>NW_017728918.1:85195770-85206133 GCF_001723895.1 Crocodylus porosus
ACTGCCCACTTCCCCCCAGGTCAAATATGACCCGTCCACCACCACCCTCTGAGTATGACCCTTGAGCCAATCTGCAATCCATCTGACTGTGTAGGCATCAATGCAACAGTTGCCTAGTTTTTTTAATGAGGATGGGGTGGGAGATGGTGTCAAAGGCCTTGCTGAAGTCCAGAAAGACTACGTCTGTGGCAACACCTGCATCCAATTCTTTTGTGACCTGATCATAAAAAGCAATCAGGTTGGTCTGACATGATCTGCCCCTAATGAAACCGTGCTGGTTGCCCTTGAGCATCATCCCTGAAGCCGGCTCATCGCAGATATGCTCCTTGATGATCTTCTCAAAGAGTTTCCCTAGGATTGAAGTAAGACTGACAGGCCTATAGTTGCCCGGGTCCTCCCTCCTCCCTTTTTTAAAGATGGGGACCATGTTGGCTATCTTCCAATCATCTGGCACCTGGCCCGAGCACCACGAGAGCTCATACAGCTGTGCCAAGGGCCCTGCAATAACCCCTACTAGCTCCCTCAACACCCTGGAGAGCATCTGGCCCTGCTGATTTGAACATGTCCAGACCCTCCAGAAGCTCTCTAACCCAGTCCTTCCCAACCTGAGGTCTGGAGGCATTCCCCTCGAGTCTGTCTTGCATCACAGTGGGGAAGCCCCAATCCCTGCACAAGAAAACGGAGGGCTGGGGGGGCAAGGGCGGTGGCACCCTTCTCTGGGCTGCACAGGCATCTCTTGGCCAGCCAGACGGGGGCGTTCACATGCGGCGGCTGCTGCTGCCATCATCACCCACCGCCCTGCTCCACCATGCCTGAGCTGCTTTCCCATGGCCGGTCACACGTGCAGCTCCACAGGCTGCTGAAGGGTGGCATGTGATTGGCCAGGTGCAAGGCCTGTCAGCAGCCCACAGAAGAAAGTAGCGCAGCATTGACAGCAGCATGGGACAATGAGTAGTGGTGATGGTGGTGCAGGGCAGTGGGTGGTGATGGCAGCAACAGCCACCACGTGGGAAACCCCCCCATTAATTCCTCCTCCCAGAGCCACTGCTACATGCCTCCACAGGAGGGCATGGGAGACATGTGCCCCCAAATCTGCACAGGTTGCCACTGTGGGCTAGGGCTGGGGCTGTGCCAGGCTCTTCCCTTCATGGGGGTTGCACTATGCTGTGCTTGGGCTGGGCAGCAGTGGTGCTGGGAGGTGGGTTGTGGGGTCTATGGCAAATTCTGGAGTAGCTGCAGCCCTTCCTGTAGCCCCACTGCTGCCTGCCCCAGTGCACCCCAGCCTGGCTCCCTTCCAGGAAGAGCCTGGTGCTTTCACAGGCCCAGCCCACCCTGCACACAGATCTGGGGGTACATACCCCCCATGCCCTCCTGGAGTGCACACAGTGGTGGGAGCCACTCCCCTATCCACCCAGCACCCTCCAGATGAGCCACTCATGGCTCCATCCTGCACCTGGCTGCCTGCCCCAGCCCCACTTTCTCCCTCACTGAGGGGGCCTTAATCTGCCCGCCCTTAAAAACAAAAACAAAAAATATAAGAGGGTACAGGAGTTGAAACTGAGTCAGAAGGGGTATGCTTATTTAAAAAGGTTGAAAACCCCTGCTATAGTGGGCGAGCATTGAACCAGATATCTCTAGAACAACTATCCCTACTTAGTACCCTCCCTGGAATCTAGCAGGCTCCTCTTTCAGAGCTTGGGTTGAGTCCCAGGCTTGAGATCCTGCCGTTTTGATTGGTGGAGCCCATCAAAAAGACCTCCCCTGGACCTGATTGAAGACTGTAAACTGTCAGGTCCTGAAGACTTCAGGGGCGGTGCCCTGGAGCATATAAAAGAAGCTGTGTGCCCAGCACGAGGGGCAGATGCAGTGAGGGACTCAAGAAGAGTGGAGCCAAGAAAAGCTGGGGAGCTCTCCCCCAGCAGGCAATAAACCCAAGGTTCCTGAAGCTGCCACTGGAGAAGCAGCTTTGGGAGCGGTGTGAGACCACTCAGGCTGTTGACAGTGCCCATGGACAGTGTGCGGAGACCTGGCCCTGGGACCAGTGTGAGACTGCATGGGCCTATCACAGTGCGCAATTTGACGTAGGGAGCCCAGGCTTTGGAAGCCGCAAGCAGTGGCTTGAGCCTGCAACCCCAGCAGGGCCAGCGGGCCACACAGTGTGGAGGGCAGTGAATGGGGAAAGGGCCTTAGGGCTGCAGTGAGGTGGCTCCAGCCCCATCTCTTGGCAAGTGGCCAGGTCCCACAGTGCACAGGGCGGCACACGGGCCCGAGCCTTGGGAGCTAGGGAGCAGCAGAGGCTGCTTGGGTTAGCCACCTGGTGTGAGGGCCTGGCCTGTGCTAAGAGAGCCCTTAGTGCTGAGCCAGGGCATGGGAAAATGGTAGTGCCACAGCGTGAGGCCCAGCACCCAGGAACCAGCAGCAGTGGTGCAGCAGCTAAGAGGAGCTGAGCCCTCAGTGCCCAAAGTGAGGCACAGGATGGGGAGGAGTCAAGTGGCACAGGAGATGCCTGGAGAGGTGCTCCAGCAGAGGAGACCCCATCAAGCTGCGCCGACCACTGCCACCTGAGGGAGTGTGAGTCACTGTGACCTAGGGTCTCACAGGGGAAAGACGTTTGGGTCAGGCAAACCCAGAGAAGGGGCTGGGTGAGCAGCCCCTTGCCTAGTGAAGACCCTAAGTGGAGGGGGCCCTGGTGGTTCCTAGACACCAGCTCAAGGGACCCCATTGGAAGGAGGACTATCTCTTACCATGGGTCAGGGACTATATTAAGGAATAGATGTTATAAGATTGTTCATGTTTGCACCTTATATTTTGTAATTGAAATGTTGTATTGTGATATTGTAAATAGTGTTATTTAGGGTTTGACCTTGGTTATTGGTTAGAGTTCTCTGTGTAAATATATGTATATTTTTATGTATAGTTTTATGTTTATGTATATTCTAACTTAATGAATTGTATATAGTTAAGAACTTTGGGCTTGGGCTAACTCTATAGAGGAAAGAGGGATCTGCTTGAAATCCTGCATCTCTCTCACAGGACCCCCTCCTGCCTACCCATCCCATTGAATTGAGAATAGGGCACACCCTTGGGTGTACCCAGGTTACATGAAGATGCCAGAGGAGACATCTCCAACCATTCTGTTCAATAGCCATTATTAGATCTATCAACCATGAATTTATCTAATCCCCTTTTGAACCTGACTATGCTATCTGCCTCCACCACCTCCTGTGGCAATGAGTTCCACAACTAGACATTGCATTAAAAAAATTACTCTTTCTTATTAGGCAAACCTGTTACTTACTTATTTCAGTGGGTGCTCTGTAGTTCTAGTATTCTGGGACTTGGTCAACAGTTCACTTGGGTCCATATCCTTCATGTTTTTATATATCTCTATCATACCCCACTCTGTGGATGGGTACCTGAACAGACATTTGGACTCCTGAGAGAGATTCTTCAAGGAGCCATTTAATTTGGGTTGTTCCCAAGTTATTCATCTCCCAGAGCCACTCTGGGAGAAAAATACAAGTGCCTGTACATGCATGGTTTCTCCTGGGAAAGCAGTGACTCTCCCAGAAGAAACTGAAGCCCTTAAACATTTCCCCTGATTTAGTAGTGAAATGTTGCAGTACTCATTCACTATTCTAAGGCTTCCAAAAAGATTTTTCCAAGATGACACTTCTCAGGGGCAGAAAGAAGAAACCAGTTACAATGGGTGTTGTGGTGTAGTTCAAAGCATGTGCTTCTTTAATTGTGAAACTTTATAAATTTAAGGCTGTATAAATCTAAACTGATCTGCAACAAAAATTCAGGGGCCACTTTCATCTCATAATACAGATGGCCAAATGGCAACAAATAATTATGGTTAACTGGCACACTTAACCACTCCTGACATCTTCCTGCCTGATCTGGATCTTCTATAGGAATTCCTTCCTTCTTGTATAATGGAATATTTTTTTCCTGAACAGAGGCAAAAAATAGTTTTATACATTTTTAAAGAATATTTTATATCTGCTCTTTGCATTTTTCAAAAGATCATAGGATCGCGATGTGGCAGCCAGTCTGCCCTATTATATTGGGGGGTTTTCCAAGTTGAATTTCCTCCAGAGTCTTTCCAAAGGCAAGATGTAATAAAGATAGATCTTGATTCTGAGGTTATTCAAATACCTTCCCCTCCTAACAGTCTTCTTCCTTTTTGTATTTTTTATCTTGCCAACTTTTTACCAATTTGAGATTTTAGAATACTTCCTGTCCTGTTGCTTCCTATCTCATGTACTCAGAGTGATTTAATTAATTATCTACACAAACTTAAAACATGATAGTAGTCTCCAGAGAGGTGGTTAGCTATGTTAATCTGAACTCAGTCTCTTAATGTGCCATACTGGCCTGTCTTCTGCCAGTATTCTACAGAAACACAGTTGGTCTTGCTTCAAGTCAAGTGCCAGTGGTCTCAATATGCATTTTGCTCAGTAAGATATAATTGGAAGTATGCTGTTATTCATGGAAAGACAAAAATAAGCTAGTCCAAACAGGAAAGGTTTCTATACTATCTTCCTTTCAGTATAAGCAGAGACCACAGCAATGCCTCTTGTTAAGTTTGCCTAAGTGTTTCAGCTGAAAAGGCAAACAAGGTTCTTTGGGTAAATCTGATATCTTTTATTAGACCAACTCAAATAGTTGGAAAAATTCTTTGCTGCAGACTTTCGGGTACAATTACCCTTCGTCAGGCAGAGGAAGCTTCTGCAGATGGTCTGTACTCTTCCTGGACAGAGTACTAAAGCAGACAGAGGCCAGTACCTATGCAAAAAAGCCAGTCAGTTAATATGTAAATTGGGTTGGTCAATGGGTGAAAGACAGGTTAGGGTGTAAGGGGGGGAGGGGAATGAATGTAGCTGTAATCAAAGGACAAGAGACAGGAGGGTGAGGGAAGGGAAGGGAATGCATATAGCTGGTAAAAAGTGGAGGGTTTACCTGAGGTGTCAGATGTTACGCCAGTTATAATATGTCAAAAATCCAATGTCTATATTTAATCCATGAATTTTTGAATCCAGTAAAATATCAGCTGAAAAGGGCCTTTTCCAGATGCTTATGTGCTGCGAGTCACACAGCAATTGCTTAACTCACAATCTGTTGAATTCCACCTACAAGGATAGGGAAATGGATATGGAAACTCATGGACAGGAACCCTTGGCAAACCAGTATGAGGGGGAGAGGAGTCCAGGAGATCCAGCTGTACTTTAAAGAAGCCTTACTGAGAGTGCAGGAGCAAACCATCCCAATGCAGAGGAAGACTAGCAAGTATGGCAGAAGACCAGCTTGGCTTAGCAGGGAACTCTTCAGTAAACTAAACCACAAAAAGGATGCTTATAAGAAGTGAAAACTTGGACAAACAACTAGGGAAGAGCATAAAAGTATTGCTTGAGCATGGAGGGATGAAATCGGGAAGGCTAAAACACAGCTGAAGTTGCATTGCCAAGGGATGTGAAGGGTAACAAGGTGGGTTTCTACATGTATGTCAGTAACAAGGAAGATCAGGGAAAATAGGGAAGGCATAATAGTGACAGAGGATGCAGAACAGGCTGAAGTGCTCAATGCCTTTTTCACCTCAGTCTTCACAGGCAAGGTCAGCTCCCAGACTACTGCACCAGGCAGCATAGTTTGGGGAGGAAGCAAGCCAACATTGGCTACAGAAGAAGTTAGGGACTACTTAGAAAATCTGGACATATACAAGTCCATAGGGCCAGATGGGATGCACCTGCAGGTGCTGAGGGAGTTGACTGATGTGATTGCAGATTCACTGGCCCTCATCTTTGAAAACTCCTGGTGATTGGGAGAGGTCCTGAATTATTGGGAAAAAAGCAAATATAGTGCCCATATTTAAGAAAGGGAAAAAGGAGGATCCAGGGACCATTCAGCCTCACCTCAGTCCCTAGAAAAATCATGGAGCAGAACCTCAAGGAATCCATTTCTAAGCACCTGGAGACAATGTTCCCTCTAAGCAGTAGTGGTCTGTGAGTGCACTGCTTCAGTCCTGGAGCCCCAGCCCTGGGCATGCATGAGATGGCCGAGGCCTGCAACCTGCTGCGAAGGCTAAGCCATCTGGACATGTGAGTGAGCCATGCACCCCAAGAGGTGACTAAGACATAGCACCTGCTGCAGAAGCCATTTGCCTAGCTGGGTATGAAACATCAGGAACCCCTGCTGGACCCCTACTCACTGGGAAGCTTGAGTTCTCAGGCTAGGGTCTTCCCACCAGGAAGGGACACGGTGGATAGCCCCATCGGGGGGTTATGCTAGAGAAAGAGAGACTCCCCCAGAGGAGGGGTGTATTCAGGATTACCATATATTTTTGAGTGTTTATTAATTGCTTGCTGTGTCTTATATTTTGGAGTGTTTATTGACTGCTTGTTGTGCTTTATAATTTGGGGTGCTTACCCATTGACTGTTGGGACATACCCTCTGGGGATCTGTGGGTGAGGTTTCTCTCGGGGGTCTTGGGGACCGCTATACTTACCTGTTCTGTTATTTTATAGTTGCTGATTTGAATATATTATATGTAAATATTTATCACCTGTTCAGTTATTCTATCCCTTCCCTTTTTATTCTGCACCTGAATAAACCATGTATATAGTTAAGCTATTGTGTCCTGGTCTCCAGACACTGGAGAAGGGAAAACTGCAAGCAAACTGCAGTTTCCATCTCTAGCATGTCCACCCTGCTGACCATACCCTTCTATTGGAGAGGGGAGTACACATTCTGGTATACCTGGGTTACACTGTGACAACAGTAGGATAGTGAAACCAACTAATCAAGGGGGTTATGGGATCTCCTTCATTGGATATTTTCCAGAGAAAGTTAGATAGACATTTGTCCGGGATAGCATAGGAATAGCCCATCCAACTTTTGTGCAGGGGGTTGGACTTGATGACCTTTGATGTCCCCTCCAGCCCTGTGACTCTGACATAATACTACTGCTGCCAGCTGTTTCCCCAGCTCCTTCATTTTAGAACAATTGTGTAAGAAAACTATGGCTCTAGTTCTGGGACCCTGAAGGGTTTCAAATCCATATCTCCCATCTCCCAGGAGATGCACTCTTTTCCACCAAATTCAGTTTTTCCTCATTCATTCCTAATTCCATCTATGCATGAATATCAGAACAACGCTACTTTTCTCACCTCTGCATTTGTTGGTTTGGATATATATGTGATACTTCCAGCTGTTAAAATGACTAATTCAGGATTGTTAGAATAACTGGAATGACACAGAGCATGTGTCACAAGCGGCACAGGCAGCCTCCATGTAGGACACATGGAAGATCTGGGAGGAAGCAGGGAACACAGTGGCAGGTAAGGCAGGCAAGCAGAGAGAAGAAAAGAAAGGAGCAAAAACTAAAGCAGTAAGTCTGCCAGGGAACACAGGAAAAGGAGCAGAAAGCAGAGCAGCAGATCAGGCAAGAGAATTGAAGTGGCACTTGGGAAAAGTACAGACTTAACAAACTGGCAACTGCACAGCTAGCAGAAATTCTAACGCACCAGAAGTAACCTAATAATTTCCTTTATGACTGATCAAAATATTTCTAAAAGACTCGACTATTGCAACTTATAATTTTGGTTTGTTTAATAACAGGGTACACTTTCATTATTGAGATCTCCAGACTGCTCAGTACAATAAATGGCAGGTAGGCAAAAAAAGGAGAACAGGGATTCTAGGTTGATTGCATGAATTACTTTTTCCACCTGACCTGAATAAAGTTAGACCAAGCAAGAGACAGAGTTGATGCTCTGTCTTTCTGCAAATGTTTTAAGTAAAACAGGGGTGGGCAATTATTTTGGGTGGAGGGCCACTTACCCAGTTTTGGCAGGCTGTTGATGGCTGCATGGGTAGCCCCACCTCTTGACAGGTGCCCTGCCCCTGGTCACCATCTTGGGACCAGGGAAAGCACTGGTGGGGCTCAAAGTGGGGCACAGGCTAGCAGGGGGTCTGTGCAGCTGGGCTGCGCTGCAACAACAGGGGGAAGGGGGAGCTCCATAGAACCCCTGCTGGCCAGGACCCGAGTACTCCTGCCATCCTGCTCTGGGCCCCACTGGCACTGGCCCTGGGACACCGGTGCAACTCTGTGCTCCTGCTAGCTCCCTGCCCACTCACTCCCAGTGCCCCCCAGCCCCACGTTACAAAGGGGGGGCAGCGCACAACCCTGACCCCCTGCTTGCCAGAAGCTGGTGCTAAGCGTGGGGAAAAGGAGCCCCTTGCCTGCCCCATGGCCAGCACCCTGCACTGCAGTCACTCGCAGCCTGCGTGAGGCTACCTGTGCCTGCTCCGGACAGCCCCGCATGTGCTGTGAGTGGCTGCAGCAGGGAGCACTGGCCACGGGGCAGGGAAGGGCCTCTTTCCTCCACACTGGGAAGGAGCAGGGAAGGAGCTCAGGGAAAAGTTGAGCACAGGGAGTGGGGGAAGTGGCCCCTCATAGAATCATAGAAGTAAGGTCGGAAGGGACCTTGTAGATCTTCAAGTCCGACCCCCCGCCTGGGCGGGAGAAAAACTGGACTCAAATGACTCCAGCCAGGTAGGCATCAAGCCTCTTCTTAAAGACCCCCAGGGTAGGAGCCAGCACCACTTCCCTTGGAAGTTGATTCCAGATCCTAGCCGCCCTAACTGTGAAGTAGTTCTTGCAGGTCTAATCTAAACCTACTCTCTAATAATTTGTGTCCATCATTCCTTGTTATGCCAGGGGGCGCTAGGGGAAACAGTGTCTCCCCCAAACCCTTCTGGTCCCCCCGTAGTGAGTTTATAGATGATCACCAGGTCCCCCCTCAGCCTTCTCTTGTGAAGGCTGAACAGGTTTAGGTCCCTCAGTCTTTCATTGTCGGGTCTGCCCTGTTGTCCCTCCTCTGGAACCTTTCAATGTTGTTCACATCCCTCCTGAAGTGGGGTGCACAGAACTGGACACAGTACTCCAACTGTGGCCTCCCCCACCTTGTGGCTGGCACTCCCTGCTGCAGCTGATCGCAGCCTGTGCGGGGCTGTCAAGAGCAGGCATAAGTAGCCCCATGCAGGCTGCAAGCAGCTGCAGCATGGGGCACTGGCCATGGGGCAGGTGAGGGGCCATTTTCCACCCCTCTGCGCTCAGCTTTTCCCCATACTCCTCCCCCACTTCCTTCCGGTGTGGGACAGCCATGTGGTTCCAGGCCAGAAGCCCCTGCTGGGGCTTCCAGCTGGGGTGGGGATGGGGCCAGGTGGGTTCTACTGTTGTGGGAACCTGCCAGGCTTACCTTGGGTCCGACTGCCTTTGGTTCCTGTCATTTTTGTCATTCTTGACAGAAATATTAATTTTCTAAATTTTTTAGGGGCCCTGCAGACCAGACCCGGCCCATGGTCCGTATTTTGCCCACCCCTGAAGTAAAGTGCATCAGATCTTAAGAAGCAGGTAACTAAGTCTGGAGCGGGCTTCAGGTCCAAGCCCTGTTGCTGTAATGTCCTTGGACACATCACTTGATTACTCTGCACCTCAATTTTTCATTTGTAAAAAATGGTTACTACTTTGCATTTTAGATACAGGTAGTCCTCACTTAATGTCATCCTGGTTAACGTTGTTTCATTATGATGTCACTGATCTAGTAGAGAACATATTTGTTTAAAGTTGCGCAATATTCGGTTATAGCATTGTTTGGCCGCCGCCTGCTAGTAGGTGACTACTGTGACAAAATTGGATTCACTCAACATTGTTTCACTTAAAGTTGCATTTTCAAGAATGTAACTATGACGTTAGGTGAGGAGTAGCCATACAGACTAGGGCTGCCTAACTCATAGGCTGCTTGCCAGAATGGAACCCAGGATACAAATAATAACTTCACAAAATAGATGGTGGGTTTGAGTAAACTTACCTTGCCACTAAGATAGAATGCCATAGGAGCTCATACTATTATTTCTTCAGATCTTAAACTGGGGAGGGCTGGAAGTGATCAACAAGACTATACAAGTCACAAGTGCTATAGCAAAACCCCCAGTTTATATATGCATTCCCTTCCCTTCCCCAATTATTTCTGGCTTTTTTTTCTCTCCCTCTCTATTCCCTATAGACAAATATAAGCGAGCTCAGACTTAGGATAAACTTTAACGTTTTTATTTTGGTAGCAAGTTTTTTGTTTTGGATATCCAGTTTTATATTGCATTATTATTAGGTTTGTATTGATTCTTACTGTTGTATATTGTATTATTATCATTTTCGTACTGATTTTTATTGTTTCATATGGATATTGTATGGTTTAGGCCTGTGTTTATAAGTTAACCAAAGTAATGTCAAGTTTCCATTTTGTATGTCAAGTCTCCATCTTGTGTCCTCTGCCCAGGCATCCTCTGTGTTGCAACTGTA
>NW_017728918.1:85206568-85230081 GCF_001723895.1 Crocodylus porosus
CAGGTAGCTATCACCCCCCACCCCCTCTTCAACCAAGGACTTGGACTCTGCTTCTCTTTCCTACCTGGACTCCAGCCCTTCCACTGAATCTCTTTCTCCTGCTGCCATTGTGAGTGCTTCTGCCTGTGCTTGTGTGTGCGTGCGTGTGAACCAATAACTTCATGGGGCTGTGTAGTGTGTTGTCTGTTTAATAAAACTTTTATTTGGACCCCTAAGTTGGGTTTTCCTTTACTATGATTTGGCCCTGCTCTAATCTCTGCTCCTCGCCCTTCAAACTTCTGTCTCATTTCTCCCTCTCCTGCTTCTGGCCCCTTTCCACCTCCAACACCTGTCCTGAGCTCCACTCTGCCTCCAAGCCCCCAGTTTCTTTGCCACTGTCTTATCCCCACTGCCTTTTCCTTTTCCCCTGAGCAACCAGGTTTCTGCCTTAGTTTCTTTCCTGGCTGTCTCTTCCCTGCCACCATTTATCTGCCCCCCCCCAATATCTCAGCTGTCTGCCTCAATTTCCAGCCCCAGTCTACCTTAAGTAAACCCAAGCCTCCATTCATCAGCCAGCTTCTCTGTAGTCCACCAGTTCTAATCCCAGTTCTGGCAACTTTCACTCCCCAGACTTTAACTCTCTCTCTCTCATCTGAACCTTCCTCTGAGTATCCCAGGTACCCCAAGCACACATACACACTGTATTATCCAAGTTAGGAACTTACCTGTGTGTATGTGTAGGTGGGTTGTATGTGAGCGTGTGTATATATATATGGCATTGTGTGCATAATATACGAATTAGTGATCTGTGTCTAACCTTTGGGGCGTATAGTGTATGCGCTTGAATTGGTGATAGGTATGCATATGCTTAGGCTGGTTTGGATATGTAAGTGCCTAAGCTGGTAGTGTGTGTGTGTATGCACCTAATTGATTTGTGTGTTTGTACATGTGCAATTGTGTCACACCCTCCTGTCTAACCAGCGCAATATTGAGATCCTGAGAACTGGTTTGACCCAACAGTGCCAAATTCTGTTCCAACAGTTTCTAAACTTTATGTTTTGGGACTTTGCAGCATAAACATGGGCAAGAGGGTAGCAGTTATTACATTTATGCAGCCATTTGTTCAGGTTGAACCCAACCCATTTGTCTAAAACAAAAATATTAGTCTAACCCCTTGACCACCAACCCATATAAAACACTCCAGGGGAAAGCAAAACACTTATCTGCAGGCACAACCTATATTCAGGGTGGGAGGTTTCTTTCCCAGCTAAAGATATGAGGCCAAAGCAGAGTCTCTTTGACATCAGTAACAAATTTAGTAATAAATGTTGCATGATCATAACAAGCAGTAACAGCTCCGATCCTTATTGACTACACAATTGCCGAGAATCCAATCAGTCTAAAAACACTGGTAGATCAACATGATAAAAGAGGAGGAGGGAGACTTGGCACTTCAGTGAAGTTAATGTGCATCTCATCTGTTTCCTGGCCTTCTCAGCCTGAACATAGATTTTGGTAGTACCTAAACAGGCAACCATCAAGCCATAGCCCATGAACTATAGGACCCAGCCAATCCACAATCACAGTATTTCAGAGCAAACAACAAATTCTGCATTTACTAAGACCATGATTTAAAAAACCCCACAAGTACACGAATAACAGTTCTTATAGCGTTAAAAATAATTAAGATGTCTCAAGATGCTCAAACTAACATTAAGTCTGTGTGGCCTGGTTTTGCTTAAATTCTTCTGACACTGTATTTTCAAAGGTCCTAGATATCTGTCATACTACATGACAAACTGTGCAGTGATGGTAGGTCTCCATGATGAATCCTCATGTAATCATCATAGTTGTAAGAACTGTTCTTCACCTTTGATGTTGTAATTTCAGGCTGCAATATTCGTCCTCCCCTGTTATTTTTTGAAAAGCACACTCTGCAGCCACAACATTTTGCCAAATGTATGTGAAAATTGGGTCCCTAACCTAACTAACATACTGACAATCACTCCCTCAATGTCAACTTTATCAGAACCAAGCCCAAAGTCAGGAGATGCTGTATTGAATTGTTTCAAATAAAACTGGTCTTCTAAAAGGTTTCTGAAATCTTTTAATTATGAGAATATGAAAAATTCAACTCCTATTATAATCAGTTGATCATGACACTGAATACCAAAAACCCAATGTGAAGGAGAATATTTTGGTAATCTTGAAAATATTTGTGTGCTTTTATTTGGTAGGTTAATTGCATTTAATGTTTTAGTTAACACATGGGTGAGCACAAAACTTATTTTTAAATGGTGCCAGAAAAAAACAGATGACTATAAACTCAACCAATGTACATCTATATACAAATTAATTTTAAGAGAGCTATGTATATACTTAAAATGAATATAAAACAGTCAACCTTTCCACCACTATGCCCACTTGCCTTACTGTGCCTAAATAGTCTATAAATCCAGATGCAAGCTGTCACAGAAACTTCTTTGGAGAGCGTGGGAAGTTGAAAGTCAGTGTTTCCTATTAATTAATAATTATTTTCAGCTGTTTTGGCAAGTGATTAAAACAAATTGTCTGCCTTTAATGTTACCATATAAAAGGTTTTCTCTTTAAAGTCTTACAGATCAAGTGGAAATTGCCTCATTTGTAGGAAGGTGTCTGGATGGTGAATTTGTAAGCAAACACAATGTAGAAATACAATACTGGCTTTTCAGTCCTTTCTATAAAATCCCCATTGAAATTATTTCTTGATAATATGAGTTAGAAAGGGGAAGACAACTTGAGCTAATTAAAACAGTATTTAATTGCAACTGAACTACAGCATCATGACATACAAGAGCTTTTCAAGTTCTTATGTGTATAGCATGCAGCAATTTATTTCATATTACCCTGTCAATACCCAGGGAGGGTACTAAGTAGGGGGATAGATCATTCTAGATATATCCAATTCAGTGGTCTCCCTCTACAGCATCCGCCTTTGCCACTGTTGGAGACAGGATACTGTGCTAAATGGACCATTGGTCTGACCCAGTATAGTACTTAGGTTTTTAAGCAAATCAAGCATATAGTCTTAATGATTGTTTTAGAAGCCCTGTCATAATTTAATATAGCATCTTTCATTCTAAGCTACTTTATAAACTTTAACATTCTCATCACAAAGTACTATTAATATGCCAACATGACAAAAAAACATGACTCCCCCCCCCCCCCCCAAAAAAAAACAAACCCATATGGCCTAGCACTACAATGGCTTCTGTTGATTCCTTTGAATGATGACAGGTAACTGCCTCTCCTATCCAGAGGCCCTCATTTGTAGGGTTCCACATGGATGCATAATATCTCCAATTCACTTCAATATCAACACGAAGCCACTAGGAGAAAGAACATGGAGTTTACCTGCCAAAAGTGTGCCAGTGACATTCAGAGAGCTATCTTATTCACAACAGATACAATTACCACCACTTCTAAAAGGTCAGAATGCCAATATGGAATCAAAACTTTGTGCAATTTTTTTTTGCAAATATCTAGTTGGTCTAATAAAAGATATCACCTCTGCCACAAGTTTTGATTCCTTTTGCCTCTAGACCAATACAACTACAAGCTGGATACCAGAATACCAATATGAAATTAGCTGACTCCAGCAGAACCCAGGCAAGTCCAAAGTGATGCAAGTTGGAAAAGAAAAATGCTTAGAGAGGTCAGCTAAAACACTGTCTCAACACTGGCTTCTAGCTTCCTTCCAGCAGCTTCTCCCTTGGCTGATTAGCTCTGATTCCAAACCTCAGCTCTTTAGATTGAGTGCGATTGCCCATGTCCCAGTTAAGTTTGAATGCAAAGCACATGTTTGATGTGGAGGACTTGATTTTTAAATAAACCCTAAGCTATCATCTAGGTATATAACAATGACAAATTTGTTAAGAATATCTTGGAAAATACCACTAACAGTATCATTTGCACTAGCACCATCATGATGAAGTTGCTGATCAAGACAAGCCACTTTTCATCCTGCTCCATCCTGATGGGCTGCATAACTGCCCCCCTGCTCATGAACCATGTTTTTTTGGCTCCATGGTTTTCCTGCTTATGCAGTCTTGGACTATGTTCCCCAGTTTATCATCTGTTTCTAGCACAAGTTCTGTAAAGATCTAGATGTGGAACCTCTCCTTTCCACCTCAGATCACCCAGGCAAATGGAAAGAGAGAGCATATGAACCAGAACTTTAAACAATACTTCTAGTGTTTCTCAAACTGCCTACAGGAAACTGGGTTGGCTCGTTACCCCTTAAAGAGTTTACTCACGACAATTAAACCCTTACCTCAACCAGCCAGATCCTGTTGTTTGTTAGCTATGAATTCTATTCGCATCTTTATCCTGCTCTGGCCACATTCCCCTGTGAAATTTCTCCACCAGTGGATCATTATCTAGCTCCAAGAATAGAAAGTATCTTAACTCTGCTAAGACAGTTTACAAACGTCATGCCAACCGTAACTGTCAGCTCATGCCACCTTTTTCTTGTCATGGACAAGACCCAACTCTTCTTGAAGAACATCAGGACAAGCCATCGGTCAGACTGGGCTACCGATACTTGAGTTCCTTTGAGATCACTGAATAAGTAACTCTAGTGGCATTCAAGACTCTTCCACCTGAAACCCTGAGAGTGCATCCCATGTTCTGTTCTCAAGCCTTGTACTAAGAACACCAATCTAGAGTAGCATTTTCTGCCTCCACTACCTGTAACTATTCAAGGACACAAAAAATAAACCATTAGGCAGATGGTCAGGAGAAACACTATTATCCAATAGATTGTTTCACTGACCCATATCCTTCCTAATCATAAGAATAGAGACCACATTTAGGACTCTGGCCCTTTTAGGGTATTACATCAAGCCCACATAGAAAGACCCAGACCTGGCCCACAACCAGTTAACATAAGGCCCATGGGCCCTTGCAGCTCCCTCTCCCACTGCCACATAGCAGAGGAGGGTCCAGGTTAGGGGCAAGGGGCCATGTCCTGTTGGGGCTGCCTATGTGGTATGGGAAGTGAAAGAAAAGGACCTTGGGACCGACCCCTCAGTACATGACCTCATGGTTTGTGGCTCCCAGCTCTATCAAAGTTTGCCAGCTCTGGCTTGACAGAGTCTTTTAGAACAGATCAGGCCAAACGAAAAGTCAGACCATGTTTTTGAAATGTTACATGGACTCCCTCTTTGAGGATGCTTTTCCACTGTAAGAGACATCCAGCACTTGAAGTTCCTTTCTACCACCTCAACCCCATAAAAAAAATCCAAAATCAAAATAACAACCTAAGCAGAGTTTTGGTACCTAAAAGAGAGAACTGCCAAATACTCCATCAAGTAGACCTAGGACTTTCCCACTGCAAAGCTAAAGGCATTTAGATTCTAAGGTTGTCCAGTGGCAACAGAAAACCCCAAGGTAATACATACAGCCTCCCTGCAGACACTGTAATTGTTGTATTATGTTGGGGAAATAGTCACTCTCTCCTACTCTGACAAGAGCTTCTGGCTCTGGGGGCAAGGTCTGGATTTTGGTTCTTTTCCGTCTGTTACATGTTGCAGCTTGTTGACAGTTTCCCTTGGCTGTTGGCTTCTGGCTCTGATTGTAAGGTTAGATATTCTTCAGCTGTTGATGCACATTTATTTAAGTCTAAAAGTTTTCACCTTACTAGTAATCTATTTCTTGTTGAAGTTTAACAGTTGCACAACCCAAGTATCATTATAAAATATCACAAATCAGTGTTTGCAGGAGATTCGGGTCAAGTGGTTAACTGTTAATATCCCACAACTCATGAATGAGTCATTTTGTTCATTTTTATGCATTTGTTCAAATGTAGCATATCACACAGTGAAATGAGATAGAAATAGTCAGCTAGTGGGATTATTCAAAGCAGCAAGGTCAGAAAAAAAAAATATATATTTTAAAAGGGTAATGTATTCCTCAACAGAATCTACTACAATATTCAAACTCATGAGATACTTGTTATGAAAGGGCATTTGCTGGAGTGGTTAATACTTGCCATGACACATGCGGGGACTGAATATGGAGCAGGGCATTACCCTAGCTGCTTGGTGCATCTCATCAAGATACCAACACTTGCTTCAGAACTTAAGAATTCATTCAGTGAAGCAGACATCACCCATTGTCTTGCAGGGTCAGGTCACTCCCAGGGCCTCAGGAGCCCAAATCCTGCAAGACAACACTTGAGGTACACTTCTACAAGCAGGGAAATCTGGGGTACCCAACGTGGGGCACATTTCTGCAAATAGGGAAACCTAGGTGGTGCTCCTGAGGTCTGATCCGACACATCCCAGCAATTCCTTGAATTCCTGGGAGCACCTGCTCAGGGAGGCTGAAGTGTATGGGTAGCCCTGAGCTGCCCATACTCTCCTGCCTTAAAGCAGACAGACACTTGCCACAAAATAGCAGCACAAATTTATATTACCTTTTGTCAAGACCACAAATTTGGGCATTGGTGGCACAACAAAGGGCCTGGATATCTGCTTGCTTTCTCTTTGTGCCACCATAAAAACTGCTATAGAAGCACAAAGGTGACATATGTTTGCAGCCTAAGTCACGCTGCCTCTTATTCTACTGCAAGTCTGTACAAGTTCCTGCTTTAATTTATTACAGCTGTGAATAAAACTTGAAAATATATCCTATACCTAATCAGAACCTGATTCTGCTGGTGACCTGAAACAGAAGCTCAGGATACGTCTGCATGAAGTGTAATGATACATTATTCCCCAATTTCTCTGTTCAAAGCGCATAAAACAGGAGAGGAAGGATCACATTATAAAGATTTGTACAGTCCATGTTGTGATGCAACCAATTTGGGGAGCACAAACTAGAGAACTTGGAAGATTGTGATTATTTATATTTTCCTTCTTATCCAGAAGGAACCAAGTCCAAAATGCCTATCAGAGAGCCTCACAGGACATCAGAATCCCAAGCAGAAGCCAGGTTTGAGCACAATTAGTTTGAACACCACCAAAGAGTAATCGAGAGCAAAAAAGCCCAGCACAGACTAAATCCATAGAGTGCATTATTAAGAAATCCCAAGTGAGCAAAGTTTGGAATAGACATCTACAATCCACCACTCATTGCCTCCATTTGATCCATGACCAGAAGTAGGACACCCTACTTCCATTAAGGCAAGAGCTTCTGTGGTTTTAATGGTTGAGAAATATAGCAAGGACAATCTGATTTATTACAGAATTATAGCTACTGATATAGTGATCGACTTAAAAGCAACAAAGAAACACCAAAACATAATCCTCTGTGTAATAAGCACATTACAGCTTCCACAGTGTGATAAGTCCCCCCCAGACTGGCTGAGCACATGAGGGGGATATTTCTGCAAAACACTTCATGCACCAGCAGTGAGGGAGAAGCCCTTTTTTCCTACCTAAAGCTGCCAAACTGTGGACAGCAGCCATGCAAAGGTAGGAAACTCCTGTAAATTAAATGTTTTTCTTTTCCTGTAACTAATACCAAGGTCACTCATACTGTACCTACTTCTTACTGGCAAGTCTAGCAGAAGTCCAGCTGCTGATAGAAACTGTAAGTGTCGTTTAATTTTGTTACATATCCATAAAATACAATAAAAATATAAAGGCCTCATAGCCATAAGACAGTAGCTTCCATGACACTGAAAGTTCCAACATAAGGCTTCATAAACTACTCTGATTCAACAAAAATGTGATGATTCAGCCCTTTATAAAGATGCAAACCATGTATAGGAAAGCAACAACAAATAAAAGGTTCTACAAACCACATCTAGATGTCACAGTCATAGGGCTCCTCTGACACCAGCTATTTTTAAAGGAAAGGGATCTATGACAGAAAAAAGCATTTCTGGAATTGCATGACACTGACATTATATTATCTTTCACGATGACTGGTAATAGAAGTGGATTGAAAAAAAAGTGGTACTAGCCCTTAAATGATATACAAAAGTAAGAAGTCATATAAGCACACGATAAGGAGCTGAAAGAGTCGATGCATTGTGCTCATGTGAGGGACAGAAAGTAAAACATACTGGGAGCAAGAAAACTGAGTGAACAGGAAAACTTGGCTAGAAATTAATTTGTCATTTCACTCCCCACTGATTACTTTTCTCTCAAACCCCACCTCTCTGTTTTTCTCCTTTACGTCCCCTCCTCCACATCTGCTGCTTTCATTGTTTTCCTACAGGGCGACTCAGTTTATGGTAACAGCAGACAGAAACTAACTTATGTCTCAAATGCAGCATAGAATAGAGGTCATGGAGTGCTTTAGAGATCAGGATTTTAGTCACATTCACTCTTCAGTTACTGTTACTGTTAAATACACAACAGAGAAAAGACTACTTGAGGTAGTCAAGAGGTAGGGTTCAAATCAATCTGTTCAGCCGAGGAAATAGGACAAGTAAGAGTAAAGGAGGAGGCATAAAAAAAAAAAAAAAAAAGAGTTCATGAGTGAGAAAGGCCAAAACAAGTAACATTATTTTCACTGCACGCACAACAATAAAACTACTGAAACAAGGCCATACTATTTTCTAGCACACACAAGTGCCAAATGTCAAAGTTTGAGGCTACTCCTGCTGACTGATCCTGTCCATGATTTGCCTCATACAGATAGATTTAGTCAGGTCATGTAAAGTATAAAAATACTACTTTATTTTTACACTTCAAATAAATGCACTGTAAAAAGTATAAAAATGCAGTGTAAGAAGTATATAAAGACTTCTTTATTTTTTACACATTAAATACAGGCTTATGTACTTCCGAATATGAGATTTTGAATGTCTTTCACTTCGATGTTTAAACCACTGTTGTGGCAGGGTGAATATGTACTTATAGTTTCTTCCACTACATCCACATGCTGAAAGTGTTCACAGGCCAATTATCATTTTTATAGCAAGGACATAAATTGTGAGGGTACTTTAAACTATGAGCACCAAGCCCAGAAATCCCAACATAAATTAAAAATAAGTAATACAATAATAATTAACTCCTATATAGGACTTTTCATCTGTCTTGAGAGAGACTCTGTGAAGGACACCCTCTTACCTATTCTACAAAGGGAGACAAGTAACTTTAGTTTGTTTCTCACCTATCTTGGTTGGGAAAAAAACAACTTCCATTCTGCAAGAAATTTTGATATTTAAAAATTCAAAAATGTTCAGGGATAAAAAATTCTGAACAATTTCAATTAAAACATTTTAAAACAAAAAATATATTGATGCTGTTCCCCCTATTACAAAAGAGCTAGAATTAAACAAAATGAAAGAGTCAAAATGATATAAGAAAACTGAAATGAAATCCTCCATTCTAATTTTAAAATTTTTCAAAAAATTGTTAAAAAATGTGAAACTTACTCCTTTATTCATTCAAAAAATTAGGTTTAAATGAAATAGCCTTTTACAGCAAAATTTGAATTGAATTGTTTTCAACAGTTCTGGTTTTAGGTTTTTATAGTACTGTTTACAACATGCTGAAGTATAGAATTGGCCAGAATTGCACTGAAGAGAGATAAAAATTGATCCACCAAATCTCTCTCACACACAGACACGCAAGTTAGGACTAAGCGTCATTCTTCCCATTGCTAGCAGCAAACATCATGCCCCCAAAATACCTCAGCTACAAGGATGAGAAAATAATGCGTATTTGTATTTAGATCATATATAGTATTTATTCCCTCAACAATTTACACATTGGATACCTGTATCTTACTTTACAAAGGTGAGTTGAGGAATATTTCTTAAATACTTTAATGAAAGAGGTATTTACAATAGAAAACATTTTAAGCAGAATTATCTGTATTAAAAATCAAGGTTCCCTTTCTTGAAATTTCTATTATGACATAGTGTATGACTGACTATCTCCTTATCCAGATCTTCAACCAAAATCTACCTCTCTGGCCACTAGCACATGGCAGAAGACACAATTGTTGGGATTCAAAATAACTTCCCATCAACTGTCCCGTGGTGTCATCTGCAATCCAGTCTTCCAGGTCATTGATGAAAATATTGAACATTGGCCCCCAAACCAACCCCTGGGTCACTCCACTTGATACCAGCTGCCAACTAGGCATTGAGCCACTACTGTCTGAGCCCAAAGATCTAGCCAGTCTTCTATCCATCTTACAGTCCATTCATCCAACCTGTACTTTCTTAGCTTGCTTGTAAGAGTGTTGTAGGACACCATATCAAATGCCTTGCTAAAGTCAAGGTATATCACGTACACTGGTCTCCCCATGTCCACAGAGTCAGTCATCCCATCATAGAAGGTAATCAGGTTGGTCAAGCATGACTTGCCTTTGGGGAATCCATGCTGACTATTCCTAATCACCTTTTTCTCCTCCACGTGCTTATAAATTAATTCCTTGAGGACCTGCTCCATAAGGGATAGGTGAGGCTGACTGGTCTGAGTTCCCCAGTTCCTTCTTTCCTTTCTTAAATATGAACACTAGATTTGACCTTTTCCAATTGTCCAGGACCTCCCCAGTTGCCATGAGCTTTCAAAGATAATGGCCAGTGGTTCTGCAATCCTATCAGCAAATACCCTTAGCACGTTCAGGTGTATTGTGTCTGGCCCCATGAACTTGCCCACATTCAGCTTTTCTAAATAGTCCGTAACCTGTTCTTTTGCCATTGCTGGCTGATCATTTTCTCCCTAGTCTGTGCTGCCAGGTGCAGTAGTCTGAGAGCTGACCTTGCTTATGAAAACTGAGATAAAAAAGGCATTGCATACTTCAGCCTTTTCTGTATCATCTGTCACCAAGTTGCCTCCCCTATTCAGTAACAGACCCACAGTTTCCCTGATCTTTGTCTTGTTTGCTGACATACTTGTAGAAACCCTTCTTGTTACTTTTCACACCTTTTATTAGCTGCAACTCCTTTTACAATTTGGCCTTCCTGATTTTTATCCCTGCCTGGCTGAGCAATATTCTTATCCTCCTCCATAGTTGTTTGTCCAAGTTTCCACTTCTTGTAAGCTTTATTTCTTTGTTTTAGTTCCCTGAAAAGACCAGCTAGGCTTAGCAGGGAACTCTTGCCATACTTGCTAGTTTTCCTGCACATTTGGATGGTTCATTTCTGCGCCCTCTCTCCAGGACTCCTTTCCCCACTGAGACTCGCCCCCCACAGGATTCCGCCTATTGGGTCCCTAGTGAGTCAAAGTTTGCTTTTCTGAAGTCCAGGGTCCTTACTTTGTTGTGCTTCTTTCCTTTCCTCAGGATCCTGTACTCAAACATCTCATGGTCACTATTACCCAAGGTGTCATCCACTTCTACATTTTCTACCAATCCTTCCTGTTTGTGAGCAGCAGGTCAAGAATGGCATGGCCCATAGTTGGCCTCTCCAACACTTGCACCAGGAAGTTGCCCCCAGTACTTTTCAAAACCTTTCTGGATTGCCTGTGCAGTGCTGTGTTGCCCTCCTATCAGGTGTTAAGGTGACTGAAGTCCCCCATGAGAACTGGGGCCTATGATCGGAAAATTTCTGTTAGCTGTTTGAAGAAAGCCTCATCCTCCAGGTCTGGTGGTCCATAGCAGATACCCATCACAACATCACCCAGTCTTTACTAACCTTTTGGCAGTGGTCCACAGTCTAACCCCTTGGCAGCAATACTGAGTAAGTACTATGCTGCTGGCATCATGAATTTTTCTCTACCATCCTGAGGAAATGGGTGTGTAGGAAACACAATTTCCTGTAGCAACAAGCAATGCTGGAGGGTCTCACTTAGCACTTATGTAACAGGAACAGGGAAATTGGCCTATGACTTCAAGGAGAAGCCTAGAGTTTTGGGAGTATTTTAGTATCAGTAATGTTAATCACTCCTTATAAAGGTATGTGCCAAGGTCCTGCTCCTGTAAAAACTTGCATAGTCTTAATTTAACACAGTTAAACTTCTTCACAGTAAGGATGGCCAAAATTTGCCATAGTTATAACAGCTGCAAAAGGTTATAACTTCCCAATAAGGACAAGTGTGAAGTCCTGCACTTAAGACAGAACAATCTCATGCACTGGTACAGACTGGTTAAGCAGCACCTCTGCAGAAAAGAACCAGAGTGGACAATAAACTGAATAAGAGCCTCATTGTGGCATTATTGTGAATAAAGTTAACAGCATACTGGTCTGCATTACCCAGGAGCATTGCCAGCAGAGCGAGGGAAATGATTCTTTCCCTGTATTCAGCACTGGTGAGGCCACATCTGGATTACCGTGTCCAGTTTCGGGCCCCCTATTGCAGAAAGGATATGGACAAATTGAAGACAGTCCAGCAGAGGGAAATGAAAATGGTGAGGGGGCTGGGACACACAGCTTATGAGGAGAGGCTGAGGGAACTGGGCTTATTTAGCCTGGCGAAGAGAAGACTGAGAGGGGATTTAGTAGCAGCCTTCAACTACCAGAAAGGTGGTCTGAAAGAGGATGGAGCTAAACTGTTCAGTGGTGACAGATGACAGAAGAACCAATAGTGGCAAGTTTCAGCACGGGAACTTTAGGTTATATATGAGAAAAAACTTTCAGAAGTGGGGTAGTAAAGCACTGGAACAGGTTACCCAGAAAGGTTGTGGAATCTCCATCCTTGGAGGTTTTTAAGACCCAGCTAGACAAAACCTTGACTGGGATGATGTAAATGTGGATGGTTCTGCTTTAAGCACGGAGTAGGACTAGATGACCTCCTGAAGTCTCTTCCAACCCTATGTATATATATATTATGATTCTATGAAATAAGCACTTGGTCTTAATGTTACAGTCAATTTTTTTCAGTAACTGCAAGAATGCATTTTTAAAATCACTTTCACTTTGAATGGGTTTATATGCAGTATTTATCATAAAAGATACAAAGATGTTTTATATATATATTAAGTAATAGAAATTGAGTGAAATTCAATAATACAGAGTGCAAGACCCTTAGAGTCTGATAAGAATTGCCACTATAAACAAATATATATGTATATATAAAACATCTTTGTATCTTTTATGATAAATACTGCATATAAACCCATTCAAAGTGAAAGTGATTTTAAAAATGCATTCTTGCAGTTACTGAAAAAATTTTTTTTATATATATATATATATGTATGTATATAAAAAAAAGCATTTTTTGTCAAGCTTATTTCACTGCATTTTTATTCATACACAGGCCTATACAGCAAATGTTATTTTTATGCAATGAAGTTGTTTTAAAATGAAAACTCCAACTGGCATCTATTAACTTAGGGTTATAAATCAATTAACACACTTGCATACCAAAATATGCAAGTTTTATTTTCCTAATCATAAAAATGATCAGGCCTTCAAAATCAAAGTTATTGCCATAAAACCAAATTGAGAAGTTTCTGATTTTTGAGGTGACAGCATAGAAGTGCAGGATCTCTCTGAACTGGCATATTGTGTATAAAACTCCATGACAAACTATGTACTTACCATCTGATAGTTTTGTGGCAGTCAGAATAAAATACTCTCCTGGGCTATACTGCCTTGTCTCTTACTGTCATTGGCAAGCACATTATAGAATTCAGGAGGGCCAAAATGGCAGATCTCGTCAGTGGCCAGGCTCCATTTCCCAGGAACCCCTGGCCATGCAGCTCCTGGACAGTCTGCATGCAGACCCCAGGAGCGTGGGGCCATGACAGCACATGGCTGCAGAACCAGGGCTCTGCCCCAGACTCGCCCCCACACTGTCATGGCCCCACGCTCCCAGGTTCTCCATGGAGACTGGCTGGGAACCCATGGGCAAGGTGCATGGCTGGATGAAAAACTGCTCCAGGGCTGGGATCTTGGGCCAGAGACAGTGCAGGGCCACAGCAGAGCTATTATCTGCTCCCTGCACTCCTCTGCCCACAGAAGCCATGCTCATCATAGGGGTGTGTGGGCAGTGAATCACAGCTCTGGCCCTGCGCTGTCACTGCCCCAAGACCCCAGGGTCTCCCTAGCCCCAACCACCCATCTTCCATCTTTTTCCCAGCCATGGCCCCATCCCAGCCCAAGCCAGTACCCTGCCCATGTGGTAGGTGCAGGGTGCATGGGCCAGGGTGCTCCAGGAATGGGGCTGAGTTTGGCTGCAGATGCCAGAAAGAGCCACTGTCAGAGGGGTTGCTAGGAAATTGAATCCACTACAGACTGAAAGCTGCCGAAGGGCCAGACTTTGCCCACCCCTGATATAAACCCTTTAAAAAAAACTGATCAAGATCTTGGGACCTCAGTGGTCTGGGAATTAGATGCCTTCCTCCGAGTACTGTCTTAAATTAATTGGCAAAAGAATAATTATGTCTAAAATGGCCAACATTGTGCTTTAGCTTAAACGTATTTTCAAAGTTTCATAGATATTAGGGGTTGGAAGGGATCTTACAGGGCATCGGGTTCAGCCCACTTGCACTTGGGTAGGAAAGACTGCTGGGGTCAGATGACCCCAGCAAGATGTTCTCCATGTCCCTCTCTTTCACTTTCTGGTACACTTGTAGAAAATAATCACATTCCCCTACAAACCTTTGTTCTGCAAGGCTGAGCAAGAAAAGCTCTTCTATTTTCTTCTTGTGAATAGACTCTCCATTCCCTTAATCACAGTAGCCACTTGTGGAAACTCTGCCAGTTTGTTTATTTTTTCTTGAACATGCATGACCACAACCCGTTGCAGTATTATAGATAAAGTCTTACCAGTACTTCAATACAACAGCATTAATCTTTCCCTGACCTAGGAATATGCTTTCACTGATGAATCTCAAGACTGCATTTCCTTTGCCATAATCACAGTGCTGGTTCATAATCATTCTGTGATTGACAAATATATCTAAACCTCTCTTCTCTATTACTTCCTCCTGATAAAATTTGTTTATAGTGGCAATTCTTATCAGACTCTAAGGGTCTTGCACTCTGTATTACTGAATTTCACTCAATTTCTATTACTTAAAAGATTGCCCAGTTGTCTTACTTTATGATGTGCTAGCCTCTTCTTTATGGATGATGCTTCCTTTGTGTTGGAAATGTCATTAGCACATTTCTACTTTTTGTGCCAATGTTTTTAATATTAAAATTAATATTTTCATTAAAATAAAAGAGAGAGACGGTGTTTAGTACTTAAAGGGCAGGAATTCATATCAAAACGGGATCCCTGACTGCAAGTTTCATTAATTGTACACGTGATTAAATAGCCACAGAAAATCAACTTTTCTTTTCCTTCCAAAGAGGAGGCAGCAGTGATTGTCAAATAAGACTGACATACGCTGAAAGTAGCAAGCAGTGTTCGATGTAGTTTTGAACTGTAACTTACTAGATACACTGAGAACTTAAATTTACAGAGATATCTTGCTTATCTGCTCCTTTTCAAAAGCATTAAAATTAATTTATTAGACAGACCACATTCTTCATAGTGAAAAAAGAAATGCTGCTTTTGATTTTGGCCCAGTTTAAAAGAGAAATATTTAAATTAAAACACAATACATTTTCTGTTGCTACCAGGTTTTACAAAAATAATACAACAATACAGTGAAAATAAAACTATAAAGTAGAAAAATCTCCCTGTGATTAAGCTCATATAAAATAAATGCCTAATTCCATTCTTGGGATGTTAAGTCTCATTTAGTGTAACCTTACCAGTTCCTTATATAAATTCATTGACTCTCATTTAATTGATTTGTAAATGTTTATTCCTGTTGTCACTGCTTCACACAGCTTTGTTACTGACAGTGCATCTATTTTTCCACTTAAAAATAAAGACAGACTCAAACTTTATTTTACTTTTTTTTAATAAACAATAAAGTTTAAATAGTTAAAATTAAAAGAACCAGTCTATAGTACAGCCAAGTATTATATTTTGTTTCCATTGCACGCCAGGCTTTAGATGTTGGACTTATTAGTGGATGAGGGTCTTGAGAAGAGGCTTATGTTTAAAATACTGGTGTAATATAAACAGAGTATGCTAAGATAGAAAATGGCTTAATAAAAGCCACATTACAACAAAGATAATAGTTTTTGTAGCTTACTTAGTGGGCTGTCTCTTTTAGTATTTTATTTTGCCTCATTAATGGAAAAGTATACCAGTCTTCTTATTTAATGGTCTACAAAATATTGGCAAGACTGAATTTCTCCAGAATATTGAGACATTTTGTCCTGCTAGTCTGAAAGTCAAAATACCAAAGGGAGAAATCCAAATGGAACTGAAAATTAGAATCCTTTAACCAAACCATCCAGAATGCACTGTGTTTCCATTCGGCATAAAAATGGATCAATAATTATTTTACTAGGTCTTTTTTATTCCTTCAAATCTACATATTTACAACATATCTATTTCACTTTCACTTTTTCCCTTGTCTCTCCTTAATCTAATTTCTGCCTTTATATATCCTTAAAAGAATTCCTATTTGCTTCTGTTCAACCTCAGTCACACTGTCATTTTTTATTAGCTTTTTAGGGTTTTTCTTTCTTTCAATTTCTACACTGTCTCAGTGTTGCTTTTTTCCTGTCTTTGTGCAGGAGTCTGCTTTGTTTTTTCATCTGTATACAGGTAAATGATCCTATGAAGAAGGCCAGCAGGAAAAAAGGCAACAGCACTGTGACTTACTAGGCCATTAGCGAGCCATAGCTTCAGTAATAATTTCCAATATTTTCTCTTTTGGTGAGGTTGCATTTCTTCAGGAAAACATTTAGTTGATAGTATATTTATAACACACTCTTGTGCCACAACAATCAAGACTGTCAGACAAAGCAATGCAGCACAATTGGATGAATATACCGTAACATGGAAAGCTGGTAGGGTCCCAATAGCAGCTGCAATGATGAAGGTCAAAAAACATTAAAAAAAAAAGTCAGATTGTGAAAAATATATTTGTAAATTAAGGGAAATCTATTTTGATGAGATTTAGGCTTCTAAAATTCACAGGCTGATTGCCACAGTAAGAAAATAAATTCAGATATAATGAAGAACTAGCTTAGAAAAGGCTCAGCTTCCAATATTCAAAATTATTAAAAACAATACATCTGTTTATTATATTATGACTTAACTGCCTTCTAGCCTATGGGAATAAAAATAGAATGGTATGATAATCTGTAACATCCTTTTACATTTTTCTTTACTGATTAAAGAAAATATTCTCACAGAAAAGAAGTTAAATTGGCAAAGAGAAATGACACCACAGATCCCAAGACAAAATTACCCTATGACATTACCATTTTAATGAAAACTGGTTTGAGGGATTAGGGCATAGTCTAATATGCTCTAATATATACTAGGACATTTTTAGTGACCAACTGCTTATAAATCCTAATATTTGTGACTTGGTTTGTATGTTCTTAAATAAAACATGCTCATAGGTTTTATTTTTAAAAAATCTCACTGCTTGCTATCAAAGTTAAAAGACCATATGCATACGAATAGACATACTGTAAACATGAAATTCTCATTAAGGAAAATGGGTCTACTGTAATTTGATCTTTTACAAAAAGTTACTACAAGTTATTGATAACTGAATCTCTCCTAGTGTCTCATTTTCTAGAAAATTAAACCAACATTTCCACTCTCATCAAAGTTGAACCACTAGTACTTTAGGAAATACCCATGTTTATTTGTTCATCAGAAATACAAATCAAGTGGCACATATTTCCATTTGCTCTTCAGGCTGACAGTTTCAACTTCATTACATTTTACAAGAAAAGAGCAAGCTTACAGTGGTCCTGTAAAGTCTTTCATATTGCAACTGAGGTTTAAATGACGACAGTGGAGAAAAGCAGTGGTGAAGCAAAGTAAGACCAGCCCAATTGCCCTTATCTGGTGATGAGATCTTTTTTCCTGTTTGGCTTGCAGCAGTGAATTTTTTTTTTCTGGTCAGGTTGCCTCCACCAACCCCAACAGAAGTAAAAGGTTGACTTGCCCTGATAAATCCATCTCAAGAATAATTCCTTGTATCTGATATAGATGATCCTTCAATCTGTAGGTCGGGGAATGATACTAATGTGAAGAAAATTATCAGGATAACTCATATGTTCACTTAGCCACTGTATTGGTGTTTCCAGCATTGGCTCAATTCCATGAATCATTACTTGAATCTTCTTTTCACCATCTAATTCAATGAAAAATAAAGACGATTAATAAAACAAACACAGCTCGAAACTACTTAAATAAGAACTTGCATAAAAGTTTAATTTACAATAGGCTGAAATTAACTGCTTTGATAGAGTAATAAATTGTACTACAAGCTTCATAAGACCAAGAAATATTGATATGGAGAAAGTTGAGAATGTTGCAGTTTGCATCATGTAAAACAGACACGCTGAGATAAAATGAATTCTGAGAAAAATTCTGTTAAAGTGAAACTTAATGAAAGTGCCAGTCTTCTTTATTACACTTACAGTTCTGTCCTACAGAAATAACAGTTTTATGTTAATAACATGCTAAACACAACCCACGTTTTCCAGTTATAGAAATTACGCTAAAAAAAAAAAAGACAGCACAGATGATATGCCTTGCTTTAGTGAATGACCCTCATCTCCAAAAACGTAATAGTTTATGTAAATAGAATTTTTAATTTGTTTATAAAGGTTCTGGAAAAGGTGTACAGTATATAATAAATCAGGTTCTATACATCACAAATAACTGGAAAACCCTGGAATTTATTAATTTTACTGAGTATTATTTCTCAGTTTAAAGGCTCTAGCAACATAATTGGGTTACTCAAAGTTAAATGAGTTGGTACCAAATCTTCCCACTTTGTTTCATTTAAATAAATGCACGACTTAATTTCTACTACAACAGAGATCTATTCTAAGAATATTTCAATTCCTTGTATTAATACTTGTCCCAAAAGATGAAAAAGCTTTGATCCTTCAATTCAAATGATGGGAACCAGCTAAAACAGCTGACACAATTGCCACAAAAGCAAAACTGGTTAAAAAAATGCATCATTTCTCAATCTTGAAATGAGAAGTAAAGCCATTTGAAATCCGCTCAGAAAGACAGTTAAAAGAAAAGTAACCAGTGACCTTTTATTGTTTACGTGCTATACTTAGGCACACGTGCACAGATCTACCAAGTAAAATCAGCATTCACTGTCCCTCAATGTCAGTGTTCTCCCTATTTGAAAGCCAAAACTCTGATGCTCCCAGAGGATGAAAGACTGTGCTGCCACAGGAATATACACAGGATAGCACATTATAAGAAACAAAAGGAAAATTGCTGGTCCTCTTAATAAGACGACCATGATTCTCCATTTGCAAAACAAGTAGGATGTTATTTGTGTTCTGTAACCAGGATAAAGGCCTGACAACCATCTCACAACCAGCTGCCAGATATTAATTATTAGACGGATATTAAATACATTAGAACCCCTTGTTATACAACATCAACAGTTACAAGTTACTGTATCAATCTTGAGAGCAGAGATGCAGTACTGCATTTAAATAAACTTAAAAAAAAAAGCTTGTTATATGATACCAGCAGTTACAAGTTTGCAAAACAAAATTGAGGGTTCAGATAACTGAGGATGTACTTTATTTCAACTAAGCACATTCCTAAATTTGGTTTAAATCTTAGGTCTTGGTTCCACAAAAGCACATGGCATGCAGGCATTCTCACTGGACTCCACATACATGTTTTCTGCTTTAGGGTTTTCTTGTGGACAGAGCATAAAATGGGGTGCTGCCATTTTATAATGAGCTCTGCTATTTTAGATCAGACATTTTGATAAGCTTAAAATGGTATCAGTCAGACTGTAATAATTTTACAAGGCCAAAAGGCAGCTTGCATTAAGTATAGCACTTATAATGGGAAGTTGTTACACCATGATTAAAACAGGTATTTCTTACCAAATGTAGCAACACATTTTGGGTTTTTTTTAACAGCTTTCAAAATACAAGCCTGTACACAATACTCTACTGGTTAGCCATACTGTTGATTATATCAGTCTATATTATGGAATTATTTAATTTTAGAAAACAATTTTACCTTGCTCTATATATATGCAAACTAGACAGCAGAGAGGACAAGGGGGCTTTTTTGGACTTGGCTATTCCTTTTGCACTTTGATGCACTGCACACCAGGAAAAATCCACATAGTTTGAGAAGCAAATACATTTACTCTAACTGAAATATAAATAACGAGGTCAAGACCTTTCACTCCACATGCCACACCACGAAATACACTAGTTCCAAAACATTTGGTCACACCAAATTTCTGCATCAAAACGATTCATATAACAATTTAAATTTCAAGACTCCTAGTTACAATGAATTATACCATGGAAGTATTTATACCTGAAGAATGTGTATGTAATAAAGTTCAAAGGGGATATTAAATATAAAATATATTTAAAGCAATACTAATTTACAACTTAATTCACTGTTTATATAGAACTGAATCGTCTTTGCTATTTTCCTCAAACACAGATCCATGTTTCAGTAAGGTTCCCATCTTTCTCTCCTATTTAACCCTATATTCAAATCATAACTCCTCATTTGCAATTGTCAAATTTGAAGAATAACAGATGATAGTCCAGATATTATCCTGCCTCTAAAATATCTAAATTCCCCTCTACATTTTACATTTATGCTGCAATCACTGTGTTAATCATGGCATAGATGGCAAAAGTGCACTCAATTTAAGGTGCTATAAAATGGCAAACTGGCCATAAAAATATAACACATAACATTTTTATGGCTGGTTTATATGGCACCTTAAATTGAACACACAGCAAATCTGGTCCAAGGCCAACAATCTCTTGATTGCCAACTTCTGTCCTGAACAACTGAAACCAAGATGAAGCAAGCAGGAGGCTCACTACACCTATATTAGAATGGTTGGTATTTAGGGTACTTGCCTAGGGAGGGGAAAGGCTGGGTTCTAGACCCTCCTCAACCAGAGGGTGTTTGAATCCATACTTCCTATTTTTCAGGGAACTTCCCAAACTACCGGCTTACAGGCTAGCCATGTCTGACAGCATCCTCCATACCTCCTGCTGAAGCTGGGTGTACACGATACCACCTCTAAAGGAAGCTGCAACCCCCCCAGTAGCCACCCTAAACCTGTTCTGTACTCCACCTTATCAGCATACTGTCCTGCCCTTGCTTACTATGCCTTGATGCAGTATTTATATAATTTGGGAGGCTGCCCTCAGACCATTAGTGTGACATTTCTGGTGCTTTATTCTGCCCTTCTCAACATTAGGCCACCTCATTCTGACTCAATCTGTTACTCTAGGGCAGCGATTTTCAACCAAGGTGCCACAGCACCCTGGGATACGATACCTTGAGAACCTGTTAAGGGTGCCATGGGGTGCTGCACAATGTTAGCACTGTTAGATTTACAAACATGATCCAGTTAGGTTTACAAACAAGATAAACTTAGAGATTTCAAACACAAACAGACCATTGTTGTGGTCTTTTTGAGTTCTCTGCAACAGAAAAACTGCTCTACAATTTTTATCTAGGCAAAAAAAAGAGTGAAAATTTAGAGCTAGCATTTTCCAATGAGTGCTCAGGCTATCTAGAAGTGCTCCAAGTCTAAAAAGCTTAAGAACCACTGTTCTAGGGATTGCTTGCCCTGTATTCAGACTCAGTCCACTGGGCCCTTTCTCTGTCCTGCAGTCAGGCTCCACACAGGGTTGGTCATCCTCAGTCTAATACTGCAATGTATGTCCTCCTGCTTTGCATCTTCAGTGGCCTCCCACCTCCCTTAAACCCACCCCCATGCCTTGCGGCTAAACATAAACACAGGAAACCAAATTAGCAGGCTTACTGCTCTGAAGCCTACCTCTCTGCACTCAGTAACAGGGGTTAGGGGCCTCTGTTACACTAGACTATCGAGCAAAAAGGAATGCAAGAGTTATTAGGGCCAGAGTGACAGCATTCCAAATACAACCTGAACCCAAGGAGGAAGGCATGCTTCTGCAAGACACTTAGTCCTGGGTTCTGCTTCCTGTTCCCAGTGTTATTTATGTATTTAATCAAATAACTATTTAGTAAAATGACTGGCATTCCTGCATCCAGTGCCAGATACATTTTTTCCATTTAGCAGTGTAAGTATGTCCCATACAGTCTTCTACCATGGATTAAGCATGGGATATCAAAATCACTTTGTGCCTCAGTATACACCCAGACTCTGGGCTCCTTGTGGGTTGGATCTAGCTTGGGCACGGGGTGATTTCAGCCTAAGGCACGTGATGGTAGCAGTAGCTCCAGCTTTGGCTCCTACCATGGGCCCCATACCAGGGTGGCAGCTGCTGCCACCACCATGTTCCCCATACTGCAGCGAGAGCTGCCACTGCTGATGCATGTCACGGCTCTGGCTCTGACATGGGTGGCTCCAGCCTGGGGTGACAGCAGAGCCACTGGCTGAGGACATGGGACTGCAGCAATAACAATGGGCAAAGCAGGCAGAACGTGAGTAGTGTTGTGTCTGTACTCATTCACCCTCTTGCTGCTGCTTGCCATGACCACCAGGGCCTAAGGGCCTCAGATTCTGTGGCAGGCCACTCCCTCTTTTCCATGCCCTCCCTCCCCCCAATTTCCAGTGGCCTGCCAACAACTTGTCGAATGGATAGAGTGGCTCCAAATGTTACATCTGGTCAACTGGATATATGTTTGACATCCCTGGATTACTACTAATGGGATGTGTAGACTGAACGGGGGCCCTAAAAGGAACAGAAGGTTTTTAAAAACACCACTTCAATTTAAGGCAAAGTAAACCCCGTATCATGTACACCTGTGTCTTACCTGCCTCTCCAGTGGCAGGGAGGGGAGGGCAAGCTGACGGTGGGCAGAGCAGTCCCTAGGGAGGGGGGGCTTGGGGCTTCCCTCCATGTCAACGGTGGCTCCCCCCAGGCAGCACCTGTCCACAGGCACCCAGCTCAGGTGGACCTGAGGGCACCACAGCCGTAGAAAAAGGACTAGGTCCCCATGCAGCTCATGCAGGCAAGCAGGCTTCCGGCGGGGGGGGGAGGGGGAGGAGATCAGGCTTGCTGCTTTTTTTTTTCCTTTGGTGGAGCCTGCCTTCCTGGGCTGTTGCCAGGCTGCCTGCATGGGCTGCCTGCACAGTCCCTGAGCCACACAAAGTCCAGTGCTTTGCTCCATGGCTGTAGGGCAGCAAACTAAAACTCCTCAGAGGTGTTGTAGTTTGCTGCGCCCCAAAGTAATTTCAGGTGCATTATACCACCAAATGTGCTACAGCCGCTGGAATTAAGACACAATATGATGCTGATGCATGCAAACACCAGCACCATTAAAGCGGTGCAAAAGTATTTAACTCACTTTAAAGTGCCATGCACACATACCCCTCATTTCATCTACACACACCCAATGACTAGATTCTCCTCTGCTAAAAAGTCAGTTAACCCACTTCCATGGTACAAGGTTCAGAAAGCAAAGAAACAGAGCTTGCGACGGAGGATCTCTCACAGTGCATCCCTGTGACTTTTTATATGGCTGAAGGAACATCTATAAACAAACTATATACTTGGACAGGGGTTTTCAAGCTTTCTGGGTCAATGTACCCCTGGTGGCCAGTTGATGAGTGTGGGGGGGGGAGGGGAGTCCACCAGCAGCCGA
>NW_017728918.1:85230181-85254912 GCF_001723895.1 Crocodylus porosus
CCAGCAGCCGACTGATGACCGGGGGGTGGGGGGGCATCCCCCACAGCCAACTGACGAGCGTGTTGGCAGCAGAAGTGCTGGCAGTGCCCACTGCTGAGTACCCCTTGAGGCTATCCCAAGTACCCCCAGGGGTATGCATACTCCCAGTTGAAAACCCCCGTACTAGGGCTACCAGGATAATTCTTGCCGAATCTTCCCCAAATTCTGAGAATGCTTGGGAAGCATTCTTGAAGTAGAAGGACCATGCTATCTTTAATGCACTGGGCAGGCATTCTTAACTGTACTTCTTTAGAGCAGAACTTTTGACATTTGTTTTCTCTGGCCAAAAATGACACCATTTGACAAATATATCTTGGATTACATTGTCACTTATTGGCCAATTCTGCTCGGATTATCTAGACAAAATATAGAATGGCTCCTATTTAAGGCTTAGGAAGATAAAAAAGATACAAAGTCCATTAGAAGCAAGTTGTTATATGTTGATATGATTCTCCATTACCGACTCATCTGTCCAAATATAAGAACCCCTGCAAGGCATGTAGCATTGATATGTGGAAGGAACCAGAAGTGTTAAATAGCCTCTGGATATTATCTAAGAACTATGCAAGGAATGAATGGTTAGAAACATTCTAGTCATTTAGCAATGACAGGAGATGAATTTTCATTTTAATTCAAACATTTTAGTATGAAGTTTCAGACCCATTTCAAATGTATTAATCCATATACATATCCTATTCTACTTTCAATTATACTAAATTTTAGGGCTCAATGACATTTTGTAGCAATGAAATTCCTACACATAGTTGTGTCACGTGAAAAAATTTCCTTGATCAAATTCATTTTAATCCCCTTCAGATGTACTGAAGGACTCCTTGCACTTGTATTATAAAACTGTTAACAGAAGTGTTCAATCTACCTTCCTTAATTCATTTATTATCATGAATGCCTTTACCTTGCCACTTTTTACTGGTTTCTTCTAATGTAACAAGTCTAAAACGATCAACCCAAATCTGGTTCTACCTATAGAAGGGTCTCTTCTCCCAAAGTTAAGGCAGGAGTCAGTGAGAACCAGCAAGAAGTTCTGCACAGCACTTCTGTTGAAGCCATATACAATGAAGGCAATTCTGTGATTCTTGTCTTTCTGCATTCGTACGCTCATTGGGGAGGCAGGAATATTAATTCTGGAAACCTGTAATAACAGGAGCAACCTAGCCTGACCACTTCTTATCTGCTGTGCTGGCTACAGTAGTATGATTTGGCTTATGCTGAACATTTGCACACCCAGCTGGTGGCAATCCTCTAGCTTCCACACATTCTTTCCCAGAATTGCTCATACTGAGGGATCCAGCATAGCCAGAGGGCTCTTTTATACATCTACTGTTCTAACAGTGACTATGGACCTATTTTTGGTCATTTTCTTAGAAGCTTGTATCTTGAACAAAATGAAAGAGGACAAAGGAATTTTTTCTATCCAGGCTACTATCAGCCTGACCCTGGGATCTACTGTCACACTGCTGGGTTTTTGTTTTCCTGATCCCCAAAACAAAGGTTTTCACTAGACTGCAGAGGACAAGGAATTTAGATAATATCACTTCCACTGGGTTAAGTTAAACTCTGAACACCTGGAAAGTGATCTTGCAATTCCTGCCTTAATTGTATCTTTTTTCTTTCCTGCAGTATCTCTCATTTTTTCTATCTTTCTCTTTTTGTCTTTCTAAGTATCCAGCTTAGCTGGCCAAGATGTATCAACTGTTGCAATACTACTGTAATGTAACTCCTTAAATAGGCCAATATGGATAAAAGTTTATCAGGCTTAAAGTGGTTGATAATATAACATTAAGTTCTTTGATCTCGTAGCTAGTTTGCAAGCTAAAAAAAGAAAGACAAAGATGCATTTAACCTGTTTCTTTTTCAACCAATTGCAGACATTTTGGTTTAGAAAACTGGACTTAAATATCAGCAGCTTAAGACCATATGAATTGACAACCCACCCGAGAACAGGTACTATTTCCATTACTACCACCTATGCCTGCTATGGAGATTTTTCTCTATAAAAGACTATTCCAACTGAAGGGGAAAAAATAAAAGCAAAAAATTGTAATGAAAGCTTTACTTAACTTTAAATTTAAAACATTTTAAATTTACCCATGTGCATTTCATAAAAGGTTTTTAGTGGAGTTGTAGCAATAAAGACAAGCCAGCAATAATTTAACTAGCAAGCTTAAATCACACTTTAAAAAGGTTTTAGCATCTCAGCAAGTATTTTCAATTATCCAGTACCTGCCAGGTCAAGATGTACCAATCATCAACACCAAGACATATAATTACATTTGAAGTAGATATTTTAAAAATAAAAACTTTCCACAAAATAGTTTTATATCCCTTCCCTGATAAGTAAGGTTTCCCACATAAGCTTACATTGCCTTAACTAATTCTGAACCAGTGTTGTAATTAAATGTTCAACAAAACATCACGGTTGAAACTGGAAGCCTAGTGCAGTAAAATTTTCTTTCAAACTACTCCAGTGCAAAACAGCCCATGTTTCTACAATAGCGTCATCATTTTTAATAATATGGGTCATCCCAAATAAATTAAAAACAGTAAAATCTTTTTTTACTTATGTTATGAATACAGACAGACATGCACGTGCATAGAAATACTGCACTTGCTTTAAAAGAATTACAAACTCCTTGCCAGTATACCAGGATGTTACTTGTTTTAAGGATGTAGGCAGACAAGGTTCTTTGGGTAAATCTGATAGCTTTTATTAGACCAACTGAAATAGTTGGAAAAAAAAGATTGCCAGTATACCTAAACTTTCATATTCCTAAATATCTGAGATAATATTTTTTAAGCTGCAACATTTAAAATGATCCCTGGGAGTTTTCTTAACATTCTAATGGGTATCTATCTTTTATATAGTACCTTTCAGTTAATCAAGTGAATTTGATCATTTATTGCAAGACAGAACCTTGGACAGATTACTTTTGTTGCTCTATAAACATACATATAATATTAATAGAGTAGCCTATTTTTAAATGAGAAGAATCAGTTTATCTGCTGGGTTTTATTAATAAAGTCCTTAGAAGAGGAACTTCAAGTATAACTATTGTTATAATTTGAATACATTTGCCTTCAACGTGATAGGAAACATATACAGACTTTACGGTTACTATTTCATGTAGTGTATCTTTTTCCTATTTAAGAAGGAAAAAATTGATTTGTCATTTTGGTTTCATTATATTATGTATATACAATATTGTTCTACACTCCTTAACCAAGTTCCTTAATTTACAAGCAACGTAAAATGGCAAATGGAGATGAGCTATTTGATTAACCTAAGAGAGTCTGGACAGTTTTGTTCCGTGTCTGACAAATTCTTTAACCTCTGCGAAGTTGATCAGTAAAAATCCAGCTAATTGAATCCATCGATGTGAAAAACCACAGGCTGAAGTCTGTACTGCATACATCATGCTGAAAGATTTTTGCTTCAGCCATGGCGGTAATAGTCAGTGGGGTCAGGTCAAAGAGGGTTAAACCGAGCCAGGATATAGCCAAAGGAATACATCAAACACTGATTTTAAAAGGGCAATTAATCTTAGACAGAAATGCTTCCTGGGGAATGAGATCTCAATCTTAAGAGCAAACTACATGATGTAGCAGTAAAAATGTACATATACAAGCTTAGAGAGCTTTCATCCTGTGATCACAAACAGAAGGGCAGTGCTGTTTATCAGAGAAATACAAACCCTTTCTAAAATACTTACATTCACTTCTTCCGGGCCTGTATTCATTGAGAAATAAATATCTTAATGAATACATAACAGAGTACTATTCAAGTACCAATATCAATCAAATACATTTTATGTGCACACACTGCAAGTACTTTTGCACAGCTACTGCCTTAAAAATATATATATTTATTCAATTCTGCTACAGTAAAATTGATCAATTTTTTTCTGAAAATTCAGGGTAGCACAGACTGAGGGTTACATGGTAGCTGGAGGGCTTCTGGAGATTAAATTATAGCAATGTGAGCACCATTTTTTTAATTAACTGCTAGGAACTGCTCCATATATCAGATATGAAGGGAATCAAGCAAAGAGGCCATAACTGATATCCTAAGAGTAGAGTTGTTTAAGATAGTTCAGAAAGTATTTTCTTGCCTCTTAATACCAAAAAATGCAAAGAGGAAACTTATGGCACATACTTGGAAGTGGATGACAAACTAAATTTGAAAAATTAACATAATAGATACATCTAAGCTAAATTCTGGAGATTCAATGACTACGGGGGAATTTAACAGTGATAGGAAAAAAATTCTAGTCTTTGCTGACAGATAATGCCCTCCAAAATACAAGAACCACCTGTAAAGAAAAGCTGGAGAATTATTCTGCTAAAATGAAGTTAATCATCTAAACTATAAATAACAGGCATGTATACAGTTGGTATATTCAGTTAGAAAACTCTGTTAGATCCTAGCTGAAAACAGTGAGGCTTAATATCAGGTCTTGAGAATGGATTACTCTATTTAATGGTTCTTTCTGGTGAAGATGCTATTACCAATGTTCTGCTCACCACTCCACTTAAGCTCTTCTGTTTTTCCAGGTCTCTCCTTTTTGATCTCCTACCATGAGATGCTTAATTCCAATGAGCTCATGAGATATGCAGAATGTAAATGTACAGAAGTGAGAACACCAGGGAAAAGAAGAAGTTAAAGGGTACACATGAGGACCAAAACCATGAGCCACATTATAATATCTAGATTTTCTAGCCTGGCACATACAGACCTGTATCTGACTCTTTGTTTGGATCACAGTCTCAACATCCATCTGTGGGCTTTAACAACCTGGTTGAGAAGTCCACTTTCCAGAAGTCTTACTGAGCAAACTGAAGCCTTCCACAGCCTGCAGCTGCTTTAGTATGGTCCTCTCCAACTTCTATTGCCAACTTCAGCCTGCCAGGTGGCACTTTTTTTCCTTTTTTTTATAGTAAAGGAATCAATACAAGTATTCACGGTGTGCATGTGTGCAGATGTGTACATGCACACAAGTAATATTTTCAGAGGCTACCAGTATTCTTGACTTTGAAGAGCACAGGTATGTGGGGAACTGGGGAAGCATGAATGTTTTTGATTGTAATATATCTTCAATGCCTCATCACCATCTAGATTGCTGTTTGTGATCCCATTAGGGATCACAACTGAGTGGCTAAGAAGGTGAGGAGACCTCAGTTCTATTCTAGGTTCTGCCCATTGGGACTATATAACATCCCACACAAGTCATATCACCTCACTGTTCTTCCATTTTCTCCATTCTCCGTTGGTTAATCCTGCCTATTTAAACTACAGGCTCTTTTGTGACATGAATCTGCTTGTCCAATGCAAATGTAATTGGGGTTCCAATGTTCTCTGGGACTTGTAAACAGCACTATACCACACAAGTTAGAGCTGGCCTTGAAATACTGACAAAACAAATATTCTTTGGAATTTGTCAAAGTAAAAAGTTTCTGCTACAATCATTTGATTTTTAGGTAGATCCCACAGAAACCTGCATTCCAGGTGCAGATTTCTGACAAACTTACCTTGTTTCCTGATAATTATCCTGACCAGCTCCTTGACAGCCCAGACATTCAGGTCCACAGCAGGAAGATGGTCCTAAGGCCAAAATCAGGTTGGTACACTTCCTGTGGTTGACCACCAACCTCACTGCTCCGGGACCAAAACTGCTTCTTTTGTAGAGGATCTCAAAAGTTTGGGTGTTGTTCCAAATTGGAACAAAAACAATTTCTGAAATAGCGAAATCCTCCACAAAAACAAAAATACCTTTCTCCACACTACTCTAATAATATTAGTAAGTTTAGTAAATCTTGTTGAGCCTAAATAAAGTCACTCATTTTCTAACAAATCTAAAATATAACTAAAATATAAGTCTGGCCATAACAAATAACAGATAACCTGGTTGCCTTTTATGATCAGGTCACAAAATCCTTGGACGCAGGTGTCGCAGTGGATGTAATCTTTCTGGACTTCAGGAAGGCCTTTGACACTGTCTCTCACCCCATTCTTATTAAAAAATTAGGCAACTTGGCACTGATACCTACACAGTCGGATGGATCACAAATTGGCTAGAGGGCCGCACCCAGAGAGTGGTGGTGGATAGGTTGTTTTCAACCTGGAGGGATGTGGACAGCGGAGTTCCCCAGGGCTCGGTCCTCAGGTCCATACTGTTCAACTTCTTTATCAGTGACTTGGACGAGGGGGTGAAAAGCACCTTGTTCAAATTTGTGGAAGACACTAAGATGTGGGGAGAGGTGGGCACACTGGAAGGGAGGGAAAGGCTACAACTAGATCTGGACAGGTTACAGGGGTGGGCGGATGAGAATAGGATGGGATTCAATACTGACAAGTCCAGGGTACTGCACCTAGGGAGAAAGAACCAGCAACATACCTACAGGCTGGGGAACTCCCTTCTCGTCAGTACAGGGGCAGAAAGGGATCTTGGAGTCATTACTGATTCCAAGATGAACATGGGTCACCAATGTGAGGACGTGGTCAGTAAGGCTAACCGCACCTTGTCATTCATCCACAGATGCATCACTAGCAGGTCCAAGGAGGTGATCCTTCCCCTCTGTGCAACATTGGTCAGGCTACAGTTGGAGTATTGCATCCCATTCTGGGTGCTGCACTTCAGGAGGGATGTGGACAGCATTGAGAGGGTCCAGAGGAGGGCCACTTGCATGGTCAGGGGGCAGCAGGGCAGGCCCTACGAGGAGAGGCTACGGGACCTGAACCTGTTCAACCTCCACAAGAGAAGGCTGAGAGGGGATCTGGTGGCCATCTATAAGCTTACCAGGGGGACCAGCGGGGAATGGGAGAGTCCCTGTTCCCCTGAGCACTACTGGGAGTAACAAGGAATAATGGCCACAAGTTGATTGAGAGTAGGTTCAGGCTAGTCATCAGGAGGCAGTACTTCATAGTCAGGGTGGCTAGGATCTGGAAGCAACTTCACGCTCCTACCCTGTGTGTCTTTCAAAAGGAGGCTAGATAATCACGTAGCCAGGGTCATTTGACCCCAGCATTTCTTCCTCCCCATGGCAGCGGGTCGGACTTGATGATCTGTCCCTTCCAACCCTATCAACTATGAAACTATAATAAAACTAATTATAAAACCACCGCTGGTAGTATAGTTTCACTTAGGGGGTCAAACAAATGTCCTAAAGCTTATAAGGTGGACTAGAATGACCTTTGTGGTATATGTCTCCTATTCACAACTCCTCGTGGTCTTGCATGTGCCCATACACAGAAGTTTCTGTATTTCTAAATTCCATAGAAAAAGCAACACTACTTTTGTTGACTGTCAGCAAACTGCTGGGTGGAAGAGGAGAGGTCAGGATAGGAAATGTGATTCACTCCCAAGCCTGACTCAATGACCTGCCACCAACAGAAACTGAGTAAGGCTTCACAGATTCACTGGAATCCTAATATGCCTACTTCAGCAAAACTGACCCCAAGGTTGCAAAGAAGTGTAACGTGGACTCAGAAGTCTGCTATTGTAGTCATGAGTGGATCTAGGATTTTGGAAAAGGGGGTGCAGAAACAGCAAGCTATGCTGCATGGGTGGCTGCACCCTGACTTCCAACCCAACCCTCATCCTCTGGTGGGCAGTCTGAACCACAGAAGTGAGGGATATTTTTTTAAGTCCCTTAAGAAGGTAAAATCTTCCTTCACCATTCCTGCTCAGCCACAATGTTCCCTTCCCTCCCCACCCAACACTGCTGCTGTCCTCAGTTGATGGAGAAGGGGGTGGGGGGAGGGGGAGAGAGAGAGAGAGAGAGAGAGAGCCCCATTCCATTCCAGCCAGGCTGCATGTGGAACCAGTCTTGGCAACAGACAGTAGCAGCAGTGGATTGCTTCCCTTCCTCTGGGCCTGCTTCTGGGCCGCGGGGGAGAAGGAACCTGCTTGCTGCTGCCACAATCCTAGTCTGAGCCCAGACAGATCAGGCAGGAGTATCTCAGTTGTTCCCCACCCCCTCTCCTGCCCTAATAGGACAGCCAGAGGCAGCAGTAGCAGTGGGCTAGGACAGTGGAGCAGGGAGGGGAATAAAGGAGGGGAGGGGGTGTACTGCTGAATGCAAGGAGAAAGGAGGGGGATTCTTATTCCTCAACAGATGCTCCCACAGCACCCACCCTAGATCCACCCCTGGTTGTAGTGGGGTTGTTAAGGTTCACAGTAAGAAGGGATCCTACAGATCCAGCCCCAGGCTTTGGAGGGAAGGTTCAATGAACATTCCAAATCTCACTGAAGTCTGGTCTGGCATTCAGGAAAATTTCTAAGCCATCCTTGAAAGACTCTCAAATACTGTATGATAAAGTGCCCTTTGATGATCCTTCTAAGTCTTGTGGGCCACCATTCTCTCTGAGTTTACTGGAGAGACCCTCAACAAGCCTTCCGAAATGTAAAAATTGGCATGCACTTGCCAGTCTTATAGGTTAGCCAGGACATCCATACATTTATCTGTATGCACCTATGCTATAAGAGCCATGCTCCCTTCTGAAGTATACAAACAGGTTTTATTACCAAGGCAATTCAGAAAGTCATAGTAGATTCATAGATGTTAGGGTCAGAAGGGACCTCAGTAGGTCATCGAGTCCGACTCCCTGCCCAGGGCAGACAACCCCAGCTAGATGCTTGTCTAGTCTCCTCTTGAACACCCCCAAGGTAGGGGAGAGCACCACCTCCCTTGGAAGCCCAGTCCACATTCTGGCAACCCTTACTGTGAAGAAGTTCTTTCTAATGTCCAACTTAAATCTGCTCTCCATCATTTTGTGGCCACTGTTCCTAGTTACTCCAGGGGGTGCCCTAGTAAATAGAGCACCTCCTATTCCCTGCTGCCCTCCCCTGATGAATTTATAGGCAGCCACAAGATCACCTCTAAGCCTTCTGTTGCAAAGGCTGAAGAGATCTAGGTCTCTCAGTCTCTCCTAATAGGGCCTTGCCTACGGGCCTCTGGCCATATGAGTGGCCCTCCTCTGAACCCTCCCGAAGATTCTCCACATCCCTCTTGAAGTACGGCACCCAAAACTGGACGTGATAATCCAACTGCAGCCTGACCAATGCCATGGAGAGGAAGCATCACTTCCTTGACCTGTTCATCATGCATGCTAAAGTGCAGATAGCCTTGTTGATCACTTTGTCACACTGACGACTCATGTTCATCTTGGAGTCAACTATGTCTCCAAGGTCCCTTTCTGATCTAGAAGGTCATCCTCCAGCCTATAAGTGTGTTGGTGGTTCTTTTTGCCCAGGTGCAGCACTTTACACTTATCTTTGTTGAACTGAATCCTATTTCGTTCTACCCATTTGTCCAACCTGTCCAGATCTGCCTAGATACGTTCCCTACTCTACCATAATTTGGTATTTTCTGCAGACTTGGACAGGGTGCTCTCTACGCCCTTGTCCAAATCACTGATTAAGACACTGAACAGCACTGGCCCAAGGACCAAGCCTTGTGGGACTCCACTGCCCACATCTTTCCAGGTCGATATTGACCCATCCCCCACCACTCTCTGGGTGCGACCCCTAAGCCAATTTACACCCACCTGACCATGCAATCATATGCAATCACAGCCTGTCAGTTTATTTACGAGAATGGAATGCAATACCATATCAAAGGCCTTCTTAAAGTCTAGGGAGATGACATCTACCTTGACTCCAGCATCTAAGCATTTTGTGACCTGGCCATAAAAAGAAACAAGGTAAGTCAGGCAGATTTACCTGCAGTGAGCCCATGCTGATTTCCTTTCAGCATTATTTCCCCTGCAGGGCTCCCACAAATATGATCCTCAATGATTTTTTCCAGAGTCTGCCCAAGGACAGAGGTGAGACTAACTGGCCTGTAGTTTCCTGGTTCATCCCTCCTCCCCTTCTGGAAAACAGGGACCACCACACTGGCCCTTTTCCAGTCCTCTGGGACCTGACCAGAACACCATGAGTGCTCCAACAGCTGTGCCAGCTCTCTGCTATGACACTGGCCAATTCCTTCAGCACCCTTGGATGACATTCATCCGGACCTGCTGATTTGGACACATCCAGCCCCTCAAAGTGCCCCTTCACTAAGTCTGCGCTAACAGTTGGTGGGCTGGTGTCCCTCCTGTGTCTATCTGTGATCCAACTGGGAGATTTGTCTTGGTCTGTGTCTAGGAATACAGATGCAAATAACTCACTGAAGAGTTCAGCTTTGTTCCCACTCTCTGTCACCAATTGCCCTAGTTTGTCCTGTAGGGGTCCTATGCTATTCTGCGCCTTCCGTTTGCTCCCTATATACCTGAAGGACTTTTTGTTGTCCTTAATTTTTGTCGCTGGCCTATGTTCGAATCCTGCTTTGGCCTTCCAAACCGATTACCTGCAAGTGCAAGCCAGGGAGGTATACTCCTCCTTGGTAGCTACCCCGTTTCCACAGCCTGTATACCTCTTTCTTTGCCCCTAGGCTTTCCTGGACTTCCTTGTTCAGCCAAGAGGGCTTCTTGGCCCCTTTGCCCCCTTATGCACAATGGGATTTGTCTCTGCACCCGTAGGATTGCTCCTTTGAGGAACGACCACCCTTCCTGAGCCCTCATTTCGCCAATGCTCTTGAGCTTTAACGCCTCACTAACTAATCTCCTGAGCACACTGAAGTTAGACTTTCTGAAGTCTAGCACTTCAGCCCTGCTGGTTAGTTTACCCACCCTTTGCCGGATAGTGAATTCAATCAGTCAATGGTCACTACCCCCTAGGTTACCTTCTACCTGTAGATTCCCCACCAGGTCATCCCCTGTAGCTAACACCAAGCCCAGCACGGCATTTTCCCTAGTGGGATCATATACTTCCTGTGTTAGGTGGAGGTCCTGTATGCAAGTTAAGAACCTATGTGAGCGGTTAGATTTGGCTGACTGTTCCTCCCAGCAGATGTCAGGGTAGTTTAGGTCACTCATGACAACCATAATCTCTCAACCATACAGCCTCTGAGAGCTGTCTGGAGAATACCAGGTCTAGCTCATCCTCCTGGTGTGGCAATCTATAGTAGAACCTCACTACTAAGTCCCTTTCTCCCCAACCCCCTTGTATCCTGACCCACAGTACCTTGGTTTGGCCCTCCTCTAATCCCAAGTCAGGAAGGAAGGGAGAGTGCACCCTGTTCTAAATCTCTTTGCTCCTCAGTTCTACATCAGAGTATTTCAGATCATTTAAAAACTGAAAGAACTACCAATACAAGAAAAAATTAATGTGAAGTTAAGGTTGCAGCCACCCATCAGTGGTAAAAGTACACTTCATCTTTTAAGAATGGTAGTTTAAAAATATGTATATTGTATATTAGAAACCATTAAATACAGTGTGCAAAATGTAACAAACAATGTATTCCTTTGGAAGTATAAGCATTCATAATTAATGTAGTCAAACTACCCTGGTTTTATTCCTATAGAGATGGCAGCCCACTATTTTCTCCTTCTTTGCAAGTTAACAATTGTGTTCTATTACTCAGAACCAGAACAACAACAAGTTATCTATGTAAAATAGCATATATAAATATCTCATATAGGGGAGAACAATTGCATAAAAAGAGCAAAAGTTTAAAAAGACAAATCAATACTTCTTTACTAAAACTCTTATGAAACAAATTCTAGAATCAACGGCGCAGAAGGAATATTTTTAGTATTCTATATCTAAAAAATAGAAACAAAATTATTTTGTTTCTTTTAGAGAAAGCCAAATTAACTTTGCTAACCCTTTGAAACCCCTTTAAAGGGCTGTCCTGAGTGGGAATTTCTTCTTGACAGTTCTATAACTAAATATATTTCCTATAAGGAACAATTTTAGATGACTGATGTAAATGAGGGAATGAATAAGGAGAAACAAATTTTCTTTAAATTGAAAAAAAGTCACCATGTCAATTTCTTATGTTCATGATTTGGAATTTCTTCCTTATAACACTGGAAATGCAAGCATTTGCACAGTTAATAATTTATTAGTTATTTCTGGAATTTGGTACAGACAACTTAATTCATGTAATTGCCTTAAAATGACTGCACCATGAAGAGAAGCAAGTGACAAGGGGTAACTTGCGGGAATTTCTCACCCTTTTCTGTAATCCTGCTGTCTTACTAACAGAAATGATTCTTTTAAAACAACTGATCATTTCCTTCTCTGTGCTAAAAGACAAAATGCCTTTAGACTTCAAGTAGCAAGATTACCTTAGTAGGTATCTGGCCATTTTTAGTGGAAAGGAAAGAAAGGAGAGCACTTTAAAGACGAGCAGTAACAGGTTATCAGCCAAGTGATATTTTTATTTTAAATATTCAACTTCTTGCCACACATCCATGCCTAGCAATAGGACACACAAACATACAACTTTCAACAGAGAATCTATCCTTGCAATTTCAGATTGACTTTTGAAGTTTGTTATAAACAAAATATGAATGAGGTACTAAAAACACATTTTGTAAAAAATATAATTTCATATTACATCAGTCCTGAAGTTCATAGAATCATAAGGAAGTAGCTGGAAGAGAACTCACAAGGTCATTTAGTCCAGCTCCCTGGCTCGAGGCAGGATCATCCTTGACTAGACCATCCCACTCAAGCGCCTACTCTTGAAAAGATACAGGGATGAAGATTCCACAACAACTTTAGGTAGCCTGTTCCAATGCTTGACCACTTTCACAGTGAGAAAGTTTCTGTTAATCTCCAACCTAAATTTGCTCTGATGAAGCCTGAGACTGTTGCTCTAACTCCTGTTCCCTATGGCCATCCTCTCTATAATCAACCTTCAGCTATTTAAAGACTGTTACAAAATCTCCATCAGTCTTCTCTTCTCCAGACTAAATAACCCTAGGTTCTTGAAGTCTTTCCTCACAAGCCTTGCCACCCAAGCTCCTAATCATTTCTGTTGCTCTGCACTTGACTCTTTCCAATCTGACCACATTGTTATTTAAATCTGGGACCAAAAACTGGACACAGTACTTTGAAGTACACAGTGTTAAACAAAGTGGAAAAATCACTCCCCTTGATTTGCAGTTGACACTCCTGTTAATACAATCCAGCATGCTCTTGTTTTTTTGTAACACACACATTGTTGGGTTATATTCAGCTTAGAGTCTGTTCAACAGACCTCCATTCCTGGGGGCAGGGCAGCAAGGGGGAGGGCAGTTCCTGTGCAGCATGCCTGGCCAGGAAGAGGGTAAAATGGTGCACAAAATGCACTGGCGGGGAGAGGGGGGAGGAGAGAGAGACCCAAGCTGCCCACTCTGCGTTTGTGGTCAGAGGGAAGGGGGCACCCACATGACATGTGCACCCCCTGCCACCCTGGTCTAACACAGTATGCAGCCCTCAGCTGCAACTCCACCCAACTTGGTGTCATCTGCAAATCTGCCAAGCAGGCACTAAATGCTGACACATAGTAAAACGTTTAACTATAACGGCTCTACAAACAGCTAAGGACCTGGTTATGCATTGACAAAGTCAATGCATTTGTACAAAGCAGGGTTCAGTTGAAAGCACACTTCACTGTTCAAACATAATAGCATTTATCTACCTTTGATCAAGTTTGAGAGAATTAACTTTTAGCTTTAATTATAGGTCCCTCTCCCCCTTTATAAACAGAGATGCATAACAATTTACTTTGAGAGAATATTAACTGCCATTAATAGAAGCCTCAATTATAAGTTTGAATTGAAAAGTGTAGTCAATAGTAGGCAAATATCTACCATATGAATGAACAAAAAAAATCCTATAGTATTATTCTATAAAGTTTACTATACTTTTTATATCATGATAGATGTTTAATTTTTTTTAAATTTCCATTCAATAATGATATACATTAAGTAGTAGAAAAGAAAAACATCTTTAGAATAAAAAAAAGCTTATTCTAGATTGTTACCTTCCCAAGTGCTATCCCACAGTCAAAAGATAACATACCAAATTATGAGTGTTTAGTTAAGAGAAAAATAATCAGAGATTTATAAATTTTCCAAATTTATAAATAATAATACTACTCTGTATATTTTTAAAGAAGTTACTTTTTATAAAGGTAAAACACAAAAAGTGTCCTTCATTTTTTCTATATGCCATAAGTACGGGTGCACCGATAAAGATTTTTTTGGCCAATACCTATGGCTAAATATTGACCAGCCATATCAGCTGATAACTGTCCAACTGCTGATACGCAGCCTGGCAGCTTGGAGAGTAGCATCTGGCTGGTAAATCTGTTGGTGGGGAAGGGGCGTGCGGGATGAAAGGGGCATGAATATGCAGGGCCATCCCTGGGGGGGTGAGGTGGCGAACTGAGGTGACCGCCCCGGGCCCCCTGCTTTGGGAGGCCCCTCATACTGCCACCAGCTTTGTGTCCAGCCACTTGCTACCCACCCCCTCCAGACGCCACTGCTGCGGATGGCAGCGGCAGCTTCTTTGGGTCCAGGGTGTGTGTGATTGGACTAGGGGCGGAGCTCCGCATGGGCTGATTTGCCCCAGGCCCCACACCCTACTCGGGCTGGCTCTGCATGGACAGGTTAGATTAAAGTCCTCAAGGTGAGGGAGGGAGTGGGGCTGGGGCAAGTGCTGCACAGCTAGGGCAAAGTGAGACACAGGACAGAGTAGAGGTGCAGCTTCTCCAGGGAGGGAATGGGGGGGTGGCTTCCACCGCTATGGGCATCCCCAGGGAGGCATAAGGGGCACGTACTTCCCTGATCTGTGCGCAAGATGAGGGCAGGCTGCCTGCTATGTGCCCAGGGCTGGGGGCTATGCCGGGGCTGCACTCAGGGCAGATGGTGATGGGAGGAGGGGCTACAAGGTGGGCTACACCCACCCCAAAACTCACTGCAGCCACCTCCCCTAGCCTCCCTCCCAGTGCCACCAACCCCAAGTGCAGCCCTGGCCCAGTCCCGGGAAGACCCTGGCGCAGCCCCCGGCCCCGTCTGCACAGCAGACAGCCTGCCCTCACCTTGCGCACAGATCCAGGGGTCACGTGCCCCCCCCAGTGGTGCATGCAGCAGCAGGAGTGGTGTGTGCAGCAGCAGGCCCCATGCATGCTATGTCTGTATGAACACAGACATTACTGGCAACATTATCGGCCATATCTGTCAAAAAATGCTGACTGCTGATCACGTCTATTTTTCTTTTATTGGTGCCAATACGATATGGACCGATGTACTGGTGCACCTCTAGCCATAAGTACACTTCAATCTGTTTAAGGTAGCAAAAAAAAGGAGTTGGCTGTATAGACCAATTTCGTATTTTATTCTTTGGTCTGATAGTGACAGGATGCTTCATTTAGCAATTTTTAATTAAAATTTGTTAGTGTTAATATTTTGTTCAGAGGAGTAAATTTCCAAGATACCGAATATCTATGGTGCCTACCAGATACTCAGTTCATGTGAAAATCAGGCCCTTAATTTTTCAGACTTTTCTGAAACAAATCTTGACAAAAAACATTCAGCTTAAATAATGAAAGACAAATTTAATTTGGGGCAAATTACTCAACCCATTTAATTGTATATAAAACAATTATTTCATATTATTATGCCAAACTGTATTTTTAAGGGGTATGAAATGTCATGAAAACAAATTAAATGAAACAGTTTTCTTCAAGCCACAACATTTCACTACAGTGCCATATCTACTTGTTTGGGGTCTTTCTCTGCACCACCACAATACAGAGAGCACTTCTATAGCTTATTAATTAATACAGACAGAACTTATGGCCTTAATTGCCATTGATATGATTAGCCAGGTTCTCTAAAGTAAAATTATGTTTGCTTTCTCATCTACAAATATAATTGGAAAAAGCTGTCTTGCTATTTTTAATGCATGTGCTGAAATCTGAATGGGTACCAACTTTCCAACCCATTGTGTGAGTATTTCATTTTGTAACTGCTGGAAAAAAGCGGATATTAGCATTTTATATATATACTTCCATTTGGCTTTGAAAGCATAGCTGATATTTAGGAAAGGACTTCTGAAAGTCTCATGTGAATGAATAACACAGTTTTAATACTAAATTAAAGAATGCTTCTCCCTTTCTCAGAAACACAAATTTGAAAATCTTCAAATTAGCTTTTCTTATATATAAGAAATGCCAACACATGCCTGCAGTGGCCGAGGCTAGAAGCTGGGGGATGCTAAAGCAGCCTTCCCTTCCCTTCCACAGTACTGAGCTAAGGTGGGGCGTGGTCAGGTCCCAGCAGGGTGCTCTGATTAGGGAAGGGTCCCCATCCGCCCCTCCCTCCGACCAGCAAGGATGCCAGCAGGAAGTTGAAAACAGAGCACTGAGTTACACAGCAAGGAGTTATACAGGGAGGTGTTAGCATTTATCAGCCCACCAAACAAAACAAAGCCTTTCATATTAGTTTAAGCAACTAAAACTTAAACAACTTTTTCTACGTGAAGAATAGAAGGACGTTACCAGCTATTTGTTGATTATCTCCAAAAAGCCGTAAGCTGACGCTGACCTGTCTGCCTTTGTTCTGTCTCCCACAGCATGGACTGTAGCCAGGCATGTGGTATGCTAGCTAATGCTGAGAGGGGGTCTATGTAAGGCATGGGGGGGAGGGGGAAATCCCTGCTTGAGCAGGGAGTGGTGGGAGGGGAGGGAGCAGGAGGAAGCCAGGCAGAGGCCACTGTACCTGCAGTCTCTTTTGGAGTTCTAGCCAGGAAGCAGAGCAGCAGGGCCAGCCCTCCTGGGCTGAAGCAAAGAGCAGAGCCCCACCCAGGTTTGCAAAGCATCTGGGATGCTGGGGGAGTCTGGTTTAACTTAAACCAGGAAGAGGTCTGGGACATTGCATAAACCAGTTTGACCCAAATCAGTTAAGTCTGATACTACATTCAAACAGGTTCATCTCAGATGGTTTCAACCATTTTCAAATCGGTTTATGTGCACTGAACATCTGTTGTGTTACAGGTTTAAACAAGTTTCTGATCACTTAAACTAGTTTATGTATAATATCTGTCCCTAGCCTTATAGATGGTCAGGGAATGGGGAAGATATAACTGTTCATTCCTATCAAGTGAAACTTTTGAATGGCTGGGGGTGCAAGCCCTCAAGCTACATGCCACACCGCGCTGTACTGGGGATGCCTTCCTGCCCCCTGTCACAGTGTACACCGTCCCTTTCTCACTGTACCATGGCAGTGCTCCTGCATCCTGGACTCCATGCTCTATTGGGCTTGGCTCTGGTGTGGGAGCATGGTGCAACAGAGCATGCACCGCCCCCCTCCCACCCCTGCTCCTACTTAGCCCAGTCCCCCAGGGAGCCACACAACCAGTGCTGCACAAACAAGTGTGCTCTGGGCCCTGGCGCATGAGTTACCACAGGAGTTTGTACAGAAGTGCACATAGAAAGAGCAGTTGGAAGCCTCCCATGGTGACACACAGCACACCCTGAGCTGCCAAAGTCCCCCTACACCAAGGGACAGACCCGTGGCGCAGGACCTCCAGGAAGTGATCCAGGGACCCAGGAAGTCGCCCAACAGCCCAGGAAGCCAGGGGATCTCCCTTCAAGACGCTGCTTGAGCCTGTCTACCTAGCAACAGCAGCAGCTGGTAACGACCACATAGGGGTAATTACACCCACCTGGTCTCCTACTTACATAAACACCTAGGGAGATGCAAGACCAGGGTCTGCCACTGTAACATGGTGATGACTTCAGTACATGCCATACCCGCAGGCTTCCTGGTCTGGCTCTTCTATATGAGAATTGCCAGCTTGCTGAGAAGGGCTTTAAACTAGGCATGTCCAGGGGAGTGGGGGAAGGTTCCACTGAATCTTCGAGCCATAATGAAGATTCAACACTGACAAGTGCAAGGTGATGCACCTGGGGAGGAAGAACTAGCACCACATCCACTGAAAGGCTGGGAATTCAGTTAGTAGTACAGAAGTCCTCGACTTCAGAAGGGCAGATTTTGGAAAAACTCAAGAGTCTAGTTAGACAGGCCCTCTGTGATCAGCAACTGGACGATTTGGGAGTTCAGGAATGGGGGTGCTTCCTTAAGGGAGGCAATTCTCACTGCTCAAACAGAGGCCATTCCTACACAGTTAAAAAGTAGAAAAGGAGCCAAGAGACCTGCTTGGCTCAACAGGGATATTAAGGAACTCTTGGAAAAGAAAAACGAAGCATACAACCAATGGACAAATGCTCTAGCCACCAGAGAGGAGTATACACTTCTATAGCCAGGTCTGCAGGTACGACACACAGAAAGCCAAGGCAGGCATACAGATCAAGCTGACAACTGAAATTACAGACAACAAGAAGTCCTATAGGGAGCAACAAAATCAAGCTCCTCTGTGGGATCCCTGCTGAATACCCAGGGGCAGCCCATAGTTTATCCCTACTAAAAGGCAGAGCTCCTAAATACATACTTCACACTGGTATTCATGAAGTCAGATGGGAGCTATTCACCTGTCCAGAGGCCCAGGGACATGGGGAAAACAACAGACCACATAAAATTGGTCCTGAACAGGTGAGAGGACTCTTAGAACATCTGAACGTTTTGAATCTGCTGGACCAGATAACCTGCGTCCGAGAGCCCTGAAAGAACTGGCTATTCTTATAACAGGGCCTCTAGCAAAGGTGCCTGAAGAGTCATGGAATTTGGGAGAGGTCCTGGATAACTAAAAGAGGGCCAAGATGGTGCCTATCTTCAAAAAAGGCAAGAGGGATGACCCTGGAAACTACAGACCAGTCAGTTTGACTTCAGTCCTGGGAAAAATCTTTGAAAAAATTAAGGAAGCCATCAATTACAAGCTCATAAGTGGTGAGGTATTAAGAAGCAAACAGCATGGCTTTGTCGAGGGTAGATCATGCCTGACTAACCTGGTGTTCTTTAATGAGCAGATAACTAACCAGCTGGACAAGGGACACAAGGTTGATATCATTTACTTAGATTTCAATAAAGCCTTTGATTTGGTTTCCCATGAGACTCTCTCAATTAAATTGAAGGGTACTGGCCTAGACCAGTCTACAGTGAAGTGGGTGGACAACTGGCTTAGAGGCCAATCCCAGAGAGTTGTAATCAATGGGATGGCCTCATCCTGGAAGGCCATCTCCAATGGTGTCCCCAAGGGATCAGTGCTTGGACCCATGATCTTTAATATATTTAGTAATGACGTGGATGAGGGGTTGGAAAGCTCAATGATTAAGTTCATAGATGATACCAAGCTGTGGGGAAATGTAAGCATATCAGAGGATAGGGTAAGGAACCAGGATGACCTTGACAGACTAGCAGTACAGGCTGAATGGGATCAGATGAGGTTTAACAAGGAACAGTGCTGGGTTCTCCATCTGCATAGGAAGAACCTACACCATACCTACACAATGGATGGTGGTCCACTGGTTGGCACAGCATCTGAGTGGGACCTCAGGGTTACAATCGACTGGAAGATCAACACGAGCCAACAGTGAAGAAGTTCCCAACAGGGCAAATAGAAGTCTGGTGGGCATCAGTCGATGTGTTGCAACCAGATTCAGGTAGGTGCTTCTTCTTTTCTACTTGGCATTGGTGAGGCCACAACTGGAGTACTGCGTCTAGTTCTGGGCACTGCACTTCAGGAAGGATGCAGATAAGCTCAAAAAGGTACAGAGAAGGGCTACCGGTATGATTATGGGCCTGGAGGACAGGTCCTATAAGGACAGCCTCAGGGAACTGGGCCTGTTCAGTCTGAGTAAGAGAAGACGGAGGTGACTTGATAGGCAGCTGTCAAGTAGGCAGCTATGTCAGGAGTGAGCACCAAGACCTAGGGGAGCAACTCTTCAGGAAGGCACCCCTTGGGAGGACGAAGACCAATAGGCACAAGCTAATAGAGGGAAAATTTAGGCCGATCATAAGGAAAAACTTCTGGTCTGTAAGGGTATCTAGAATCTGGAACATATTCCCACCAGAGGTGGTACAGTTGACATCCTTGGAGGTGTTCAAAAGGAGGCTGAATAAACACTTTGTTGAGCTCATTTGAGCCCAATAACCTGCTCATGGCAGGGAACCACACTTGATGATTTTGCAGGTCCCTTCCAGTCCTTCGACTGTGTGATTCAGCCTTCCCCTGACTTAATCTCACCCCCCTCCTCCCCGCAATGTACCATACTAGCACTCCTCTGCTGCACTGTGCACGGTGCCTAGGTCCCCTTCCCCACGCTGCCTGGCCACAGGCTCCCTTGGCCCTGCCACCCTGCCCCACCCCCAGGAACAGGGGCAAGATGTGGGAGCCAGAGGAGACAGGGTAAGCCCAGAGACTCCAGTGGCAAGAGCAGCAGCTGGGAGTCTGAGCTGAAGTTGGACAGCCCACAGGCAGCACGTTGGGCAGCCCTGTTGTAGGACAGTTAGGCAGTAGACTGAAGCCTGCCAAACTCTGGCTAAACCCTGTACACACAAAGAATTGCCCGAAGTGTAAGATGCAATAGTACTGTTCTTATCTGTTCAATCCAGGAGTCAACAGGTAGTTTCCTTCTGTTGGTCCACTCCAGCCAAGCCCATGACAGATAATTCTGAACTAAGGGCAGATGTTTCTGCTATGTATCTAGAAGTATTCAACTGCATATATTCCAGTCCCTTATTACAGTGCTTTTTATCATTTGTAATAAAATTAGGAGACTAGAAGGGCAATACTGTAAAAATATAATTTTCTATATGAATTACTTACTGTAAATCAGTGCTTAGAAAAATAACAAAAACAATATGTAGTCTTTTATACAGATTACATGAAAAAAGCTGAGTTAATTAAAAACAGTCGACTACTGAAGAGCACTAAATTTTACAGTATCATTCAGTACTGCATGTCAAAAACCTTGAAATAAAAGCACGAATGACACTGCTGCAGAAAGAGGTCAGTTCACGCAGCTTTTCTGAATGAACAATGCTGTGAAAACTGGAATTGATTGATAGCCTACCGTTTGCGTCACAATGCCCAAATGTTTACCATTTAAATCCTCAAGAAAGCATGAGACAAAAATCAAAACAAGTTTTACAAGACTTCAACAATGCTAGTAAATTCAAATTGTGTCCAGAATGGTTTAGAGATGACAGAACTGGAGGAAAACAGTTTCTTTCTACAGCATACAACTTGTTTCTTTAATGGAAAAATAAAAAGCTCAAGAAACTTCCAGGGAGAGAACGTAACAGTTATTCTTGAATGGTAAAATTCTGTATTTTAATTCATGTTACCTTCCCTTCCCCACCCCCCAGCACTTACTTAGCAAACTGCATTACTAAGTACACACCACCAGAGTTTTCTTTACTCAAAGCAAAGCATGTTGCATGGAATGCATCAGTCCAGCAAAAGGAGTTACCCATTTGTAAATGTAAAAGAATTATCAGAGTTAGAAGAAACTGAGGTCTAAATACAGAAGTATTTTCTCATCCTCATAGACATTACAAGGTTGATATCAAATCAGTCTTCTTGGGGATGGTCATGACCTCAAGAATAGCTTATACGTAAAAAACAAATGGTACCAGTATCCTGAAAATGAAGGCACCATAACAGATTTGATAGGTATATGGAAAAAATCCAGAGACTGAACTCAAGAAAGTGCCAACTGCTTCTTAGAGCAGTGGCTCTCAACCTTTTTATATTTTCGGCACCCCTCGTTAGACACAAGGTACTTTTTGGAAAATGCTAGCTCCTAATTTCACTTGTGTTTTTTTTTTTACTATGGAAAAATAATTGAGAATTTCTTCTGTTGCAGAGAACTCAGAAAGACCACAACCAGGCAGACTGTTTTTAACACTTTGGATTCCTATTTGAAATCTCTAGGTTTAATCTTGTGAATCATGTTTTCACACCTAACAATGCTAACACTGTATAGCACCCCAGGGCACCTGAGAAAGATCTCAAGGAAACGCATGATGCCACAGCATCTTGTATGAGAACTAGTCTAAAAAGATCATAAAAAAGAACAGTGATGGTAAACTGCATCTCTTAGACAAAATCCCTTCACTTCTCATTTCATGAGAATTAGAGTCTGTTGGCATGATCTAGCTCAGTTATTCTCAACCGGAGTGTCACAGCACCTTGGGGTGCCTTGTGATACTTTTAAGGGTAATGCAGGCTGTTATCCAATATTAGCACTGTTAGGTATGCAAACATGATTCACAAGATAAACCCAGAGTTTTTTGAATAAGAGTCCATAGTGTTAAAAAACACTCTGCCCTATTGGGATTTTCCGAGTTCTCTGGAACAGAAGAATTGCTCTATTTTTTCCTGTAGTCAAAAAAAAAAAAAAAAAGTGAAAACTAAGAGCTGACAGTTTCTGAGAGGTGCCTCGAGTTGATCAAAGGGTGCCTAGAGTCCAAAAAGGCTGAGAAACACTGATCTTAGCAGCAGTTAGCACATTCTTTAGTGCAGTTTCTAGATTTGTTCCATTACTTATTCATGTGATCACAAAAAATGGAAAGACATCACCACTTCTATCCACAACAACAAGCACATTATACACAACTTTATTTGTTGAACAAATTACTATGCCACCTTAACCACTATAGCTCGCTATCAGACCAATGGATGAAAAGTGGCTTGTTAACATTAAATGTTAGGAAAACGAAGATCATGTCAGATAAACGTTTTGAAGCATGAATAGCCATGCTCATATCAGTTTGCAACAAGACACCTGGAACTGATGGCATTCCCACTAAAATCTTCAAGCAGGGAAAGGAGCTCACATCATGGTTCCACACACTCCTCTTAAGGGTCTGGAATAAGGAGAAAATCACAGACGACCTCAGAGATGCCACAACTGTGACAATCTTCAAAAAAGGAAATAAGTACGACTGGAAATCGCAGAGGGATCTGCTGTCCATCACAGAAAAGATCATTGCAAAAACCCTCCTGAACAGTCTTTTTCCATTTGTTGAAGAGTTGGTCCCAGAAATTCAGTGTGGTTTTAGGACATCCAGAGGCACAACTGGTATGTTCTTCACTGCTCACCAGATGCAGGAAAAATGTTGGGAACAACATAAACCTCTCTACATAGGCTTCTCTGACCTCATGGAAGCCTTCAACTATGTCAACTGAGAAGTGCTATGGAGGATCCTTCTGAAGTATGGATGCCCACAAAAATTCATCATCATTCTTTGACTGCTCCATAATGGTATGCAAGCAGTGGTTCTCAATAATGGATCTATCCCTTCTGAGGTAAGATGGGAGTTAAGCAAAGCTGCATTATGCTCCAACACTCTTTTCAATATTCCTTATGGTGATGCTACATCTGACCACGAACAAGCTTCCATTTGGAATGGAGCTACACTACAGAATGGAAGGTAAACTGTTTAATCTCAGTCAACTCCAAGCTAAAACCAAGACTACCCTGACCTCAGTCATCAAGCTCCAGTATGTTGGTAATGCTATAGTGTGTGCTCACTCAGAAGCAGACTTTCAGGCAATTGTTGATGTCTTTACTGAGGCATACAAGAAAATGGGATTGATGCTTAACATTCAGAAAACTAAGGTCCTTTGTCAACAAGCTCTTAATGAGAAGTCCCCAGCTCCTGTAATTCAGATTCACAGTTAGACTCAGGAGAATGTTGACTATTTCCTACATCTTGGAAGCCATCTCTCACAGAAGGCTGACATTGATGAAGAAAACCAACACTGCCTCATATGTGCAAGCACAGCCTTCAGACACCTGAGGAAATGGGCTTTTGAAGATTTTGACATTAGATTTGACACCAAGTTCATGGTTTACTGAGTAGACGTGATCTCCATCTTACTGTATGGAGCTGAGATGTAGACAATGTACAGGAGACATCTCAAGCTGCTAGAGAAGTATCATGAACGCTGTGTGCAAAAGATTCTTTGAGTCCAGCAGGAAGACGGATGCACCAGTGCTAGCATCCTCTCACAAGCAAACACCGTGAGCACCGAAGCAATGATCATCCAACATCAACTTTGCTGGGCTGGCCACATCATCTGGATGTCTAACTCCAGACTTCCCAAACAGGTTTTGTTCTCCCAACTCAGCCAAGGCATATGCTCAAGAGAACGGCAGAGAAAGCACTTTATGGATGTCCCTAAGGCCAACTTGAAAAAAATGCAACATCAACATCAAATTATGGGAGACTAATGCCCAGGACCACCCCAAATGGAGGAAAAGTCTGCTGCAAGGATCTCAGTATGTTGAAACCTTACAACAACAACAGAAGGCAGAAAAATCTTATTTGTTAGGTGTGGATTTTCTTTTAGTATTCACTTCCACGTGGCCAAATTTAAGGGCACAATGGGACATGAGATGTGACTGAACAGCAAGTGCTTTCATGTCACTTTTTAATTTGCCAGAGACTGTTCAAGCACTCATAATAAAATGCATGAAGTAACTTGCATAGCAATGCTCCAGTATGAGCGAGAATGATGCTACCTGTTTTCATCTATTTTTTCCTGACCAACTTATTAGCATAGTCTGCCTATTTGCACAATTTTGTTGGAAACAAACTGCGTTTAACAGGAATCTACTGTGGGTCTGTTGTGAAAACAAGGTATTAAGGCACAGGATCTTTATCTAGAAATCACTCTTCATTAAGCATAGGTAAAGACATTCAAAAAGCTCAAGCCTGAATTGATTCAATCTTTGGAAGTCAGTCTAACCTGCGTAGACTGAACCAATTTACTAGTGAATAGACATTTACTTTTGATTCCGGAAATGCAGCCATATGCCTGCAGTGGCTCAGGCTAGAAACCGGAGGGTGCTAGACCAAGTTTTCAGCTGGAGGGAAACTGAGCTTG
>NW_017728918.1:85255012-85273171 GCF_001723895.1 Crocodylus porosus
GGGGTGGCCAGGGTCCTGCCTGAGGGGATCTTTAGCATGGGACAGAGCCAGTTCCATGCCCATGCCACTCCCCTCTTCCCTTCAGACTACTGGTGTCCGGCTGCCGTGGCCCCAGGTACACAAGCAGAGACTATTGATGCCTGCGCTGACCCTGCTCGCAGTGTGGGAAATAAACCTCCCCTTCCCCTGAGGGTACCAGCATCTGGCCATACTCCCATTCCTGCTGCTGGAGCAGTGAGTGGGGGGCAGGGGAGCTGGGGATGCCTGCCACTGCTGCTGCCCCTTTGCCAGGCAGACGCAGCTGCACTCGAGCAAGGTTTCACAGTGATAGTGATCCAGCTCCGGAGAAGGATGGGGACAACCTTGCTTGGCTGGAACAGACAGCCCAGCCCAGGGCTGCAGAGCATGCTGGGATGCTGGGGGACTCTGATTTAACTTAAACCAGGAAGGAATCTGGAACAGAAGTTCCATAAACCTGTTTTACCTCAATCAGTTAAGTCTGATACTACATTCAACCAGGTTTATCTCAAATCAGTTTCAGTCATTTTGAAACTGGCTTATCTGCAAAGAACTTCTGTTGCTACAGGTTTAAACCAGTTTCTGATCACTTAAAACCAGTTTATGTGCAGCTTCTGTTCCTAGCCTACCAACTTTCAGATCATGCCATAAGCCCTATCATTCTCCACAGCTCTTCTTTGAGAGGTAGCTTCAGTTGTCGGAGGCATTTTTGTTTATTTGGCAACTGAGCTGTTTCAAAATGCTATCACTTTCCCAAACTTGGGCAATTTTTTAAGGAAATGGCCAAGTAATTTAACCTTTTGTCAAATTAAAAGCTGTGATCCAAAGTGGGGATGACAGATCACAAAGTAAAAATCACCAAACTATTTTAATATGGGCAAAACTGTATCTTCCCTCTTGTTTTCAGAAGTCGCAATCATTTTGACTGAGGTTTTTCCAAAAAAAATTCATCTGGTGTGGAAAATTTTAGTAAAACAATTAAAGCTAAAGAAAGTTACAAGCAACTGAAATCAAAATCTTTGAAAGAGAAGACATGTACACGCAAGCCCTTCTTATAACAAGTTGTATGCACATATCTCTCTCACACATGCAGAAGAGAGAGCACACCCTTATCCACTCACTTACAGACCTGTGCATACACTAAAAAAAATTACAATACTACCTCCACCCTTAGCGCACATGCACACACACAAAAATGACACTTATTTTCCTGTCATACTAGGAAATTTTTTGCATGCCTACCTTTCAAGTACCTTCCTCCATCCAATTGGTGGGGTTTTAGCTTATTTTTGTAAGCTCAAATGCATGGTTATTTCTTGCATAAACTAAACACCTCTCTACTTCCCTTTATACATAATTCAGTTTTTACTAACATACTGGTATTTGTACAATCTTGTATTTTATCACTTTGAATACAATTAACATTGTTAAACCACCTTGCTTTCATGTGAATAAGGGTATAGACCAGTGATTCTCAATCAGGGTGCCTTGAGTTTCTTTCAAGGGTGCTACAGGGCACCATATGGCACACAACCTTTACACTGTTAAGTGTACAAACAGTATTCACAAGATAAACCCAAAGATTTCAAAGAGAAATACACAGTTGTTGTCTTTTTGAGTTCTTTGCAACAAAAAAAAATTCTCTATTATTTTTCTGTCAGCATAAAAGGGGTGAAAACTAAACGCTGGCATTTTCCAGGGGGTCCTTTGAGTCTGGTACAGACAAATGTAACAACTGTATCAACAGGAAATAATTACTGAAATAAGCTCTGATGATATACCATGTTAGAACTGCATGATTTTATACCAATACCAGGCATATCAAACCCACTACAACTCTAATCCTATTTCATTCAGAGATAAAGTTACAAGTTGCCTAATTGTTTATATCACTACAGGAACATGTAAGTCTCACAACTGATATGTGCTCCAAAAAGGAGATCCTTCTTTCCTTTCGAAGCAGTTAAGTTACTGCTTAATCCATAGCCTGAGACTGTTCACGTGGATGCATTTTTTTCCTCTTTGGACAGTTAACCAATGGTATTACTTAACAGAATTGCTTAAAGATAATGCAAGTGAAACGTTCCAAATGTTTTTCACCTTTTGTTATTTAGGGAGATGATTATTTCCACATGTTAAAAAAGTATTAGTAAATGTTTAAATAAAATAACATGAATGGCAGGAAAAACATTCTTGAAATCCAAGTTAATTTGTAAAGCAGTCACACTTCTTAGTTAAAAAAAAATCAATCATATTTACCTAATTTTGTAATATACAGCTGCTAAGCAAAATATTTTACAGACTATAGATGGTTTTAATTCAGCTGAATTACAATTGATGATTACTGAATAGCCACATTATGCAACCTTTTCTATTACCAGAGTATCAGATGTTCTACATGTGTACATATAGCCAAATACCACATTTCAGATGAATAATTAATAAATGACCTTCTTAGGTATAAGTAGTCCAAAAATAATATATTTAGTGATATTACGTGTTAATCTTTGCAAAGACTCTTATTCTCCTCTTCAGAAAGAAAGTTTACATAAGAGGGTGAGAAGCAGAATTAGTAGAGAAAGGTAAGATTTAATGCACAGTGGGAGGAAGCTGGAACATGCTTCTCCACTTCTCACCACACTAAACCTTCTCCTGGCAACTGAAGCTCCACACTAGTAGGAAAAGTAAGAGTATGGAGCCACTGGTAGAGGGGAAGTATACTTTGTGCTCCTGCTGCCCTGATCCTCTCCTAGGAGCTCTATGCTCTAGCTTTCTCCATCAGCACAGAGCTGATACCAGAGCATGCAGCCACCAGGAAGGGGGTTGCATATCAATCTCTCCACACCCCAGCCCCAAGGCAGGAATGGAGGGTACAGAGGGAAGCCATAGCTCCCATCAAGCTGACTGACCAGGGGAAACACGGCCAGGTGGTGTGGGAAAATTTCAGTTAATCAGTAGTTGTGGTTAACTGAACTTCTCTGAACTTCACCTAGCTCTTAGCAAAAGATTCAGCCCTCTCCAGGGAAGGCTGAAAGTGCTTGGCCAGAAGAACAGGTGAGGGAGGAGAACAGCCCTGTGCCATCCAGCTGGAATAAAGAGCACTGGGGGGCAGGGACGGGGACAACGACACTGAACTACCTGCCTGGCTGTAGGAGCAGGGTGCAGAACACACAATACTGTCTCCAGAAGACTCCTGCTGCTTCTGGCTGGGCTTGGCTCAGGGGCTCCTTGCAGCACAGCTCTCTCCCCATCTCCCTTCCCAAGGCAGGGACAAGGCATGGGTGTCCTAAGCATACCCGTCGACCAGCCCTCTACGATCAAGATGGAGCTGTGCAGGTCCGAGATGACAGTGAGCAGTACCATGTGACTGCTCCGAACATGTGCTACATTTTATGCGGCATAACATTCCACAGACTTAGTATGGTCTAACATGTAACAATACCCTGAGAAGCAATTTAGCACCTCTCCCTTGTGAGAGTGAGTGTGAACAAACACTCAACATGACTTCCTTTACTTGCACACAGCAGGAATCTGACAGGAGGGGAGGGAATTTGTTTGAAAAACTGTGAACAGGACAAGAGGAGTAGAGAGAAAAACACATATACAAAAGCAACCCATATTCCAGGAGAGTGTGGAGCCCACCACAACTCCTGCCTTACACCCCGCCCCCCCCCCCAGTGTTTGGACAGGTCTCTCATGCTCTGTGCAGTGGTTTAAGTGGCTCATTTGCCAAGGGTGGCAATGGTGGGGGGGGATGGGGAGACAGGAACAAGCAGCTGATAATTAGCAGCACAGCAGAAGGTAGGGGAGGGGGGTGATAGACCCTGCCAGCAGCTCTTCAGCTGCCCTTCCTGGTGTTGAGTATTAACAGAGAAAGTTCCTAGGGTGCATTTACCTCTTTGGATAGTTTACCATGTGAATGTGAAGCAGGTCACACGGCATAATATTACCTGTTGCTTGATAGAAATGTTGTCTGTTTGGAACCATACAGCTCTAACCATAACTGACAATAATATTCTCAACAATTCTCAACATAGTAGCTTTCTGTCAAAAAGGTGACAATGCTACTCTGATATATTTGTAAGTTAATCATTTAAAAGCTAACAGCAAAACAGTGGCAAACACAAGAATAAAAAAACCAGTTGCAAAGCTAGCTACCAATAAAATCCATTTGAAATAACAGTAGCTATATAAAAGAATCGGCACTCTGTCATATTGTGTGCTGTCAGAAAGTATCTATAATAATTTTTAAAAAATCAACAAGATCATCAAAAAGCCCTACGTTCTTGTTGTAAGCTGATGCATATAGGAAGATCAACTGGTAGGGTAAAAGCAACCTGCCTCTTTCCTCTGAAATACATAAGCGTTTCTTAAAATGCACTGATTTTACCTGTGAATGCAGTCTGCACTCCCATTGGCTCATTAGAAATCAGTATTTCTAACAGCAGCATTAATATAAATTATTGTCTGAAGTTTGACATAAGGCAGAGGTATTTTGGAAAAAATAATTTTTAATTGCATGGCCACGAGCTAACATGTTTATATAAGCTCAAACACACAGAATTAAGGTTACACCAATAAAGCTAGCATGCCTTGACTCTGATTTGTCTTTGTAACCCAAATGACATTTTTAAACAACTTTCTGGAACGCACTTTCATAATGCAATTCTTTTTTCAAGTATTTTTTTTTAAAACATTTAAAAAACAAAAAAGGTAAGGAAACATTTTCAAAAGTGCTGAAGTGACTCAAACTCAAGTCCATCAGCTTTCAGTGAGACATGCTCCTCAACACTTGGCCTTTTCTGAAAATGGAACTTAAAACTTTCAGTATTGCCAAATGGCTTAGGAGCTTATCACACACATAAAACATCATCAGCCACACTAAACCTCACAGCTTTGGCAGTGCAGCAAGCTTTTTGTTGCTTGTGAGACAGGACCAAAAACACTTACATATATAAAAGGAACAGCAAGAAAAACCGTGCTAAATATAAAGTACCTTCAGGAGTAATTGCAGTAGGACAAACTTCTTTTAAGAGATCTCCCAGTGTATGTAGCTGTCCTCCAGAAGCAACTGGACGAAATAACTTCTGAATAAAAGGTCTCTCAGTTGTTGCCTGTTTAATATTAAAAAGATAGATTTTAAATTACTGAAGTTTTACTTGCACTGCTTCAGGGAGATTAACATTTGCCATTTTAATAATTTACATTCATTTTTACCTTTGTGTTCCATCCAACAGACAGCTGAAATTTAAGGCATAGATAGCTGAATGGATACCCTGCTGTAATTTATACTAGCTTCATATACTGATGTAAACTATACCAGGATTAGGAACATAAAGAAATGAAGCTAATCCAAGGTATTTTATATTAGAGGTCAGCAATGGTTTTGGGCAGAGTATCAAAAGCACCCTCAACCTTGACTTGTAAGATAATGGCATGCCAGGGTTGGATGGTGGGGGGAGCCGCAAAGGGCCCGATCCTTGTTTTGGCAATGCAGCCCTTTCCCCTTCTCCACTGTCTGCCTGGAGGCACACATGCCAAGCAAAATACTTTCCCACGCCATGATCTGGCACCTGTGCCGAGAGTTGCCTACCACTGTTTTCTACACCATGTAGTTATTATGGCACCCTGCCACAGATTAAACAGACTGTTTTCATTTAGCAACAGCTACCCCAAGATGGATGCAGATCAAAAAACCTTGAGTGTAATTTCAGTATTAATTCCCTACCAAAATGGGTGAACTTACCTTAGTTTAGAGGTCTCATAGCTGCTACTTTTTTACACTGGTATAATGCTCACTACATAGGCATAAACAATTAGTATGTTTAGGCCTTTATTAGATGTAATGAAACGCTTTGAAGGTGTACAAATGCTATTTTTTCCCTCCCAAGTTTCCAATCTTAAAAATACAGCAAACTGGACCCAGACTTGAAACTGCAAAACATTTCAGCACATATTTCACTTTTTAAACATCAGTAATTCTAATTTATTTTAGAAAGTCTCCAACACACACTTAATTGCGTTGCTGAAACAAACCTGCTCCATCAGGCTTTAAACTAAGTCCGCCAGCTAGATCCTGTACAGGAGGGACTGAGTGGATAAAAGGGGCAGAGGTGTAGTTCTCTATGTCAAGGAGAGCTATGGTGCCCAGGGTGGACGACTGGAGACCCTCTGGGTTAAAATCCATGGGGAACATGGCACAGGGGACACAATGGTGGGAGTCTACTACAGACCTCCCTCCCAGGATCAAGAGATTGATCAGGAGTTCACCAGAGAATTGGCTGAGGCTGCACGCTCCCGGTCCATGGTTGTCATGGGGGACTTCAACTACCCAGACATCTCGTGGGAAGAGCACTTGGCCAAATCCAAACAGTGGCAAAGCTTCCTCATGTGCGTGGATGAGCTCTTATCTGACTCAAGAAGTCTACAGGCCAACAAGAGGCAAAGCGCTGTTCAACCTGATACTGCCAACTTGGGACAACCTAATCAGCAACCTAATGATGGAAGGGAAGCTGGGTAACAGTGACCATGAGCTAGATCACCTTCACCATCCACTGAAAAGCTGTCAAGTCAGTCAGCAGTACAGAGGTCCTCGACTTCAGGAGGGCTGACTCTGACAGGGTCAGAAGATTTGTCGATGAGGCCCTAAGGAACCACGACCCCAAGGAGAGAGGAGTCCAGGAAGAGTGGTTGCTGCTCAAGGGAGCAATCCTAGACGCACAAGCTAAGGCTACTCCATCTTGGAGGAAAGGCAGCAAGAGGGCACAGCAGCCCCCTTGGCTCAACAAAGAACTAGCGGTACTCCTACATCTAAAAAGACAGATCTACAAAGGATGGAGGACAAGATCCACCTCCAAGGAGAACTATACTGCACTGGTCCGGAATTCCAGGGAGCAAACCAAGAAAGCCAAGGCTGCAATGGAACTCCAACTGGCTACAAGTATCAAGGACAATAAAAAGTCCTTTTTTAGACATGTGGGGAGCCGGAGGAAAAGAAAGGGCAACACTGGACCCCTGCTAAACCAGAAGGGGGAACTAATGACTGACGCCCAAGAAAAAGCCAACTTACTAAATGGGTACTTTGAGTCAGTCTTTCACAAGTCCCATGGGACGCCCGTGCTCATTACAGGACAGGAACACCTAAGTGAGGGTGGTTCCTTGCCCTTCATCAATGCTGACCTCGTGAAGGAACACCTCGAGAGGCTGGACACCTTCAAGTAAGCCGGCCCTGAAAATTTACACCCCAGAATACTCAAGGAGCTGGCCTGCATCAAAGCTCAGCCCCTGGCACGGATCTTCGAGGTCTCCTGGCGCTCTGGTGAAGCGCCTGAAGATTGGAAGAAGGCCAATGTGATGCCTATCTTCAAGAAAGGGAGGAAAGTGGATCCGGCAAACTACAGGCCCGTCAGCCTAACCTCCATCCCGGGAAAAGTCTTAGAAAAACATCAAAGATGCCATTCTTAACGGACTGGCCAATGGAAACACCATGAGGGGTAGCCAGCACTGGTTTGTTGCAGGTAGGCCGTGTTTGACCAACCTCATTTCCTTTTACGACCAGGTGACCTATCACCTGAATTGTTCAACATCTTCATTAATGATGTGGACACTGGAGTCAGAAGTGGACTGGCCAAGTTCGCCGATGATGCCAAACTTTGGGGTAAAGCATCCACACCTGAGGATAGTGGGGTAATCCAGGCTGACCTTGACAGGCTCAGGAAGTGGGCAGACAAGAACCTGATGGTGTTTAACACTAAAAAATGCAAGGTCCTCCACCTTGGGAGGAAAAACCTGGAGCATGCCTATAGGCTCGGCAGCGCTATGCTGACTAGCACTACAGACAAGAGGGACTTGGGGGTAAGGATTGACCACAAGATGAACATGAGCCTGCAGTGTGATGCTGCAGCTAGTAAAGCAAGCAAAACCCTGGCTTGCATCCATAGATGCTTCTCAAGCAAATCCCAGGACATCATTCTCCCGTTGTGCTTGGCCTTGGTGAAGCCGCAGCTGGAGTACTGCATCCAGTTTTGGGCTTCACAATTCAAAAAGGATGTGGAGAAGCTTGAGAGAGTCCAGAGGAGAGCCACAAACATGATCAGATGTCAGGACAACAGACCTTATGATGACAGGCTGAGAGCTATGGGACTCTTCAGCCTGGAAAAGCACAGGCTCAGGGGCTATCTGATGGTCACCTATAAGTTTATAAGGGGTATTCACAAGCATCTATGGGAAGACTTGTTCACCAGAGTGCCCCTAGCGATGACAAGGCCGAACGGTTATAAGCTCCTGCAAGACCATTTCAGACTGGACATAAAGAAGATCTTCTTTACTGTCCAAGCCCCCGAGGTCTGGAATGCCCTGCTGCTGGAGGTGGTTCAAGTACCTGCTCTGAACACCTTCAAAAGAAACCTGGATGTTTTTCTTGCTGGGATCCTATGACCCCAGTTGACTTCCTGCCCCTAGGGCAGGGGGCTGGATTCAGTGATCTTCTGAAGTCCCTTCCAGCCCTAATGCCTATGAAATCTATGAAACTACCATGACTAACTGATATCAAATAGTATCCAAAATAGCTCCATTTTCCTACTTCCTAAAAGGGCAAACAGAAAAAAAGGTCATGGTTAGAGCTGCGAGAAGTTGTTCAGACAAATGTTTTATTTTATTTTATTTTTTTTGCCAAAAAATGCACTTTTGGATTTATCAAAATTTGTGAATTCATGTTAAATTCACTGAATAACTTTTGTTAACATAGTGAGAAAAGATGCAGAAACATTTCGTTTTCCCAAACCTGTGCTGCTTTAAATTATAACAACTCTGAGATGTCCTGAACATGTAAATCCCACTCTTGGCATTCATAGACCCTTTGAACTGGGATTCAGAATTTTTTTATTAGCAATGTGTGTTGCACATACAACACCAATTACTGCTCAATTATACTGCTGCCTAGAACTCATATGATAAGACTCCTAGCTGTGGGGAAGAAGTGCTACATATGGGATACACGTATACAGAACACCTCAAAGAACTTTTAAGTAAGTAAACTTGGGTATGTCTATACCTCCACAGAGATGCCAAGACCATTGCTGAGATATGCCCCACTTGTTCCTACTGAAAAAGTGTCATGCAGTCTGAGAGCCACACTCCAAAAAGCAACTATAAGGCCTTCCCCTCCACTCCTTTTTCAAGTGGTATGTGTGGCATTCAAAAGCTTCAATAAGCCTTTTTTCAAGGCCTATTTCTTGGCAGTCTCCTCCAGATTCATATTAAGGAATCATAACAGAAGGTACTGGTGTCAGCTTTGTCTGGTAATGAGGAAGGAAAAAATTAAAGGACATTTACTGATGCTGAATCCTTTTCCTCTGTTAATCATTTGTAGACCTAGTAAATCTAGTTTTCCTGATCTTCACTAAGAAGGTGAGGTCAAAAAAAAAGACCATCTTTGTATAAGAGTCACAGGTAGCTATGACAATCAATCTGGCCAAATCTAAAATCTACAGAATGACATAATGGGCCCTGGTGGCAGCATCTGTGATATAAAGCCAGGAGGAAGATTCTTGTACGTCAGTTGAAGTATAAAATCCTTTCTTATCCCTTTCCTTACTTTTGGAACAATCAAGTGAAAGATGGACTGATCTAAGTGAATGGTGCCAACTAGAAACTGAAGATAGAAACTTCCCAGCAGGATAGTTGGGTTCAATACAAACACAGTTCAAATATGACTCAAGGGTTTTCTTTGCCCAACAACAGAACATAATAATCTTCAACACAAGTATCCAAGATCTTGGTACCCAAAAAGCAGGTTGACTTGGTGCTGAGTCAGGCCACACTTGAAGCGAAGTTCACACAAAAGCAGCATCTGTAGATCAGTTTATCCAGTAGCATCAATGTAGACAGTATTGCGGCTCATACCTTTGTCCAGAGCTGTATCAGCGTAATGGCAAAATGAGCCTAGGCTGTCAGCAGGTTCAATACTGATTTAGCTGAGTCCTGAACTTGGTGGCTCTCCCACTTATTTCTTAGTGCTAGTGCCCATAACTGGTGCAACTGCAAATTTAGTGCAACTCGTCCTTGCCCTGGGCAGCAGGCCCTGACTAGAGCCTGATGTGCATCTCCTGACGTTTGGAAGACAAAGCAATTTGCTTTTAAGAGTCTGAAGTTGCTTCTCTAATAGTTGGAACGCTTGAAGCTTTAACCATTCGTAAACAGCTCTTGAAACCTGGTGATCTAGGTCCAGTGCTGAAGCTATATGGCTGGTAGCAGCCCAACTAACCTAATCTAATATATATCTTTTTTGTGTTAATAGTTTTTTTAAAGGAATATTTAGCATTATAAGTAAACAGATAATTTGCTAATAAGCAGTGGTCAAAAGGACCCAACTAGCAACAGGGGCCATTCTATTTCTGATGTGCTCGGGAGAAGAGTGAGAGGAAACATGGGACTCACTAATGAGCACAAGTGAAATCATTTCGTACCCGCACGCAGAGGGAGTGTGCAGACATATGTTCAACACTAATTTTTCAGTACAGCCTGAAACAATTTTAATTTGATTTTTCAATGTGGACAGTTCCAGCCACAATACTGAAAAGCTCAAGTCTTGTTTTATGTGACATATAGGTGGGAATAACAAACACAAGAGATGAAACAGGGCAAATAAACTTACTTAGCAGTTCTCAGCTGACAGTCCATTGCTGGTGCGAGCAGACATCTACTGAACATCCCTGTGGTACCAGACAGCATCATGCTAAGATGCTGTTCTGCTGTGTTCATGCTACCTTCCAAACAGGAAGCAGCACAGCCATCCCTTGATACAGCAATGTGGGTGGGCTAATTAGAGGAAAGCTAATTAAGATTAGGTGCAGTAATGTAACTAATGCAGTTATACCACTTTCAGCTTGGGAGGTGGCACAAGCAGAGCTAGATCGAATAATTCTGCACACTGCTGCCTTGCACCAACATAGGACCACACAAAGGTGGTTAAAATTACTTTCTGTTCTAATGATGCTGTTTCTGGTTTCAGATTCTAGAGATCACTATCATTGCGGAAATGTACTCTAGCACTGAAAAAGTTGAGAACCACTGATCTAAGGGACACACAATTTAGAACTAATTTTTTAAAATCAATTGTAATAAGTTATTGCTTGTGATCATCATCATAAAACATGTTTTTTACTTGGCAAATATCGTATGCTAACCTACTGTCACATTATAGTGAAGATGATGGATCACCGATGTGTTTTGGGAGATTACCTCCCCTTATCCCCATGTTCTCCAATTACATCAAGAGTTACACCTTCAAAAATACCTGTCTCTTGTACTTTATGCTGCATTATGATATCATGGCATTTCTATGTTAAAAATACGTCAGAGAGCATACGTAAAATATGAGATTCAAAACCAATTGTGTTTTCATCTCAGATAAAATTATAAAAAATTACTTCATTCCTTTGATTACATGATTACCTTGCTTTTAAATGCATTCCCAAATTTTCTGACTCGTTTTAAGTAAAAAATAAAACAGCAAATAAAGACACATCTATAGTGTATATGAGCTTTTTACTTGAATTTAAGATGCCCACAGCTTGTAGAAATATGGTTAAAAAAATACATCATATTCGTACTCATTTTTCCTATGTGGCAAGTTGGTACAGAAATTCAATGAACTGAGATATGGAGGGGCGTGAAAGGAGCCCTATCCTCCAGTATAATATTTTTAAAAAGTTATGGGCTGCCTTTTCAAAAAATGTCTTAAGCGTGTAGCAGATGAAATTATTTCTATTTTAGAAACAGAAGTTACATACTTTCAAAAGCTTTATACTTGCATCTCCCAAGCTGTAAAAGTGGCTAATACAACCATGTCTACAACTATAATTTTAAAATGCAATGCAACACAATATGTAAATAAGAGCATGAAATGTAACACTGCAGAATTGTGTACTGTAATGCATGCTGTATATTTCATCATTTAAAATCAGTAGTTACCAGCACAACCTAAAAAAAGAAATTCACGTATAACTGTGTTAATTTACTTGCTGAATGTATGTTACTAATAATTTTATCTTGAGCTGTTACAAACTGCTATTTACCATATATTTGGTCAGTATATCACAATGTGGCACAACCAAGATCAACCTTTAGGTACCACAACGCTAACAATAATGACCTTGAGCTAACCAGGCCAGGCCTGATTAATAATTTTCTAGAAGAAACCTCCGACAAAAGCCCAACGCATGGAACAAACGCCACTGCTTTCTTCAGCAAGTTATGACTGTCCATGTGTGAGGATATTTGGATCCTTCCACTTGGGGCCATTATCTTTCATCTACCAATTCTTACTATTATTTCAACTGGATGCAGTATTATTCTCTCCTTAATCTTATCCAACAACTAGCTGTACACTGATACTGCATGCCAAAAAGAGGTCACTGTATCACCAGATGACAGAGCCCAAGATGTCCTCAACTATGTTAGCATGCTCTTCAAATGTGCTGTGAAACCACAATCTGGTTGAGGTATTTTGCACCTATTACCTATTATAAAAAGATTTCAATTTCTTTTACAAAAGCAAATCATGAGCTTCTCGTCAGCATATGAAAAATATCACTCTGTATCTACCCTAATGTCACAAATGTAACCTGGGAACTTAGTGCAAGTGTCTTGATAGTGCATTTATTAAATGTACATTATATTCAAGAGTTACAGTTTAAGCAACTCTAATTTTATTTTGAGAAGATGAAAAAAGAAAGGCAGCAAAGTAAGGATGACCTAATTATAATGGCACTAGTCTTGGAAACCCAGATTTAATTCCTCAATTTACCAGATTGTCTGTATGACCCTGAGTAAAACTGTCTCAGTACCCACCTTAAAAATGGAAATAGCTTCACTTTCATACCCCACAGAGGTAATGTAGGGAGAAATACATTAAAGACTGTGAGGTGCTGAGATATTATGGCAATTAGGGTCATTATAAGTACAACAGACACACAAGAGGAAGCTAGATTGTGGGAAAATCTTGAAAGCAATATAGCACAGAACAACTAAGCCATGAAAAACTGTATAGTTGTATACTATTAGCAATAAAAAGCTCCTTTACTTTTCCTGCTCAGTCATCTTGTCTTAAAAAAAATCCATCCCTGTTTGCATGGTTCTTTTTGGCATCAATGGAAGATCAAACACTGCATAAAATCCACAATTTAATTAGCCAGACATTTTACACAGGATGCATCTTAAAATGAAAAACATAACCCACAGACTGTTGGTTTTTAATCTCAAGAATCATAGAGTTACCAGTCTTTCCATCTAAATGAAGGACTTGGGTTTCCTAACTAAATATTCTGCTGCTACCCTAATTGCACTTCAACCACTGCAAATTACCTTACATATTGAACCCCCACAAAAAAAATCTCCATATAATTCCCATATGTGGATAGCTTGGCAACATCAAAATGTAAAACTTTATTATAACAGAGTATGCAGAAAAGACTTTTAGAAACATGCCAAAATCATATTCTGCAGAACTTTTGTAATGATCAGCTTGTTTTAAAATAATAAGCATTTCTGATAAAGCTATAATTTATAATTTTATTTAAACAAGCTTAAACTTAACCAAAGATTTAAAATGAGCAGTTAGAACTCATACGACAAATTAAGTTTCTTGTATACAATACATTAAAGGCATGTAAGTACTTCCTAAAAATTAGATGCACTGCACTTATTTAACATAAATGTACCAAACTTAACTACCCTGTAAATGTACATTCTCCATAAAATATTTCATAGCGTCTTCTGCTTTTCATAAATGCTTTCGATTAAAAACTCTAATGCAATCAAAAATCTAAATTGAAGTGATGGAAGCAGCTTACAAGTTGTTGATCAAAATCATTACAACAATGGGTTAATTCTGCCCTGATGTGCATAGTCTGCTACAAACCCCAACCCAAGTTACTGTGCCATCACTATTGCTGAGCCACCTCGTGTTACTAACACATGTGGGTGCACAACCTGTGGTTCTCTGTCCAACAGTAAGCAAAGTTGCTCTATAATTCTTTTTCCACTGTACTATGTATTGATAGAAAATTTTAACGTATGTACTCACTACAAAATGGGTAAAGGTGGGCGGACTACCAAATTGAATGCAACATGCACTTAGGCTTTAACCTATAGTCTAAAATGGGCTAGCAAGCTCATACTGAAAGCACTGAAAATGAATATGAGCTGGCTTCAATCAGAATCAGATGTCTGGAAATCACTGCTCCCTTTCTCTGATACGAAGGCAATTATCCATACTAAATTTTTATTCAGTGGCCTTTTCAAGAGCTCTTGTTCCAAGATATTTATTTGTGATGGAAAACTGAACACGCTTCTCCACCTCATATAACCTGTCACAATGGTAACTGTAGTCTATTCTTACTAGTTCATAAATGAAAACAATACATATTTAGCTTATAGTCCACGGTTCTGAAAACAGAACTTATAGGAAATTTTAGAGCACAATGCCCTCCCTGAGTGCCACTCCAAGCCCCTTCCCAATCTGTGTTTGGCTTTCTGTCCTATCCACGACTGCGCTGTCTGTCCCCCCTCCCCAATCTGCTGTGCACCACACAGAAAGGCTACCACTGTTACTTGTGGCACAGGTTGACTATCCCTGCTTTAGAGTATACAATAAGGAACGTAACACTAACTGACTGACGGATAGATGACTAGCAAAATCTAAGAATCTCAACCTTTTGGGTTCATATTTTAAATGTCTCCATATATCTATACCTATATTTATAGATAAAATAATCCAGAGGTATGTGTACACTGCCATTTCTTGAACTTGTACATAGTGCCACATGCTAAGGAGAGAAAACATTAAGTATAATATGGTGTGGTTCTCCCTGATTATCCTCCTATTGCAGTGAAAGTGACCAGCTGGCTACAGATGTCAGTAATGTTCAACCTACCAGTGACAAGTTCCTATAAAGGTTATTTTAAGTCTTTTACTAGTTGAAATATGCAAGATTAAAGGAAACATACAGAGAGGGGAAATTCTAAACATTTTCTTTACCCACCGATTTGATTTGTTAAATTCCTTTTGTAGTCCCCATTGCAGTTTTTTCCCCCCACATTAAAAAAGTTTTATAATTTATCCCATTAATTGGCTTACTATTTCTCAGTCAGTTATGATATTCTTTTCTTGTGGTTTTCATTTAAAAATATTTTCTCTCAACAATTCCTATTTTCATGATTTGCCAGTATTTTCTTCAGTTCTAGTTCCTTTATTCTAGGATAGAGAATATGACTTCTGGATGGGATAATTCATCACATTTTGTTTAAAAATGAAGCTTGAAAAAATTCAATGTACTATTCCTTCTTGACCAACAACATATACGTGATTATCTTAAAAATACAAAAAACAAACCATTTTATTAAATAAAAGAATGTCAATTAAGTTAAAATACAATTTAATCATTATCAATGTTTTGAAAAGTCATAAGACACTATAAAGGTCAAAATAGGACAGTATCTTTACTGATACATCATGTTCTACAGAGTAACTCTTAAAATCTATAGGCATTTTAAAACCTAGATTACCTTTAGTAATGAAAATGCAGTTATAGCTGTTGGTACAAGAATACTGATGGTTCTATACAGCTTCCACCATGGTTAATAAAAAATGGATCAACTTCTTTAACAGAATGTCAATTATCCATGGAACAACTAGAAAGTGTGGATTAGTGGTCTGAAATGTTTTATTTTTTGAAGAACTAGACCTATCTTCAATTACAGGAGCAGAAGCCATGAGAAATTACACATTTCTTTTATCACTATTTATGTTCATACCTTCATTCAATAACAATGTGAAAATGATTTTCTATTTACATGAAAGTTTGACTTTTACAGCTGAAATATTGTATAAACACCTTTTAAACAGTACAAGCTTTTATAAGCAAAATACGGATATCTAAAATTAGGTATTAAAAAAAACAACCCCCACAAAAACACCACTTATTTATACCAACCAGACCTACCACCATTGTGTGTGTGTGTGCGTGCACGCTCATGCACACGATATACATCCATAGTGAGCCTTTTGTTTTGCGTTTTTAATAATATTTTACTAAAATCTAATTCTAATGATTAATCTACTTCCAGAATTCAAAACAAGTTATGACTACAATGGAAGACACAAGACTCTTTCAGCAGAAATACTGCTAATTTTTCCACGTATAATGGAGTACCCACTTCAGTCAGTGGGAGGTTTTCCACTGACATCAAGGGAGGTGCATCAGACCCATACGTCCAAGAAGTACTGGGGAGTTTTTATAGGCTTCTGTACCGTGAAAAATGGTTAACTAATTAGTGAGTCTCCATCTTTCTAAAAATGTACATTTTTAACACTCCATTTAATCTAATTTTGCAAATAAGAAAAATCAAAATACAGTAAATAGATCATATTTACTAAATTCCAAAAGAAATGCTAGCTATACTATGAAGATATATACCTACTGAGATACAATGGTATAATGCTGATAATCTAAAAGAAAAAAGTTCCAGTGTTAGTGCTGTTTTAATACGAATGCTTGGCTAAAACATTTTTGGAATCAGTGTTACTTTTCATTAACATGACACTTTATCTACACTGCAAGGCATGCATGGAAAACTGCTAGAAATCACTGTTATCTGTCATAGGCTTGCTACCAGCTGTAGTTATAAGTTTACAAATATGTGAATGCCATGATAACAATTGGGCCGACTGCCAGGAAAATACCGATCTAAATTAATAAATCTCAAGCTGCTTAGACTATCCATGTTATTTTATTAAATCTTGGGAAGTAATCAAAACTCCTTAGAAGAAACAGACCTATTTAAACAATGACTATTTGGCTGCATACATAAGAATTCACTTAATCTTATAACAAACCACAGCCAGAAAAGAAATGATAGTTGCACGTGTATTTAAAGAATTTTAAATTGTTTTACATATTTGTTCTTCAAGCTACTTCAAAATATCTGACAACTGCTACAGTCTAAGAATGTCAGTTGCTTCTATCTATCTGTCAAGGTGAATTTCTATGACCGCAAAGTACAGAATTAAATAGTTAGCAAGGTGAAAACTGATACAGGCTTTCAGATTAGGACAGTTTGAATTTTTATATTTTGAAAGCCAAAACAAAAGAAAATGCCTTCCTACTTCAGATTCCTTCTCAACCTGTATAATTCTACAGTTGTGCCAACATGCAAGACTTTACAACACTAAGTTAGCATAGCAGGGTCCTCCTCAAATAGCTGTTTCACATTACAAACAGGCAAATAGATGTTAATAACTGAGAATATTGCCTATAATACAATACTAATAAAAGAAAGTGTTTGCAGAACTACCACTGCCACAAAAAAGAGAAATTTTGTCTTGACGAACAGTCCCCAAACTTTGGGTTGCAATCCCATACAGGCTCACAAACCCCACAGAAATTCAGTTACAGTAGTTAGGCTTCAACCAGGAGTGGGGTCAGCACATAAAAACAGAGGGAAGCCTCTATCCCAGGGGTGGGCAAAATGTGGCCCATGGGCTCGATGTGACCCACCAGGCCATTCTATCTGGCCTGCAGGGCCCCTAAAAAATTTAGAAAATTATTACTTATCTGCCCCCGGCTGCCCGTCATGCGGCCCCGATGGCTTGCCAAAACTCAGTAAGAGGCCCTCTGCCCAGAATAACTGCCCACCTCTGCTCCATACAGTCCCAGCACACACCACACCCCATTATAAAGAAGTATGTAATTTCACATAAAGGACCCACTTCATTCATAATACTCTTATAGGTCACCATGAACAACAAACTCAGAGGCAAACCAATACAACACCGATATCCTCTTTCAAACATTTGGCCAATCACAAAAAGTAGTTGTCACAGTAACATTGGTGGCATGCACCTGAGCCTTACACTGACCCCACAAGGATAGCAAAAGAGTAAAAATAACCTTGAGGCACCTAAGAGATTACTATCTTGATTTGCAATGGGATGAACCTACCATACATCCTAAAATGGAAACTACGGCAACTCATAACTAAAGATGTAGAGGGAGGTAACTGAAATGTTTAAAACATCTTTGAGATTTCATAGATTTCACAGACATTAGGGCTGGAAGGGACCTCGGGAGATCATCGAGT
>NW_017728918.1:85273651-85331060 GCF_001723895.1 Crocodylus porosus
AGCCACAGCATCGCATTGCAGGCTCATGTTCATCTTGTGGTCAATGATGACCCCCAAGTCTCTTTCTTCTGTAGTGCTATCCAACGTAGCACTTTAGATGACCACCTGTATAAACTAACATGACTTTTGAAACATTCAAAAAGCATCTAAAGTGCTCCAAAACTGAACCTCTTGAAATGAGGAACTATTCTGAAGTGATGTTGTCATGATGTTCCAGAAAATATACAAGAGGCAAGGATTGTTTATGGGTAATATCTTTTATTCGACCAACTGCGCTAGATCAACAAGCTTTAAGGCACAAGATTCCTCATGCATCCTTGCCCATCATACTATTTTGACATACTGTATTTACACAGTATGAGATGCCCTGAATACAAGCTGACACCCCCCACACACACAATTTATAAACTTATTCTCATTTTCCAGTTATAGAATCTAATTTCTGGAGGTTTGCCTTGAATTTGTCCCCCGTCCCACTGCAACAGCCGGGAAAGTAAATCTGCAGGGGGAGGGATCAGGTGGTTACCTTGCTCTTTGCCCCCTGCAATTTCTTCCTCCTGCAGCCCCTTCCCACCCTCCTGTCAGGGCCTACTCTCCCTGAGAACATGGAAGTGAGGCTCATATTTGAAAACACTGACTTTGAAATAAACATGCCTGTAGCAAGTAAACTGGCATGTGGGCTAATTTTTGTGGGTACTCATTGGCTTAGTTCATCCACACTTGATGCATTTTACCTTCTTTTTTTTTTTTTTAAACTGCTGCAAGTTTTTGCCCAGGTATTCAATAAACACACTTTTAAGCAAAACTTTTTACCTACTTTACATATAGTACAATCTATGCATGATATTCATAGATTATAAGGCTGGAAGGGCCCTTAGAAGATCATCAGGTCCAAACTCCTGTACCAAGCAGGAAAGATAACGGGCAGTCAGGTGACCCCAGAAGGTGACTGTCTAGTCTCCTCTTGAAGATTTCCAGGGTAGGTGATTACACCATCTCTGGAGGGAGCTTATTCCACAGCCTGGACACCATGACTGTGAAGAAGTTTTTCCTAATGTTGAGCGTGAACTGGTCTTCCACGAATTTGTGGCCATTACTCCTAGGTTTCCCCTCAGGTGCCCTGGTGAACAGTTGCTTGCCAAGCTCTTGATGTACTCCCCTAGCATAGAGGAAAGCTGCTGCCAGGTCCCCTCTCAGCCTTCTTTTCTGCGGACTGAAAAGTCCCAGGTCCCTCAGCTTTTCCTCATATGGCTTGTTATGTAAGACTCTGATCATACAGATGGCTCTTCTTTGGACTCTCTCAAGATTGTCCATGTCCTTGTTAAAGTATGGTGCGCAGAACTGGACTTAGTCCAAAGCCAAATGGTTTCATGATTTACCATATAGCTCAGTAGGCTGGGCCCTAGCAGACTCGACAGCATTTCAAGCCATAGTAACTCCATAACCTCAGCACTGGGCAGTATGTGTGTGTACTCCCAGAAGGAACCATATACTAATTAATATTCCTTCCCCCTCTCCCCCCCGACCCATTTCTGGAACTGGGTATTCTTGTCATTAGTTCTGGAAGCCTCCAAAAATTAATATGCAGATGAGGAGCAGGGCAACCTAGTCTAGCTCCAACTCATGGTGGGGCCACACTAATTCTATGAGACTGGCTGAGAGGAGGCAACAGAAGGTTCCAGGTGAACTGTTTGGGGCCCGGTTTGGTGATGTTTGCCAGATATTTAGGGCTGGTTAAGAAGCAGGAATCATTGGAAATGGGAAAGAAAGGCATAACTCAGCTGCAGGAATAAAAAGGAAGTCAACATGTATTCAGTGTAGTGGCTCACCACGACTGGAAAAAAGAATCGGAACTGAAGGGGGACTGAGCACAACAGGTACTACCATATATCTTATTCAGATGGGCAGCACTAACCTATCCTTATGGGAGGATCCCTTCAGCATGTTTGCCCCTATGGGCCAAGTTCTTTATAGTCAGTTTCCATTACTGACCACAAGCTTCTTTGGCAGCAGCTTAATGATAGGAAATGTATTGAATGAGGTTTCCTTATATGCAAATACAGATGAGGAGCTGTTTCCTCCCCATGTTGATGCGGGGGAGGGAGGTCACCTTGTTTTACATTCAAGTAAATGTGATATTTCAGTTCTTGTTAAATTTATACAGAGAGCTTGAAAACTGTGTAGCTGCCAAGTCCTGCTCCCTCATCCAGTCTGCTCCAGAATTCTGGAGCCCACTGCTACTACTGGTACCAGGTTCTTCTGTTCCTTCTTCTAGAGGGGACTGGGGCTGATCTAGAGGGATGTAGTTGTACCCTCCTCACTTTGGCTGCATCACACATGTACAGTGAGTTCTCTGAGCTCACTGGCTTACCAGTGCAGCTCCTGGTTGATGCTGCTGCTTTGGTTTGGCTCTGAAAGCCAGGGGTGAATGCCACAATTGCTCCCCCTACCTTACTTACCACCCAGTTTGCTGGCAGGGGAAAGGGTGGGGATGGTGGTCATGGCCTTCCCCCCATTGGGTTCTGGAGCCAAGCCACAGCTGTGGCTCTTGCCAGATGCTGCAGTGATAAACTAGCAAGTTCCTAGAGCTCATTGAATATGCACAACACAGCACCTGTGACAGAGTTAAAGCTTTTTCTACAAAGTGAGAGTGAAGGTCAAGAGGAATACACTCTATTACTGCTCTATTTGCTCTGCAATCAGCTATTTTTTTCCTTCATTCTACCCTTATTTGGGGTACTGGCATGCAAGAAAATACCCTTCAGACGTAGCTGAAGCTTTTCATTTTTATAACATTTCCAAACACATTTCACTTGGAAATGTTTAAAAAGTACCTCTGTCCAGATACAGACTATCTAGTGCACAGTACTTTTCGGTCTGAAGGGGAATGACAACCTGGTCAGATGTGGGTGCATGGGCAGTCACTAGAACCCATCTGCAGCCACCAAGACCCACATGTGGCCACCATTCTTTCACACAGCAGCATGGAGAGAGTGCCTGCAGCTCTCTGCTGACAAACATCAGGAGACCCCCACATCCATAGGCAGGATCTAGCTTGTGTGCTGTAGGTTACTGACTCCTGGTCTAATGACAGAAGACACCTCATAAACTGCCAAGGAATGTTTACTTGACTAGAGAAGAGAAGTTAACTAAGAAGCTAGCACAACGTAGTCTCTATTATGCCCCAGTATCTGATATTTCCCTCAATTAGGCTTCATTTTATAGGCTATAATTCAACATCTGTAGTAAGTAAACGACACTGAGCTTCTCATATTTTATATTTTAAAAACAGCAAAATCTCCTAGTTGTAATCAGCATTTGGATGAAGAACAGTTGCTGAAATTAAACTCATTTAAGACTGATGCTGATAGAAAGGGCAAGTACCTTAAATTTTCCGATATTTCTGTCTATTAACAAGGGCATTTATTCAGAGGTTGTAAATTTTGTATGCAAATCTGGTGTCCTTCTGAACTTCTCAGTGTGATATAACAATCAGAGCAAAGACATCCTTTTCCATCTCTAATTGTCCTTAAGACGGCACCCTATTCTTTCAGATTAGGAACATGCCAGGCATGAGATACTGGACAATGGAGCTAATTAGAGTTCTCTGAAATAAAAAATAAGTAATTGTTTTTCCTCTCCAATCAGTAACTAAAACCACACAATGAAAGGGAGGAGTATAAAAACAGCACACCTATCTAGAGCTACCAGAAAACAAAGGACTCACTGGTAGGATATAATGGATTTGCAGGATTGGCTGAAAGCTCAAAATAAAGAATTAAGTGTCAGTTAATTACTTTCATAAATTATATTTGTCAGCCTCTACAAAATATTTTTCCCCTTACGGTACTTACTATTCTATAACAAACACAGATTTCCTTCTGTATTTCTATCAGGACTTTTATAACTAAACAGTGCAAACTGAGCTTTAGTTTACACCATGCAGTTAGATTTTTGCATTGATGACAGTAGTGTACTTTTGGTTAACTGTTAATTTTTGTACAAGTCTTAACCTACTGCGAAAAGCTGCAATTTAGACACTGAAAAATAAGACACTTGGGTCATTTAAATAGTATTAGCAATGGTCACATATATATGAACTTAAAGCACATGGTTTAAGATGCTTCCCTGAATATTTGTGTTCAGCTAATATGAATGAAATCATGGCAACTGTGCATTTAAGTTAAATCACCTTTCAAAATTATGGCATATTAATGGTTTCCAACTTAAAATCATGTGTTCATGTGAAATTATAAAAAAATTACAACTTATGTTAAAAATACAGGAAACAAACAAATCATCTGTTAAAGCTGCTTTCAGTTATTTTATATGCAGGCAAAATGATGAAAATCGCACTTGCAGTTATTTAAAGACTTTAACCTGCATATAACATTCTGATTACTGTGAAAAACTATGGATATTCTTTAATACATTAACTCCTAGCAAACTGGAAACTTTTTAATTTTTGAACTTTCATAATTACTATTTTTAAAAGCTGAAACAATTACACATGTAGTGTGCCCTTGGCGGAAGCTTCTAGTTGTCAGTGTCTGTTATTTGGCAAATGTTATAATTATGTCTATAGTTGTAGCAAAGTAAAGTGATACTTAACCTAAAGACCACTAGTATCTTAATTGAGACTGTGGTTAAATTAAGGCAGTCATTAGAATTATGCACACATCTGGAATGAAGTTAAGGATTTTTTTTTTTATTTTGATGTAGAAAGGCTTATTACAGTCATGTCTAGACAATAATACTGAAAAGTTTTTGGTCATAAATGGTTAAGGACAATTTTCCTAATCAAATGTGGGCAACAACTCATGTCTTCCTCACATCCTTTCATGGGACAGGATACATTGTATGGAGCAACTGTGATTCTTTTTTGATTTCCTACACGATTAACAATAATTTAGCATTATTACAAACCTATGGAGAAATATATCAACTGTTTAGACTGGCTCTCCCACAGAGACTGCTTATGTTTTTACTCATTAACTTCCTTATAAAAAGAATCCACCCAAAAAGCAGGTCCTTTCTTCATATAGTTTATATAAACTGAGCACATGCCTCCCATAAGGTATTTTAGAAAAACCTTTATAGAAGAGAATTAAAGCCATTTTGTATTATGTCTATGAAAAATATATTAATGTTTAAGTAATGTGTGTTCTAATGGTATGAGAAATACATATGGCTACTCAGAAAACCTCAGAAGAACACATCTAACTGCACTTATTGTTAATTAACTTGTTTTTGTTCTTTGTATGCTTTCCATACGTGTAATTCCAGTATAGCCAACTCCAAAGCAGTACCCAAGTCACCTGGAGACAGGTCTCAGAGTACTAGGCAAATAGTAAATGCTGGATGAAGTGCTAGACTAAATGCAGCTTCCATTCTGGAGACTCTCTCAAGGGCACAGTGCAGTGCAGAGCTCTAACTATAAATTTTAAGTGCCTTGGGCAAAGTTTTGGAGGAGAGCAGTGCAGGGGGGCAAGTATGAGCACTCTTTTGTCACATCTGTAGCAGCCTTTTGCCCCCCTTCCCCCTCTGCACCCTCCCCCAGCCAAAGCAGCCCAGCTAGGGAAACCCTGCACTGCCCAGGAGGAGTCTTGGCCCAACCCCATGAGGGAGGGAGGAGGCATGGCATAGCCATGTGGGGCTTGAGAATTTGGCAGTAAGGAGGGTGGCAAAATTAGCTGCCATTGCTCCCCCACTGCCAAATTTTCCCACTTGTGGGGAGCCATGTGGGCTATATGCCATGTCTCCATGGACTAGATTTGGCCAAAGATCGAGAACTCCTGCTATATACTATATATTATCAGTGACAATACAGTTTTTATCAATACCATTCTCAGTGTTCCCGGAAGGTCCAAACAATACATCTACAGGAGTTGGGTGCAGCTACTGCTACTGCCTTCTTCCCATGGCAGTGACCACTGTCAAATGCCACTGAAGCTCCCATGTCCATGGTTTAGATCAAATGGCTCTGTGGACTGGATCCGGCATGCAGGCTGCCAACAGCAAGCATAGTGCTTTTTATCTAGAGCACTAGGTATTACAGATATCACACACAGAGATGTTCGACAGTAAACCCACTGATGTTGCTTTTGCTCTTGTGGAATGAGCTCTGATCCCTGCCAGTGAGTCAATTTCAGCATATGTTACTCTATGCTTTGACAGAGTCTGAAATGGGCAGTGCAAGTCTTTTCCAGCTAGGCTAGAAAAGCTTTCCTGGTGCAACTAGATCAGGACCAGGCTGCCCCACCTCCTCTGCACAGCCAGATGGGATCCCATTGTGCCCAACTCAGGACCACCAGCCAGAACCAGTCCATAGATGGACTGGGCAAAAAAGTTGACCACCTCTGGTATACTACATCAGATGCATGCTGTGCAGGCCAGAAGAAACTCCAGATAACTGTCTCTCCATCACAATCTTCATTATCATCTTTATGTAAATCTGAAGTCTTAACTTCCAAAGAGGTTAAGGATAAAAATGATGTCCAGGTTACTGCCAGTCTTTCCAATAACTCAGATTGTACTAGTTGGCCTTGCTGAGATCTCAGAGACTTATATTGCCTCTTATGAGTGGATTCTAGCCTTGGGGACAGTGGAATAGGCTATCTAGGATACAGCTGCATATGCCAGAATGTCTAACAGGGCCACAGCTGGAAAGTGAGCTAGACATGAAGGGAACACAATATTACACACACACACACACACACACACACACACACACACACACACACACACACACACACACACCTGCAGCGAGGGCAGCGGCATGGGGCTGCACCCCACAAAGAGCAGCAGGGCGAGCACCACCACTCCCTGCCACTCTGCTCCCCTGCCCCGGGTGTCTCTGCAGCCTGGCAGGCACAATCCAGAGCAGCTAGGAAGAGCAGGGCTGTGCGGAGAAGGTGCTTGCCCCGCGCTGCCTTGGCAACACACCCCCTGCATGTGCCACTGCTTGCAGCACAGAGCTCACAGCCTCTCCATGCAGCCCCGCTCTTCCCAGCTGCACCGGATCACGCCTGCCATGCTGCAGAGGCACCCGGGACACGGAAGCAGGGCAGAGCAAGGAGCAGTGAGCAGCCACCATTCCCTGCCACTCTGCTTTCCTCTCCCAGGTGTCTATGCAGCCTGGCGGGCACGATCTGGAGCAGCTAGGAAGATCGTGCCCACTGGGCTGCAGAGAGAGGGGGAGAGAAGCAGACTGGCCTTGTGACTCTTTGAGGGGCACAGCCCCATACAGCAGCCCTCACTGCAGCCCTGTGCGCAGGAGGCGCTTCACCATGGCAGTGCAGGACGAGCACTCCCATGGTGGGGAAAAGATCCCTGAGAAGATCCCCGTGCAGCTCCTCCACTCCCTGCAGCACCTCAGGGAACAGCATGACAGGGAACTCACAGGGGCAAGTGGCAGCATGGAGGTTTTCCCCATGGCTCATCCACTTCCTGAAGCAACAGGTCACAGGGGAAGGAAGCTGGGTGGCAGCTGTTCCCTGTAGGGAGTTCCCTGCAGGGAATTCCCTGCCCTGTTCTCTGAGGCGCTGCAGGGAGCAGTGGAGCTGCACCGGGATCTTCTCGCCTCTTGCCCTGCGCTGCCCAGGTGAAGTGCCTCCTGTGTATGGGGCTGCAGCAAGGGCAGTGGCATGGGGCTGCGCCCTTCAAAGCAGTGGCAGGCCCAGGAGGTGTGTCACCAGGGCAGGGGTGGGGAAGCAGCTCACAGCAGAGAGATCCCTGTGCAGTCCCACTGTCCCCAGCCACGCTGGGTGAAGGAGGCCCCAGGGGAAGGCAGCAGGGCAGGAGCCCGAGTCCACAGCCTGTGCCTGCCCCCCTACAGATCTGGGAGGCGTGGGTCTCCCCTGCCTCGGGGAGTATGAGCAGTGGTGGGGAGCTGCCCTGCCCGAGCCCACAGCAGGGGGCAGAGGGATATGGACGGTCCATAGCCCCGGCAGCTGGGGGTTGAGGGGCACCAGCAAGGCTGTCGTGGGGGGAGTAAGAGGCAGCAGGGGCACAGCAGCTGTGGGAAGCCTCTGAGTATTTAATTAGTTTTTCATACTGTCCCTCACCCACCCACTTCTCTGAAGTCCTGGAACACATCCCTATACCTCCTATGTAATTTCTACCTCTAATAACGTTTCTGATAACAAAGTGATGTCACAGAACGCATCTACTTTGTTAAACAAGGTATTACTGTACTCTAGATATGGCCTCACTAATGCTGAATAGAGGGGAATGACCACCTTCCTTGACCTGCTGGCAACACTCCTGTCAATGCAGCCCCGTATGCCATTAGCCTTCTCAGCAACAAGGGCACACTGTCAACTCACATTTAGCTTATTGTCCACTGTAACCTGCAGGTCATTTTCTGCAGAGCTCCTGCCCAGCCAATCAGCCCCCAGGCTGTACTGGTGCAAGGGATTGTCCTGTCCTAAGTGCAGGACTTTGCACTTGGTACGTGTTGAACTTCATGAGATTTCTTTTGGCTCAATCCTCCAATTTATCTAGGTCACTCTAAATCCGAGTCCTACCCTCCAGCATATCTACTACTCCCCACAGCTTGGCATCATTTGCAAACTTGCTGAGGGTGCACTCTGTGCTATCTTCCAGGTCGTTAATGAAGATATTGAACAAAACCGGCCCCAGGCCTGACCCCTGGGGCAATCCACTTGTTATTGGCTGTCAACTAGACATCGAGCCATTGATAACTACCCTCTGAGCCTGATGATCCAGCCAGTTTTTTATCCATCTTGCAGTCCATTCATCTAGCCCTTACTTCCTTAGCTTGCCTGGGAGAATGTTGTGAGAGACCGTATCAAAAGCCTCTCTAAAATCAATGTATACCACACCCACTGGACTCCCCGCATCTACAGAGGCATTCATGTCATCACAGAAGGCAATTAGGTTGGTCAGGCATGACTTGCTCCTAGTGAATCCATGCTGTCTGTTCCTAATCACCTTCTTCTGCAAGTGCTTAGAAATGGATTCCTTTAGGATTGGCTCTGTGATTTTTCCAGGGACTGAAGTGAGGCTGACTGGTCTGTAGTTCCCTGGATCCTCCTTTTTCCCTTTCTTAAATATAGGCATTAGGGCTGTGTAACGCTTTGGTCACTGAGGAAATTCGTCCCAATTTGGTAGCCAAATCTGAATTGAATAAGAAGACCCATTAATCTCTCTAAACTGAATTGGAAGCCTCCAATTAGACTCAGAGAGATTTGATGATTTGGCCATAGACACAGCTTTATGCATTTTCTACATACCGCAAGGGACCAGGCGGCAAATGGAGTGTCCCACGGAAGCACCAGGGGGGTTCCCCGCGCACTTGGCAGCGGACCCAGAAGTGGAAAGAAGTACTGCTGGTACTCCAAGACCACCACAGAAAGTGCAGCCGCCTCCCCACCTCCTGTGGGACACTCCATCCACCACTGTTGGCTGCTCACCTCCTCCCCAAACTGTGCTGCCCAGTGCAGTAGTCTCAGAGATGACCTTCCCTGTGAGGATTGAAATGAAAAAGGCATTGAGCACATCAACCTTTTCTGCATCCTGTCACAAAGTTGCCTCCCCATTCAGTAAGGGACCCACACCTTCCCTGTTCCTCTTGCTACCAACATACTTGTAGAAACCTTTCTTGTTACCCTTCACATTCCTTGCTAGCTGCAACTCCAATTGTGCTTTAGCCTTCCTGACTTCATCCCTGCATGCCCAAGTAATGCTCTTATATCCCTCCCCAGTTACTTGTCCAAGTTTCCACTTATAAGCTTCCTTTTTATGATTTAGTTTACTGAAAAGTTCCCTGCTAAGTGAAGCTGGTCTTGTGCCATACTTGCTCGGTGAAAGTATTTTCCAAGCAGAATCTCAAGTCTAAGACGAGGCACTTGAGTCTAAAAAATGTTGACAACTCATAGCCTAATTTTTTAATTCTAAAATGTTAGAGTTTTTTTATGGTAACTTAAGTTTTCTAAATGTATTCATCACATAAATATATCCTTACCCACATGCATTAATTGCATATGAAGCCTCATAAATTAAGATGAGAGTAGCAGGCAACTGTTGATCCTTCTGGATCATGGTGTATGCATAGTGTTCTGCATTTTCAATTTTTACCGTTTTTCACCGATAATTCCCCATTTCACCGATGATTCCCTTTTTTTTTTATTGAAGTTATTCAGTTTTTACTGATTTACAAACATTTTTCAGTTCACTCAATTTTACCGGGTACAGTAAAATCCATTAACCAGCACAAGTGGGGAATGGCTGGAAGGTGCCGGTAAGCTAAACGTGCCAGTTACCTCAGGCGCAGGTTTTCTGATGGCCACAGGGGGGAGGATGGCACCAGCCGCATGCAGAGAGGTGGGCAGGGGCTGTGCAGGGGCCTGGGGGTGCAAAGCTCCCAGTTCTGACCCTGGACAGGGAGGGAGAGGCCATGGAAACTGCTCCCAGGGTGGGCGGGTCCCAGCTGCACCCCAGCAGCTCTGGCTGCAGCCCTGCCCCATTCCCTGCAACAGGCACTACACAGCCGCTCCGTATGGGTGTGCAGGGCTGAAGCCACTTCCTGGAGGCATGGGGCTCCTGGTTCTGACCCTGGGTAGGGTGTATGGCACTGCTGCAGCAGTCCTGGGAGCAGCCAATGCCAGCTGCCTGCACCATGGCATGGCGCAGCCCAGGTGCTGGGGTGGGTAGGGACAAGCAGAGCCTTGGAGGGTTCAGGGCACAGTGTAGTCCAGCTGGCATCCAGGCAGCTGGCATCAACCGCTCCCAGGGTCACGGGCAAGCTGCACTGCGCCCTGCTCCCACCCTGGGCTCCGCTTGTTCACATTCACCTCAGCCTCTACTGCAGCTGCCCTGGGAACGGCTGATGCCAGCTGCAGAGGGAACTGTAAATCAGTGGGTGTGGAGTATGGGTCTTGCTGCTATGGGCACCTCAGGAGGGCGGAGGGCTGGGGGGCTTCACTAGGCTCTTCCTGGGGGGGCGTGTGCCCCTGGATCTGTGTGCCAGATAACAGCAGGCTGCCGCCTGCCCTGAGCACTAAGAGCCTGGTGCCATTACCAGCCCCAGACTGCAGCGGCAGCCTGCTTTCGTCCTGCGTGCTGATCCAGGGCACACGCCCCCCAGGAATAGCCTGGCGCAGTCCCCCAGCCTGCAGCTCTCCCAGGATGCACGTAGCAGCAAGAGCCACACACACCTGCCCCACCCCACACACACTGACAGCTCTCTCCGCTTTGCTCCCTGCTGCAGCCCCAGGAGCTGCCGATGGGCTGCGCCTCACCCCTTCCCTCATCCCAGCCTTCCTCCCTCCCTCCCTCCCTCACTGCCATGGGAATGTATTATTATTTTCCCCAATTTAAACGGATTTTTTTCCTTTTCTTTCTTTTTTTCTTTTCTTTCTTATTCCAATTTCAACCCGGTTTTGTGTTTGGAAAATAAACCCTGAAAAATTCCTGGATTCTTTTTTTTTTTTTTTTTAAATAAAAACTGAAAACACGGAACACTACGTATGTGTGAGAAGTCACCAAAACCTTTGACCTGTGTACCTAGGCAGGAGTATGGAGGAATGGAGGCTTCCTAGACCTTCCAGCCCTGCTTTAGACCATTGAGACAGTATTCGAATGCCAGATGGAGTCTGGACATTCAGGGCCTCGATGGCTGTAGTTATATGCATGTCCAGGAATCAAACCCTGGCCTCCTGGATTCTACCACTGAACCGCAACAGTGGGTTAAGATGAGAGTACAATGAGGGATTAGCAGCAGCAAACAAAAGCAGTTACAAAGGCAATGGAAGTAAGGTCACAAGTGTAGCCAGCTGTTGGCACATTTGACGTGAAGATATACCGTCTGTGTTACAATTATCAAATAATCAATATAAGTTATAAACAATAGTCCATCTGCAACATTAAAATGGTTAATATTTCTTTTCTGCATAGGAAACTGTTATAGTTACCATCATGTCACATGATCAAAGACAGCAAATCACCTGATCTGCATAATTATACTCGCTCTCTCCTTTTATGTATAAGGCAGTCTTACTATTAAGATTGTGGCAATTCTATTAACAGGCTTGAAGAACATTTTCTAGACCCCAAATATTTAATTTCTTTTTTAGCAAAGTATTTTTTGTTAGTGAAAGCCTCCTGCAGCTATTCTTACAGTTGCATTAAAATATTCTGAAGACTAGACTGCAACCAGAAAACTAACTGCAACAGTCCATGACAGTAGTATTTTTCTTTTAATATCAATCAAATTTCACTGTCCGTGGAACATCTGCAAAATGTGAGATGTTAAATGTAACTACTGAAACATCATAATGTGGAAGCACAGTTTAGTATGCAAATATAGCACAGCATATAAAGCGTTGTCCAGCACATGAATTCAGCATATGTAACTGACTGCATTACAATTCAATGGGATATTTTTGCAAAAAAAATTAAAATTTTATTAAAACGCATACTTGACAATACCTCCATCACATCATATAAAAAGACAGCAAGAAGTACCTTAACTCATTCCTGAAGTTTTTGTTAACTCATGCTATAGAGTGTAACATGCCATTTTTAACTGGTTTGTTTTACCCCATATTTATCTGTGTACAATTTATTTATTTGAATTTATTTTCAAACTGTCTGAAATGAGTCTCTGGCACTTTCCAACAAACCTCAGACATTTTCAACCTTTGGATTTCCTGACTTTTCAGGATGCATCACAAACTTAACAGAAATCATTTTTACCTGGCTTTTTAAAATGAAAGACAATTAAAACTCAATTAGATATACTCCATTAGGTTGCCATTGGGTAAATGCATAAGTAGATGGTCTTAAAATAAGAAAAGGAGTTAAAAATCACAGACGCACCATATAGAAGGAATTACCATGAAAGTTTCTTTTTTAATCTTCACTACAGACCAGACTTTGCCTCTGGACAGAAGCCATAAGCTTGTGGAAGTATGATCATTTGGTGAGATCTCTTACTATGACCTTTTTGGTACATGAGATATGGCAGCAAAGTCATATGGACAGGGATTGAAAATTCCAGGTGGAAAAAAATCCCTTCATAAAACTAGAACCAGGAAATGGAACTGACAAGTTAATTTGTGTTGACTAAATGGAATGAAATATAGGGAATTAAAATAATCAGTCTTAATAATGAAAAGAAATATTACTAATTTAAACATACTATTAACAGGTACAGGACATGACTTATCTGATAGCAAGCCTATAAAAAGGATTAAGTATTAAGGTAGTTACTGCCTTTGTCTTACCGCTCTCCAACATTACACAGACCTTTGAAAGAACAGTCAAGATTAGTACAGGAAATAATTTTCTGACTTTTAAAACCTAGTTTGAAAGAGAATTTCCTTTTAAAATACTTTAAACTAGTACACACATATGCAAAAAGTAATACTTTATTCAAGTCATTTAGTGAAGAGATAAGGCAACAGTGATTATAATCAGTTTCTAAATTCAGCTGAATTGCAGAACTGTTTATATATATTCAAATTGTTGCAAAATTTACTGGCAGCAGCCAGTACAAAGTAAAGTTGACAACTATTTATTGCCTAGAATTAAACTGTATGCAAAACTGCACAACAAAAGCCAATCGTCTGTTCACAAGTAACCTGTAAACTAAGGGACATAAACACCCGAGCTGCAGTACATGAAGAATTTAGAAACCAAGTCCAAGTGAACAATCCACAAAAATCTCTTCAATCTTAAGTGCCTAGGTAGGTGACCTATTACACATGCTCTTGTGAGGACCAGGTCCAAGAGATGTGCTTAAAGCACACCTAATATTGAGTTCAGGAGGGTAATGATGACTGAAGATTCATTGGAAAAATACATAAAACTGTACTGGAAGCACAGGCAAGAGTCCAGGATACTCTCCCTCCAAGTGGAGTGCCCTCATTACTGTTCTTTGAAGTCAAGGATCCTCTTGCTTGGTTTTTCTATGGCCCAGGAATTTTGACTTTCTCTCTGCATAGTAGCCCAGATTCAACTGAAAGAGTGCAAGGTATCCTAGGTCTACTCTAGCCTCTGCCTGGTGGTTAGAGCACTCTCCTGAGAATTAGGAGATACTTGTTTAAACCCAGGTGTCCCATTTTCTGTAAAAGTGTTTTAATCATTTGCTATATAGAAAAGATGAGTACCAGTCAGGAAGGGTTTACCATGCCTAGATGGAGCTTTTCAGCCTGTAAATGCCAGCCTCACTGAAGTACCTATTTAGAGGCCTGAAATAGGTGCCTACACCAGAGAACTGCAGTAAGGACATAACCTTAGGCTTTCCATGGCAAAAGTTCTGCACCAAAAAATCTGTGGTCACAGGATTGAGACCTACTGAAATGAAGAGCTTCACATGTATGTCCATGAAATTCTGAAAACAAAACAAGTCTGATATAATCACAGGTTGACAATGATTTGAATTAGAGTAATTTCTATGCACTGAACTAACTGTTGATATGGCTGTGCTAATTCAAGGCATGGAGCTTGTTCTAGCATTTCAGTATCCTTTCCTACTCCTTCTGTATAGTTTCACCTTGTCTTCCAAACATGTCAACTTCTTCAGCAACATCTTTGCTTAAGAAAACCAAATATTCATTTTTAAATAGACATTTGATAAGACATAAAACACAATGACCTCAGTTGGATGAACTGTGGTTCAAACCCCCTTGTTCTGTCCTGCAACATAAAGCATACTAAAAAAGGACCATTTAGTTTGTCAGATAAGAGAGATACAAAAAAACTCTTATTACCAAACTGTCCCCAGAAAATTGTCCTTCCCCAATTTTCAAAAAGGGAATTTTTTTTTTTTTTTTTTTAGGGAAAAAAGTTTCCTTTAAAAAATAAAAAACTATCCCTTTTTTCATCCCCTCACACACACAGGGCAGTGTCTTAAGCGCTGATGGGTAATGCTTATACTTCTAAAATAACTACTTATATTTGGTAAACATGTGCTATTGCCCATAGCTATTCAGATCAAACTTAGGACATCAATTAACAAATCTATAATAATGATACCTCTTTCTGTGTACCACTTCCCAAAAGTAAGAAAAAAAATTAGATAACAAATGCTACACAAGCTATTCAATAGCAACCTGTACAAGTCTACAATATATAGAGACACTTGCTGTGTTATGTTGCCCTCTTCAGGTCATTAGCAGTCACATTTTATAGTCCTCTTCAAAGATCCATGATTAACTAACACTTCAGGTATGATTCTTCCCCTCCCCCAACACACTTCTAGCATTTATTAAACCATCCTGTTAACACAGCAGAAGCACTTGTTCTTTTCTTGAAAAGCTAGACAGTCATCACAACAATATTTATAGACATACAAAGTCTCAAAAACTTACTTTCAACTAAACTGTATTAATACTAGTGCCGTATTCACTTGAGGTAGTTGTGGTCTGACATCAAGTATAGTTAGGTCCTTCTGGATTTAATATCAAAGCCTGGATAGGCACAAAGGCATTTTGTTGGTTAAAATGATGTACCTCCTTTATACCAATTTATTAAATCAATCAACACAAACTCAAAATGAACTCAAGAAAACATCTCACCAATTGTTCCATAATGTTTAATCATTTGTTTTATACAAAGGCTCTTTTTCTTCCTACAAATTTTACAAATAACCAACTACAGTAAATCTGCTGTCAGCCATGTAGGACCAAGAAGATAGCTAAAGATTCAAAGAATACAGCAGAGGTGGCCAACCTCTGGAGGGGGCAAGCAGCACAGTGAGAGACTGGACAAGGAGCAGAAAGCAGAGCAGCGGATCAGTCATGGAATAAGAGTGCCACTCAGGGTGGCTGTGGGGCTTAATCTGTGGCACATCGTCCAAAAGGATGCCCTTCCCCAGTCCGGATTGTTTGCCTTCATTCAACAGATACTGTATGCCAAAAAAGTAATACTGCTAAAAGAATCCAGATCTAGTATCTCTCTGCTTTATTGCTCAGATTCTATCACCCTTTTTTATTTTCCATTTGCTGTGGTAGATAATAGCATTCTGTCCCAGTTAATATTTTTTAACAAAAAGCTGCTAAACGAAAGCTTAAAATGATCTGTGGTTAGTTTAGTTCTGAGTTACCAAGTTTTAAGATTTTATTTTTGCTGTCCTGTCCCCACTCCACTCCCCACACACAGCTGAACTTGGGTAGCACACAAGGTATGATTCATATTATTCTTTAAATGTGTATTCAAATGCACACTGTAGATGAAACAACTTTTAAATTTAGAAAGTAACAGTTCTTTACTGAAAAGCATATCCAAACATTTTATGTTTCTATAACAACGTTCTCCAATGGTACAGCGTTGTACATAGTTGAGACTGATTTGCATTTTAGTTGATGGACATCTGCTCTACTTTGGAATGATCTAGTTAGAGTAAAAACTTACATAGGCAAGCAGGAACCTATAAGGTTCCTTTTCTGGTTCCCTTCAGAAAAAGGCAAGAGTGGAAGGGATCAGAAAAGGAACTGGTTCAATGGCTCCTGAAGAGATGCCCCAGAGGCTACTCATACAGGACCTGTGGCTCTGCGCCAAAACCTGCATTCTGATTTCAAAAGAACTAACAGGTCAGTGGCTAATGCAATACAGACTCAGGCTGTAATAACTCAAGGGGACATGCAAGTACAGAATAAGAATACAAAGGTAATTTATATTCAACTTACTTTACTTGGTCTAATAAAAGGTATCAGATTTACCCAAAGAACTTTGTCTACCTCCGCCCTTAGACCAACACGGCTACAACCAACACCACTTCCACACTTCAACAACAGAGCTTAAATACATATAGATTTTTAAAATATGTTAATAATTTTGTATAATTAATTCAAGCATGTCAGGTCATTAAAAATATACAATGGCCTAAAGTAAACATTTATAGCATGAGAACAATATGGGTACACATTTCTTGTAAGTGATAAAAATGTTACTGTTCGTAAATATTTCTGGAAATCTCTCTAAATATTTTAATAGCCTTGAATGATTTGTATAATAAATCCCTCTTCAATATACATCTAAAAATAAAAGAGGAGGTGTGCACATCTTTATGGGGGAGCAGAAATGTCAGAGAAAACATTTTGAATTGTTAATGAAAATATTTTACTTCCTTCTTCAAAGCATTATCTCCGTTTCTTCACTCAACTACTGTTTGGTCCACTATTCTTAATACAGCTACTTTCAGACAGCCTTAAAGGCCTTAAATAAACAGATACTAGAGTATTTCCCAAGCAAATCTAACAAAAGGCACATTTGTATTTATATAGGCCCCACTGACACATGAACAGGTAGATAGTACTGAATTAATGAATCTTCATGCTCTTTGCTTCATTAGTATGCAAGCCTATGACAGTCCTACCTTGGGTAAATTCAAAAAGAGGTTGGATGAACACCTGTCTGAGGTCGTGTGATCCCAGCATGTACTCCTACCAGTGGCGGGGGGGTCAGACTAGATCAGGGGTGTCCAACCTTTTTGAATGTGGGGCTGGATCACGAACTTTTTATCACCCAGTGGGCTGGCGAGCCATATTCAAAGACCTCACAGGAAGTGTTATCACATCAGGAAGTGATATCACATGACCTTTGACACCAGTGAAGTTGCAGGAAGTAACAATGAAATTGGTCTGGAAATGTGGTTTAAAATCCAAAATAAAAACAATATGAAAGCAAGAATGAAATAATACCAAACACTTGACTATAATGTGAACTCTGCTCACTGTCACGCACTTCAGTGTGCATACTTGTATGTATGTGCACATGTGCCCTCCCTTGTATGTCTCCATCCTGGATGTCCCGGTCTGAGGGACAAATGCAGCCTCTGGGCCGGGCTCCTCCTGCCTCCTGCCCAGCCCAGCTCCGGCAACCGCACACCCCACAGCCTCGGCTCGGCCCAGCCCTGAGGCGCCCCCAGATCCGTGCGGGAACTTACCCCATGCCTCCAGCCCCGAGGTGCTCCCAGCTTCACACAGGAACTTACCTTGTGCCTCCATCCACCACGCATGCGGGCAGGGTGCAGGTCATGCTGCAGCTCCCCCGGCCACACGCTAGGGGTGAGGGACAGAGCCAGACAACAAGCTGCAACGCGCTGTGCCCAGCTCGTCTAATCAGGCACGCCTGGGGCAGCCCCAAGCCGCGCAGCCCTCGGGGCAGCGGCGGCAGGACCCAGCTCACTGATGAGCCCGCGGGGTAAACGGCTCCCCTCCCCTTGCTGCCGGCCCTGCCCACGGGCCAGCCCTGCCCACCTCGCCGCTGCCCCACCACTGCGGCTCCGCACTCCACGGTGGTGCTTCAGGCCAGATAAAATGGCTTGGCAGGCCACATGGCAGCCCGCAGGCCATATGCTGGATGAGCCTGGACTAGATGATCTGTTCGGGTCCTTTCTGACCCCAAACTACTATGAAACTATGAATGAACAAACTTAGGGAAATGCTGAAAGGTTTTGAAAGTGCCCACCTAACATTGCCTAGTTTACCCAAACCAATTACTGCATACACTACCATCCACAATACGTGCTAAATGAGATACCTACCAGGCAAAGCAGCATAATATATATACAGTCTACTTAATTCTTCCCTGTAGAAACTTAGCCTGGCCAAAACAATAAGGCACTGAATGCATTAAGCTTTTGGGCACAGCCAGGGCACAGTTTAACCTTGTACTAGATGTTTTAAGTAACAAAATTTGTCATTCCACCTTTAATATATTTGCTTGCATCTTGAATATAAATTAAAACTATTTAGGCTGTCACTATGAGATTTAGCAACACTGATATCAAGTCAGACATTGATAGCAAGTCAGATGCTGGTATCAAGCAAGCCTACTTTGTTTGATCAGTATCATCTCCACTTAATCTGTCCATTTCTACCGTTTCAAAAGTGTTTCTTAGCACCCCACAGTAAATAAATTAGTCACTGACTAAAGAAAATGTTCGGAGAGAAGTTCATCTATATGTTCTGATGCAACTATAGGGAGCTTGCCATCTGGTAAAATTTCTGATCAACACTGTCAAAGTAACTGTGACTTCCGTTCTCAATCTTTAAGGTTTCACTTTGACAGTAAGTTGGTCTTAATTAAACCTAGCATTAAAAATTATTCTAAAATTCCAAACCAGTTACAAGCTTCTGCAGAAATACACATTCTGATAAGTCATTACAACCTGGCATAAAGTACCACATTTATCCACATACCACATGCCCCAGGAATTTTGGGAAGGCAGAATGAAAGGGAGAGAAAAGATTTTTCCTTGACAATAGGTCACTTAATATAGCAAGTTATAATATAAATAAAACCACTTTGTTCCACTCATGATCACATGTCTTTGCATAGGTTATGAGATAGACTCAGCAAGCGTAGAGATATAGTGTGGGCACATGACTGGAAATAATGGTAGGCCTACATGAAGTAACGAAGTCATTCACTCATCAATACTTTTAACCAAAATGTTCAGTAATTAGTTTTCTTGTTTCGAACACACCCTCAATTTTCAACTGCTAATTTTCTGAGGTAAAGGTACACATCGTATATGAACAAAAACAATAATGCTTAAATATTCAGTATTATAAAGCATAGAGAACTTTAAAGCTATCAGTACTTTGTGACGCACGTTAGGATTTAATTTGCGAAGATAAACAAACAGCATAGAAATACTGACTAACCCATACAAACCAGGATCTTTTAAATTAATTTTGAATGAGTTTACCTTCAAATCACGTTAACAACATAAAAATTGAGAGGCTACAGAGGAAAACAAAAAATTACAAAAAGCTGGCTTTTCTCCAAAAGGAGAAGACAAATGAAAGGCACTGGGCAAAAACAAAGATAGGCTGACATATACATTTTTAGTTATATATGCAGATTATAGGTTCAGATTTGGGAAATAGTAATATGAGGAATTAAGGATTCCTATCAGAAGCTTGAAAAAATTATTTTTGATATTTTATTGTACTGTATATTATTTATTTTATTTTACTTATTACTATAAACTTACAATTTAGCTGTCAAGTAAGCATGCACACATTAGTCCTGTGAACTGAAGTTGACTTGATTCTAATTGCCATGGGGGAAAAAGGTTTCACACATCCTTTAAGCTGTTTATTCTATTAAGCAAGATGTCAATATCTGGTGAAAATGCAAGCAGTACGATACTTCTGATGTTTGGCCTTGGGGTTTTGATTCTAATATGTGCCTGATTCTATAATATTATATTCTAATAATAGGGCGGACACTGAATCAAAAGTTATTAGCCAGGCTTTTCTCCTATATATCAGCTTCCAAAATTCTCCTGACTTGCTCAGTTCTAAGAGGGTAATTCCACAGGTCTGTACAAAGTTACATGATGTTTTAACGTTTCTAAAGTTTTTTACTTCCTCTTTTAAATTCAAACCTTTTTTTCCAACACAGCATATAAAATACAAATATTAAGAGTTTGTTCCAAAACCTATTTAAGAAATATTATTTTATTACATTAAAATGTCTCTATCTAAAGTAAAGAATGCTATTAGAATAGGGGCAGCCAGGAGGGAGGGAGGAGGGTGCATGGCTGGACATGGAGCAGTGGCAGCGTGGGATAGTGGGCGGTGGTGGTCACAGCCATATATGAGCTCCCCACCTACTCCCTGCATCCAGCCAGCTGGGTGGCAGCTGTACAGCCTGCAGAGGGGCACTGCTGCCCTCACCCCTGCCCAGCCCTGTTCCTGGAGGTGGCTGCGGTGCAGGGCACTGGGTGGTGGAGGGTGGCTGCGCTCCATCCTCACCTGCCTACCCGCACGTATCCCGTGGGACCTTCCCAAGTACCCTGGGGTATGTGTACCTGTGGTTGACAACCCCTGCATCAAAATAAAAGATAAGGGCAATAAGTCTAAACTGAAATTTGTAATAAAAAATAAGTTTTTCACGGTTACTATCTTATCTGCTTTCTCTTGGACCCTATGATGGCAGAGAAAAATATGTAGTTATGCAGAAAGTGAGAAAATGTTCTTCCTATTTATATCTTCCTATTGCTCCTTCAGCTGATGAGAAGTTGTGCCTACTCTTCACGTGCAGCAACTACAGTAAATTTTCTCTAAGCAAAGGTAAGTTCTTATTTGGCTGTTAATCATTTGGCATACTTTGGGGTACACTATTCACCTATTTCTGGCACAATGAGGAGTAATCACTGGTTTGGAATCAATAGTTGAAACAATCATTTTTATGGCTTTACTTTTCTTTCCTAAATGGAAACAGAAAAGAATAGAAGGACGAATAGAATAGTTGGAGATGTTTCTCTGGGATCTGTAAACCAGTAAGGGTGGGTGCCAAGGAAGCTACTAAATAGGGAACAGACCACTCTGGAGATATCTAGTCCCATGTTCACCCTCTATAGCATCCACTCCTGCCACTGTCAGAGAGAATACTGGGCTAGATGAACCACTGGGCTGACCCAGCATGGCAGTTCTTATGTTTCTCCATTAGCTTATCACAACTAAAACCCAGAAAATGTGTCTATACAGTTCACCTACATTTTACCTTGCTGTTACAGACATGGGAACTTAATTTTATATGGGTTTATATTCTGCAGTATGAAAATAGTTTTGTAAAACAAGTTCTTCTCGTATGATCTCCTACCTGATATATTCTGAATGGGATGTAACGAAATCCACTATCTTCTGGAGTATATTCCATGAGTTTCCGATTTATGGCCCAAAATTGTTCGAATTTATCTGTAGAGATAAACAATTATATTATTTTAGCATTAATGAAGTCTGTTTCTTTAAGGAAAGAATGTACAAAATATGTCTGGTAAAAATATACAGAAACACTAGGCATCTATAATCCCTCTGCCCCGGGAATTTTGCCTGTGTGTGAATATTTTCTTCTTCAATTTCCACTCCCCACCCAAGCTGTAATTGGATGAACTGTTTTCCCTGTTTGCAAAAATAAACACAGGGCAAGAAACTGACATTGTGCCACTACAATCGAGATGTGATGACCTGTCAGATAATAAAGGGAAATAGACTGAATTTCACTGTATTTATTTCATTCAAAGAAGTACTGCATAATACTAGTGACAATGGAAAACAGTTATTGCCACTGATCTCCACTCCCCACTTCATGTCCAATGACTGTTCTTATCCAGAGATGGAGAAAAAAGGTACAACATATAGGGGAACTCATCTGGCCTCATGGATTGGATAAGCAACACCAGGCCGATCCACAGACTTGATCAGGCCACCCGGCTCCCCCACCATGCGCCAGATCCAGCACACACAGCATACCCATCCCCACCCAGAAAACATTCGTATCATTTTACTGGAGCACTCTGAAAACAATAGTAAACCTTTTCCATGTTTCATAAGCAAGCTGATTTTTGTATATTGTCTACCAATTCAAATAAAAAACGTCCTGATCTTATTTTTGGCAGCATCAGAACCAGTGAAATAGTTTAAAGACAGCACACAATTCCCCCCCTCTCCCCTGCCCCATTCAAGTACTCACAGGATAAAAATACATAAAACACCATGATTTAAATAAAAAATTAGGTATTACAGTGGCAAATGATTTATAAAAAAAAATACACTCAAGGCCTAAATCTATTTAAAAAAAACCCCAGCATGTTATAAATAAACCTTGCCAATTATCAGAGGAAGACATAACATAACCATTGTGGTTCAATCCAGCATATAAAGGTGTTTATTTATTCTAAATGCTCTATTAATGATTGAGATGATTGCTGAAAACTCGAAGAGGAATTAATTATCCAGATCTGTGGTTACTGGAGTATATGCTACGCCTGCAGGTCAGTGACTGACGGAAGAGGCAATGCAAGATTGCACATATACAAATACATGGGTTTCTGTAGAAAGGCTATGGCCTAAACTAGGGGTCAGCAACCCCTAACACATGTGTCAGAGCATGGCATGTGAAGCCATTTTGCTCTGCACACCACAACTGACCCTGGCTCAGGGCAGCTCGTTGCTACAGAGCCTAGGCTGCTTGCAGCAAGTGGAAGGGAGGCTGCAAGCAGCCCAAGCTCCATGGCAGGTGGCAGGAGCCTACCCCAGAGACATGGGCTGCTTGAAGCAGGTAGCCGCAAGGCTGCAAGCAGCTGCGCTAGGATCTGGAGCTATGACCTGATTTGTTGCCACCAGCCATTGCACACACACCTTGGGGCAGAAAGCAGCGAAGAGGCTGGGGGTAGCACAGCACCTGGCCTCTTCCCTGCTGTGCACCCTGAAATGAGCATGCAGCCACCACCAGCAAACAGCCAGGCCAGAGCTCTGGACCCTGGTGCAGTTGCTTCATGGCTACCTGCTGTGAGCAGCCCATGTTATGTAGCAGGCAGCATGGGCCTACCCAGAGCCTGGATTGCTTGCAGCAGACAACCACCAGGCTGCAAGTGACTGCACTGGAGTCTGGAACCCCAGCCCAAATGGATGCAGCTGCATGCATGCCTCGGGGAGCAGAGGGGAAGGGGCCAGGGGTGCACTGCCACAACAAGGATTGGGCCCCTTGTAGCTTGCCTGCCATCTGCCCCTGGCATGCCAACATCTTCCAAGTTGAGGTTGCAGGGGTTTTTTTGGTGCTCGGCCCAAAAATACTGCTGACCCCTGGCCTAAAGGAATATTACGGGTTTATTCTTCAGCTTAAATGAACATGTTACTAGAAATAAGTAAGAATATGAAGAAAGAATATCTTCCCTAACTCTTTCCCTTAAGTAAAAATATCAGGAGCACAGATGATAATAGCAGCAAGTATGCAATGATATTCTTCTAGTCCCCTGTAGGTTTGTGTAGCATGCTGAAGTCTGTGCCACTGTGGCTTCACTAGTATTCTTACCTGAACTAGTTAAACTAAAGCTAGGTTATGATAAACCTAGCCAGAGGTGCTGAATACGTGAGTGCCCAAGGGCCCTGCTCGAGAAGAGGGTTGTCACTTGAAATGCGTAAAACTTTCCACCTCCATCATTTTAGCCACCCTCTGCCCTCCCACCTTCCTGGTGAGGGGCAAAAATAAAGGTCAGCGCCGATGGGCCTAGCTGTGCTGCAATCACACCTCCTGACTGGCCAACAAACATGCCTTTTCATTGATAATATCTGTTCATTACAGTGACATACTACATGAAACAATAAAGATACAGAGCTAAATTACCAATGGACCTATAACCCCCCTAGTGTTACAAAGGACACCCTAGCAGATAGAACAAAACTAAACATCAACACCTAGACCTACTTTACCTGTTCGAAGTTCAGAAAAATGACAGGTTTCAATACTGCAGTGGTCCCCAAACTAGGAGTTCCAACCCCAAATGGGATCACAAAAGCTACAAGTGAGCTTGTAAACCCACAGGGGCCCTCAGTTCCCTGATTCTGCAATTCCCCTGCAATCAAACTGGGGCAGGAACTTATGCCCCCCCCCCATTATTTTCACAAATGATGTCTGCATTTATCCCATGGCAAGCAAAAATTAAGCCAAAGCAACTCAGTCTTCAATGAAGCAAGCCCAAGTTTTCCTTTTTCACTTACAGCAGAATACCTGGGGTAGTTAAATCCCTTGTCCATTAATGGACCAAATGATAGTTAAATCCCTTGTCCATTAACAGACAAGGAGAAGCTACTGCAGTGTGATAAGCAAGCAAAATTATAAGTCCGTAAGTGGGGTCATATTTAGAAAAGGCTTGGAATTACAGTAACTAAGAAAATGGGTGTGGCCATACATATTTTTGGAGTCGTTTCAAAAGGGAATGAAGCAGTTTTGAAGTTGGTTAGAATGGCTTTCCTCATTTGTATTGTTCTTGGCTTGTCACAGTAACAATCAAATCATTAACAGCTGCTGCCCTTTTGAAACCGGTCCAAATGTATGCATGTCTACACCCAAAAGTACAGAGCTCGGAGTTCTCACAGACAAAAGGCCAGAGGTACCAGAGAGTCTACTTTTGCCAAAAGAAATTAATCTCCGCACTCAAAGTAACTACTAGTAAAATGAGAAAGTCCGGATTAAATCAGACTGTGTTATAAGACTTGAGCTACATGTTTCTTTTTAGTGTCCTGTATACTGCCTATATAATAGAATCCTTGCATAAACGACAATTACATGCCAGACAATCAATAACCGTTTTTCCATTCTTCACTCCATCTTTCAACTCCCAGAGATGGAAGAAAATAAAATGCGTAGGCACAACACACACCTATAAGAATACCCACAAGAACCTGGAAGGATAAAAAGGCCCTAAGAGCTGTTATCAGCAGAGTTCAACAGCTAATTAACCAGGTAATATATCAGTTTTCATAGCCAACTTGACAATTTCTCCTTGAGTTATTTTGAATAAAGCTACATTTTAACCACTGTAACTATAAAGTTAATCACTAATAACTTTAATTAAAGAAAATTACTCTAATGGAGCTTTCTGCCTTCTTTCTTCTATTAATTTATTAAGTGCTTTTCCTACATAATATTTGTGCTTCAATATTTCCTCTTCTGCCTGTTCTGTCCTTTTTCTTTTCTACACCTAATTTTGAATATAATGCAACACTGAAATACCAATATACGATTCTCTCACAATACTAACTTACCATATTTGTGAGGTTTACCCATTACTGGTCACTTTCTTCAACGTTACTAAATTACTGAAACAATCCAAGCCTTGTTAATAACTTGGGGGCAAGGTTCATATTCTAAAACCTTGTATTACTTAAAGTAAAATTGCAAGGGCAATTTTAAAAGAAGATTTGTTTCCAGATGTCCTGCTTTGTCATCTAAGACAAAGACCCAGTTCCAGAAAAACTGGCCCGACTTTAATGGAATCAGACATCTAGCCACCCTTGTGTCCTGACACAGACTTTCTATGCATCTACACAGCTTGTAGCACCTTCCTACTCTATCTGAAGCTACAGACAAGGTAACCTTTAGCCACTTATAAAGCATGGGGAAGTTGTTGCTCCATAGTGTGCATCTGCTGTTACAGTAAAATTGGTACACCTATATGTTTCTATAGTAAAATAAGTGATCTACATTACAGTAACTTTAACCTGAGTGAAACAGGGATGAAGTTACAGTGCTTTTGCCACCCTTCTGCCATTATAGGGGCATGCAGATACAAGACTTACAGAGTAATAGCCTGTATTATATGGGAAGCAAGTTTTTCCAGTGATATCTTTTACTGGATCAACTGTATAGTTGGGAGAGATGTTAAACAAGCTTTCAGACACAAAAGCCCTTCTTCAGCTTATAATACTGACATCATGGTATAGCCTGAGTATTTAAGTGGCATGCTACCTGCTTAACTGCCAAGAGGTAAACGGTGGGATGAAAGTACTTCCTCCTTTGAGAGGTAAATAGAGACTATTTGGAGGAGAAGAGAGGAGGAGGAAACCGGGTAAAAACAAGGAGAGAAAAGTAAACACACAAATATATTTAAGGAGAACACACAAACTGAAAAGAAAAGAAAGAACACAAAAGAAATTACTAGAACGTGGGAGGTTAGAGTGCAAGAAAAGGACAATACAAACAAGACAGATGAAGCATCTGAGAAGATACAGCTTACTAAAAATGGTGACCATTTCTATGTGGTAAACTTACCATACATGCTGCAATTTGCCACAGTCCATACATAGTTCAGGACAAGCTCTTAAACATGAAGCAGCACAGTCATATTTTTGCAATGGGGACCAACCTTCTGGGCAGGTATGCCACAAATCAGCTCAGCAACCTCCAAGTACCAATCCAGTCCCTCTCCTTTACTCACTCTGTTACTCAGCTCCCTGCTCCGGGCTTCCTAACCAAGCTGATGCTCTGCTATCTCCATCTGTCCCTGTGCTCCCAGCCTGGTCTGATGCTCTGCTTTCTCTCCCTGCCCATCTGCCGCATGTCACATACAAACTGCCCAATACAGGTTACCTAACACACCCAGATGACAGGTTGGTCACCCCTGGGCTAATTAACACAGCTGAGCAACAAACCACCTGTGCTGCAACTCATGCAACTATGTTATCTCTAGTTTAGAAAGCAGCCTGTTGCCAGCAGTATGACATGCTTTCAGGAGTCACCGCTGATCAGGGTCAATTCAGAGAGAGTCAGTGAATATGAAAGGGTATATTATTCTCACTCCGTACTGTTCTCATGCCAGCACGGGTACTCTTTCTACAGTCGTAAAAGTACCATGATGCTTCTTCCCTTGTAGAAATAACCTATAATAGTGATGGTTAAATATTCTGTCAAAATGCGTTTTTCAGTGGAAACTGGGTGTTAGACTAAAAAGTTTCTGTAAGGTGCCTGCTTTCCTCAAAAGTTTCCACTTTTCACAGGGAAAAAATTAGCATCCGTAAACCACAAATTCTGTTTTGGAAATACTGTTATAATGCCTCATGGAAGCAGTAGTTCAGGTATCTCACACCCACATTCTCCATTACATGCTGCAATCTCAAGCCAGAATTCATCTATCATGAGCTCAACAAGAAGGGGGACCATATTGTACCATTCAATATTAATAATTGTTATTAATTTAGTGTTAGTGTTAAAAATTAATTGAATTACTTGAATTAAGTAAGTGTTTGACTACAAATTAGGTGTTATAAAACAGTGCACATACATTAAGGACACTTTCCTGAATACCCAACAGAGAAGAAGATTTAATTGCAACACTCAGCATTAAACAATACTTTATGCCTCTTACACAATACTTCTTGATTTGGTCTATGAAAAGGTATTTTACTTCAATGCTGTTTTTATGTCCTTAAGTCATGATCTTACACTGCTGTACTGCAAACAATTTCAGTAGTTTTACTATAGGAATTTGTGTTAGAAGTAATTAGATGAAGTGACATCTGAAGTTACCTAAATTTAGATATTTTGGTCTGTCCAAAATATCTAATTTAGGTTGCCAGCTATACAACCTAAACATCTAAACAGACATTTAAAGCATAAGATCCAAAGGAAATTATTAAAGGAATTCTTCTGGTCCATGTAAGTGTTTAACATGACTTCTGAAACACAAAGACACTTATAGATTTAGAAAAATGAGTATAAAAATCTCCAATTCTGAGCATAGCAGTGTTTTCTATTTCTAGAAAAGAGGTTTAAGAAAGTTATACTGTATGTAATATTACCAATCAATAGTCCCGAATCATACGCCTCTTGTGAGCAAGGACTGTACAAAACGTTCAAAACACCAGCAATAAACAATTTCATTAGTCTCGACTAGAAAATACTTTAATACGGTCCTTCTCTTTTCTCAGGTCAACTGTTTTTAACTATTTAGAAACGCAAACCTAAATGAACTTTCAACAAGAGTGTAAAACAGAAAAAATATTTTCCCATGAAAAGAATCAGCAAAAAGGCTTCATACACTCATCTCCCACCCTCAAGTAATTACGTAGACTACATTATAACTAAACTCTCATTCAAGTCAAATCTGATTACTCTTGTTTTCCATGCTCCTATCATGTTTTTAATGAAAGTGCTCAAGCAGTATGTTGAAATGAGTTTCTGTATTAGTAAAAAATATTACTTGCGAACGCAGAACGTCTCATACCTTAAATTAATGATAACAAGGTTTTGAATGAAAACAGCAATGGTGAAGAATTCAAGTGAGCCTAAGAGTCAGGTATATTAGGTAAATAATAGGAAAACTGGCATCTACATTTGCAAAAGTTAAATGCAATTTTTTTTGCAAAGTAAGATGTAAAGGAAGAGTGAAAAAGGTAACAGTACAAAAATCAATAAAAGAGTTACCAACTAAATCTGTAATGTAGTCATAGAATCATAGAAGATTAGGGTTGGAAGGGACCTCAGGAGGTCAACCAGGCCTACCTCCTGCACAAAAGCAGGACTATCTCCAATTATATCATCCCAGCCAAGACTAGGACTTGGGTCTTAAAGACCTCAAAGACCCCTCTAGCCAGGTCTTAAAAACCTCAAAAAATTCCAAGGATGGAAACCTCCATGAATAGTCACTTTACTATCCTAATTTTTAGGAAAGTATTTAGGGTGAACATAAAGCAGCACAGAATCTAAACAAGAAAAGCAAAAATTCTCCTGTGTAAATGGTAGATCCAACTACAGTTCTGAAAATCATCTACAGCAACAATTACCTTAAAATGGTTTTTAAAAAAAAAATCAACAGACAGTAGATTTGCCTGGTGGAGTCCTTCTTGCTAGGGTTGAGTTCAGGATGACCAGGTTTATTCTACCATGAAAAGCATGTAATATCTAAAATGAGAAATGCCCTACAAAGGAAGAACAGGAACTATGAGAAAGCCCTGAGGCCCTCAATACCATGCAAATCATAGAATCATAGAAAATTAGGGTTGGAAGGGATCTCAGAAAGTCTTCTAGTCCAACCCCCTCCTCAAAGCAGAGCCATCTCCAACTACATCATCCCAGCCAAGGTTCTGTCTAGTCAGGTCTTAAAAACCTCCAAGGATGGAGATTCCACCACCTCTCTGGGTAACCTGTTCCAATGCTTTACTACCCTCCTAGTGAGAAAGTTTTTCCTAGTATCTAACTTAAACTTCTCTTGCTGCAACTTGAGACCTCCTTGTTCTGTCATCTGCCACCATTGAAAACACTCTAGCTCCATCCTCTTTGCAAACCTTCAGATAGCTGAAGGCTGCTATTAAATCCCCCCTATCTCCTCTTCTCCAGACTCAATAAGCCCAGTTCCCTCAACCTCTCCTCATAAGCCACATGTCCCAGCCCCCTCACCATTTCTGTTGCCCTCCATTGGATAACCTCCAATTTGTCCACATCTTTTCTGTAGTGGGGAGCCCAAAACTGGACACAGTACTCTAGACATGGACTCATCACTACCGAATAGAGGGGAATAAACACTTCCCTCAATCTGCTGGCGATGCTCCTCCTGATGCAGCCCAGAATACTGTTAGCTTTCTTTGCAATAGGGCCCACTGTTGACTCCTATTCAACTTACTGTCCACTGTAACCTACAGGTCCTTTTCTGCAGAGCAGCTGCTTAACCTACTGATCTCCAGCCTGTACTGGTACATGGGATTGTTCCATCCTAAGTGCAAGACTTTGCACTTCTCTTTTCTGAACATCATGCAATTTCTTTTGGTCCAAAATAAGTTTTGGGACTCAAAACTACCTCAGCTATGCTGGAGCCAGCCAAATCAAAGACCTATGTGACTTTGCACAGTGCTCACAGAATAAGAGGTGTAGGTTGGAAAGCTCCCTAGGCATAGCATGAAGAAGTTGCCAGACAACACAATCTAAGGCAAAAACTAGAGATTTTTTTCTGATAGACGAAATAAACAAATTGATCTTTGGATGGCCTCACTCCAAGAAAGTGTCCTGCAGGACAGCCCTTTATCCCCACAGTTCTGATTCGGGGAAATGTGCATACTGAGATTGCTCAGGTATTCTGAAGGCTTTCAAATAAATCATTGCCAACACCTATAACTTTGAACGGGGGAAGGATCTTGCATTTCCTTTTCTGCTGACATAAAATACCACAATGGTATTGCTCACCGTGTCTGGATGCAGAATCCTGAGATACAATGTAGGAATACCACCTCCTAGTGATAACCAGGATAATGATATGCAACCTCACTACTTAGAAACTAAAGACCTGTATCTGAAGGTCATTCACATCTTCTCCTTATCTTCCTAAAGAATAATAAATAGTGATCTCAAATGATAAGTAGGAGGGGGAAGGAGTGGGATGCCCTTTGCAAGCAATTCTTGGGTCTTTCTAATGTGCAGGTGATGACCAAGCTGGCAGCAGATTGGCTATCCCCATGCCTGGTGAAGAGACAGCCCTCAAGTAAGCCTGAGGCATCACATCCATACAAGCAGCCATATGGCCAAGGATAGACCAAAAAAAAATCATTGTTAGCAGGTTGACTTTCATCTGTGTGATAAGGTCTAGCAGAGTATAGAAACTATTCAGAGTCAGATAAATCCTTATAAAACATACTAGGACCAAGTAGGGCCAAAAGATGTGGAAACTGGAAGAGGCAGAGGTTCTCCATTACTGGATGGAAAAATCTGCCCTTCCTACACTTCATAACTTACACATAGCCAGTTCTGTAGGTAAAAGTAAACTGCAGTGATGTTTCTCCTGCAGTAGGCTGCTAACACCACAGTGACCTTGGAATGCCTTTGAGGCAATCAAGAGACCAAATAATAAGGCCCTGAACTGGTAATAGTCCCAGATTACCACAAGCCACAGGTTTTTTCTTAGTGAGAGAGTGATAGTAATGTGAAAGTGTGCATGCTGAAGGCAAAGAGAAGCAAACCAATTTCATGCATTAGAGATTATTTCAGTAATGTAACCACATTGAACTACTGACAGATGACATGGAACTTCATTAAGGTCTTCTTTTTGCAACCAGGAATTAACTGCTACAGATATCACTTTCCAGGTACAAAAGGTTCCTCTGCCATAGTCCTCAAAGCAAGAAAAAGCAGCCCTCTCCAGTCAAAAACAAAATATCATTGGAAAGGTCCCTAAAAAGCAATAGGGAAAAATGACTGGGTCACTCCCTGTGCTGAACTGGATGGTATAGCTGTAATGGTATTTAAGACTCACTGGTCCATGATGATAAAGATTCACACTTGCCTAAAGCAGGCCAGTCTTCAAATGGTAAGGTAGGGGAACTGTTTATAATCAAATGGCATATTTCAACCATCCCAAAGGTTCTATTTCCCAAGGAGTGGTGAGATGAGGTGGTGCTTGCCAAGGATGCCTCATGCTGCAGAAGTGGCACTTCCTTACAGCATTTTGAAAGAATAGACTTTTTTCAGCTCCAAAACACATGAAAACCTGCATACCCTGAAAGGTTCTTAGGTAATGTTGTGTGTTCTTGGGTTTATATGTACAGCCTGAAGAAGAATCATAAAATCATAGAAAATTAGGGTTGGAAGGGACCTCAAGAGACCTCAAAGCAGGACCCTCCCCAGGATGGAGATTCCACCACCTCTCTGGGTAACCTGTTCCAATGCTTTACTACCCTTCTACTGAGAAAGTTTTTCCTAATATCTAACCTAAACATCTTGTAGCTTGAACAAACATTTCTAGCTTGGTTAATGACCACTCTACTTCCCCCGCACATATAGTCTGCTTCAGCTCCACACTTTGCATTCTGACTTCTATCCAAAACTGGAAGCTAATGAAGAATATGATGTTGTTCCCAGTAAGGCCAAGCTCTTGGGCTCTTTCTTATTCCTTTGTGGGGATCTGGAATGTCTTTCCTTTCTCACTGGTGGTTAATAATGCCGAAAGACAAATGTATAGGATGAAGACAGAAAAAATCTTCACTCTTTTAGGGTATCTGGTAGCATTTTTTTTTTATCATCCATGTGCTCAAGGGGAAGACAAAAGAACTGTACCTTGAGGGAAGGCCAGGGGGTAGTCAATTGTGGAAAAGACTGAGAAACTATTCAAATACCTAAATTCTGCAACAAAGCCCCTTCCCTCCTTCCTTAGCTACCTTTAAAGCATGTGCACAATGCTAATGGTAGGAACATTGCAGAGAAATGTTGTGATTATATTAGGAACACCCCATACCAATTTTGTAAAGAAATTAAGCCACATAAGTCTTCTTCAAAAACTTCTAGCTGAAGAAGATAAACTAAACAAAAGAGAAAGAGTATTAGATAAAAAAGGTGGGAAACTGGATGTAAAAAGAATCTTTTAAAAATTAATGTAGTATTTACAGTAATAAATTAGATGACATCAGATCTTTAAAAAAGTTTTCAAAATACATTTGATTTTTTGGCAGAAGATGCAAGTCAATTAGAGCTTCTATCATACAACTGCATCTATAATTTTCTATCTAACTGCTTATATTATGTTTTTGAACCAAAGTAGTAATCCTCAATTTTTATCAACTGTAATCTGAAGTACTGTATACACATTTAAGTATTTTTCTTTTATTGGTATACTTAATCATCATTCAGATCAGTTGTTAGCAGAAAAGATAATGCATGTTAATTATTAAAGCAATTACATTTTTAAATTGTCGCATCATATACTTTTTTCAATTAAGTTAATAAATTAATACATTTTTTCAAAGTTTTCATTTTCTTCTCGCCACCTCCTCCTCCTTCCCTTTTACAACATGGATAAGTACAGACAGTCAAAAGGCCTGAGGCTGAATCAATTCAATCTTCACATTTTAGTCTAAGCTCTACAGACTGAACTGATAAGCAAGTGAACAGACACTCACTTCTGATTCTGGCAATGCAGCCACATGCCTAGAGTGGCTCAGGCCAGAAGCTGGGGGATGCTCAGCTCAGCTGGAGCAGACAGCTTGGGTCAGGGCTAGTCTGCCCATTCTGCAATGGGTGGGGAGGTCTATGGGAGAAGTGCAAATCATCCTGGGCTGCCAGGGGACTGCGAGTTAACTTGAATCTGGCTGGAATTTGGGACAGAAGTTCAATAAACTGATTTAACCTAAATCACTTAAGACTGATACTACATCCATGATGGTTTATCTTAAACCAGTTTTGGTCATTTTGAAAGTAGTTTATGTGCACTTGAAAGTTCATGTGAACTGCTGTTGTGTTACAGATCTGAACCTGTTTTGATCTCGTATACTGGTTTATGTGTAAATACAGTACTTGGCTGTTCCAGTTTGAAAATACAGATAACTTTAAACTTTACTGAAGTTAGCATTTTGTGATTTTATAATTTGCATAAAGTATTTTTTTTAATGCAGGAGTTTTTAAAGCTATAATAATTTTGTAATAGGAAAAAGCAAAACTACAAAAAGCCAAAGCTGTATTCTGGGTTTCTCAGTATTCCGGAACATAAACGTACAAATATATTTTAGGATTGATTAAATTAAAAAGCACGCTTCTTTATGACTGTTTTCTACCTTGCTCAGCCCACCTGCCTTAAAGTTCAAAAGCGAGGCAGCACTTGCTAGAAACATCAACGAAGGGAAGTGGTAAAAGGATGCAAAGATTTCCATCTTTTATAAACAGATCACCAGTGTGCCTCCTGTGTAGCTATCATGACCCAACTTACAACCTGCTGGACATATATCAGCATGGTGATTTTCCCTCCCCACATAACCAGTTTTAGCCCCTTAAATAAACACCGCCAATCCTTCATTTAGGTTAAAAAACAAGTACTTTATTTTGTTCAGCCTTGTAAATAGTTCATTCTAATATAAAGTCTCTAGGGTACATTAAGGTTTCTAATGAAGAATGTTGCATTCTTCATAAGAAAAAAAATGCATTTTCCAACCACCAGTAGTGAAAAAATAAAAATAAAAGTAATCTGCAGATGCATCTTTCTTCTGGCCCGTCACTTGCACAATTGTCTGGTTTGCATGTATTCAGTTCTTTTCACATGGTACTGAGAGACCACTTCTTTTTCTCCATCCATCCTCTTGTATTCTTCAAGCAAAGCCTACTAACAAGGGAACTGTGAGATCCTTGCTCTCCCAAACCTGCTAAACTCCTATTCAGCCCATCACAGCTGCAACCTGAAATCAGCTGGTGGTCTAAACAAGAGCACAATTCTCCACAGCACAGTTAACATTTAACTGCCTTCTGACAAGCTTAGAAAAGGGCCCTTGGACCCAATGTGCATCAAAAACAGAAAACAGAACCACATGGATCAAAATCATTTTCTTGTAATCCCAACTGTCAAATATATCATTCTGTACATTAAAACAAGTTAATTTTTTTCCAAGTCTTACCAGAAGGTTGTTCCAAAACCTGTTAGAAATAATCTTCAATTTTCCATCCAGAATTTATTCATGGTTTTCACAACTAGTTCATAGCTAGCTAGGGAATGTGGAAGGCAATCTAGTTCTGGATACTGCAGAGAAGACTGAAGTATTTAATGCCTTTTTTTTTTTACTTCAGTCTTCACAAACAGGGGCAGCAGCTTTCAAATGACTAATGTACTTGGCAGCAAAGTTAGGGAAAGATACAAACAACCTACAGTAGCACAAAAAAAGATTAGGGATTACTTAGAGAAACGAAATGCATCCACATCAGCAAGGCCAGATAGGATGCACTGAAGAATACTGAAGGAATTGGCTGATGTAATTTTGGACTCATCAACTATCCTCTCTGAGATCTCAGGGACATTTGGGGAGGTCCCAGATAATGAGAAAAGGACAAATATAGAACTCATCTTTAAAAATGGGAAGCAGAAGGATCTGAGGAATTGCAGACCAGTCAGCCTGACCTCGACACCTAGAAACATGATGGAGTAGACCCTCAAGGAATCCCTTGTGAAGCACCTAAAGGACAACATGGTGATCAAGAAAAGCCAGCATGGATTCACCAGAACAAGCCTGCCTAACTAATCTAATTTCCTTCTATGATGAAATGACAGGCTCTGTGCATGGGGGGGAAAGCAGATTATGCAATACAGCTTGACTTTAGCAAGGCTTTTGACACGGTCTCCAACAACATTTGGTAAACTTAGGAGTCTAGCTGGAAAGGCCCTTTGCAACCAGCATCTGGACAACTTGGGAGCTCAAGAAGGATGGCACTTTCTCAAGAAGACTATTCTTATCACTTAAAAAGTGACCATCCCCATGCAATCAAAAAGAGGGAGAGGCCAAGAGACCCACCTGACTCAACAGAGACATTAAAGAACTTCTCAAAAAGAAAAAAGAAGCGTACACCCAATGGAACAATGATTCAGGATCCAGGGAAGAGTACACTCATGCAGCCAGGATCTGCAGACATGAGACAAGGAAAGCCAAAGCATCCATGGAAGTGAAGCTAGCGGCCAAAATTAAAGACAACAAAAAAAATTATCCTTCTATAGATGCATATGGAGCAAGAAACAAGTTCTAGCTCAACTGTGGCATCCTTCTAGACCATGGAGAGGAAGCCCACAGTTGACCCCCATCAAAAGGTAGAGCTTCTCAACAATTACTTTGCATCAGTATTCCTGAAATCAGGCAAGAGCTGGTTGCCAGACCAGGGGCGCAGAGAATACAGCAATGACAACGGTCCTCATAAAATCAGTCCAGAACAGGTGAAGATATTCTTAGATCAGATGCACACTTTCAAGATGGCTAGTCCAGATGACTTTCACCTGAGGGCGCCAAAAGAGCTGACCGAGCTCTGGCGAGGCTGTTTGAGGAATCGTGGAACTCAGATGTTATCCCTAACAACTGGAAGAAGGAAAGTGGCAGCCTTCTTTAAGAAGGGAAAGAGGGATGACCCTGCCAACTACAGAGCGGTCAGTCTGACTTCGGTTCTGAGGAAGATCTTTGAAAACATTTTCAAGGAGCACATCACTCACAAGCTCCCATCTGGTGGGGTAGTGAGAAGCACCCAGCATGACTCTGTAGAAGGGAGGTCATACCTAACAAACCTGGTGCCCTTTTATGACCAGGTAACTAACCATATAGACATTGGTCAGGGGGTGGATGTCATCTACCTAGATTTCAGCAAGGCCTTTGATACTGTTTCCCATTAAATCCCCTCAGTTAAGTTGGAAAGTTCTGGCTTAGACCAGGTTACAGTGAGGTGGGTTGAAAACCGGCTCAGTCAATGATCCCATTAAGTCTTGATTGATGGGGTGGCCTCACCCTGAAAAGCCGTCTCCAGTGGTATACACCAGGAAGCAGTGCTTGGGCCCATGCTTTTTAATATCTTTATTAATGACTTGGAAAAGGGTTTGAAAAGTATAATGATTAAGTTTGCGGTCGATACCAAACTGTGGGGACAAGCAGGCACACCAAAGGACAGGTCATGGATTCAGGACAACCTTGACAGGCTGGTCCTATAGGCTGAACAAAACCAGATGAAGTTCAACAGGGACAAATGCCAGGTCCTTCATCTGTAAAGGAAGAACCCTCACCATATCTATGCAATGGGTGGTGGTTCACTGGCTGGCAGTGCATCCAAAAGGGACTTAAGAGTTGACAATCAACCAGAAGTTGAATATGAGTCAGGAGTGTGACGAAGTCGCCAACAGAGCAAATATAACTCTGGAGTGCATCAGCAGATGTGTTGCCAACAGATCCAGAGAGGTGCTCCTCCCCCTCTATTTGGAATTGGTGAGGACACAGCTGGAGTAGTGTGTCCAGTTCTGGGCACCACACTTCAATAAGGATGTGGACAAGCTCAAAAGGGTGCAGAGAAGGGCCACCGGCATGATCAAGGGCCTCGAGGACAGGCCCTGTGAAGACAGACTTTGGGATCTGGGACTGTTCAGTCTGAGCAAAAGAAGGCTGAGAAGTGACTTCCTAGCTGCCTGCAAATGTGTCAAGGTAGAACACCAGGACCTAGGCAACTATTCAAAAAAAGCCCCCCACCCCAGGAAGATGCGGACCAATGGACACAAGCTAGTCAAGAAAAAATTTCAGCTGGACTTAGGGAAAAACTTCTTTGCTGTACAAGTAACTAGAATCTGGAACACACTTCCAGCAGATGAGGTGCAGTTGCCATTTCTGGTGGTTTTTAAGAGGAGGCTGGACAAAGACCTCACTGAGCTCATTTGAGCCCAATTACCTCCCGCAGCTCCAAGAGCTGTGCTGATTAAAGCACCCAGAGCATCACGTGTACTGAAAAATGGTGACACGGCACTTAGAGCTAAAGCTCACTGAACAAGCTTAAAGTGCCTCACCACCATTTTTCAGCAGGGCGATGCTGATACACATGGCAGTGGAATCTGCTGGAGCACAATAATTACCCTTCTCCAGCAGACTTGATTAATTGAGTATGCTCTGACATGCTGCAATTACAGCATGTAGACGCACCCTTCCTGCACGTGTATAGGAGCCCCGTAATATCTATTATTTGTTCTTGTGCCCACACTGGGCTTCATTTTAAATAGCTTCCACTTGATATTTTATTCTCTTGATGTACTTATAGTAATTAATAATGCCCCTTCTCTGCCTTTGCTCTGCTAGGCTACACAAGTCTCTTCTCATAAAATAGGGTCTAAGCTCCCATCTCCTAGCCATCACTTTGCACCTTGCATTGATCTTTCTTGAACTTGGGTGACCAAAAGTATCACTACCCAAAATTCCAAATGCTAGAGCATTTTACTATGGCACCAGTACTTTCCCATCTCTACTTTAAATACCTACATTAGCCTTAATCACAATTTTCAGAAAGCCATGGAAAATTGTATGAACAATTTCAGCACCCTAGCCTCTTCCTCCTGTTATTTCCCATGAATGAGCCTGCAACTGATTTGAAGTTATTCCGTGGAAGAGAGGAATGAAATACATAGAAGCTTGTGGAATGGAATAGAAAGGAAGGAACCCCTGCATGTAATATATTTAGCTGGCAGAAGCTATAACATGTCCGACAGGCTTATGTGAATAGGGAAGTATTAAATTCAGATTCAGCTGACTGGACGGACAGTGATTTGATTTGGTGATTTGAATCACTGTCCCCATTAGATTCGGCTGAATCAGAATCGGAGATTTGGCACTGATTCTCCAAATCAGTTCTTCCAGCTGTGCCTGCCTCTTGTCACGTAAAAAAAAAAAAAAAAAAAAAGACCGGCACTCACTGGCTCTGGTAGCAGGGATCAGGGCCTCTGAGGGCTCATGGAGGAAGCACCCACATGCTGTGCATGGTAGTGGGGATCACACTCCCGCTGCCTGGCACCAGCACAGCAGCTGCCCCTGGGCACGGGTGCAGTGCGGCTCAGCAGAGCACCTTGTGTTGCCTGGGAGCTGGGGCTGCTGGGGCTGAGCAGCCATGAGCCCACGGAGTCCCTGATATCTGCTGCTGCAGCCAGTGACTGACTGCAGGGCCTTTTAATTGCCAGGAGGCTGGGACCAGGTGGGGCAGCCATCAGGGATGGGGCTCTGCCAGGAGATCCCAGAGCCCCTGCTGCAGCGGGTGAGTATGGGGCTTTGTTTTTTAAAGTGCTGGGACTAGGCTGCTGCTGGGTAGGGGACAGAGCTAGGCAGGGGAGCCGTGTAGGCTTTTCCCATAGCTCCCTGCACTGGGGCAGAGGCAAGCAAAGCCAGAGGAGCTTCAAGAGAACTGGCAGCTGCCCAGCTGTGCCTGCCTCTTCCCAGCCTATCCGAATATCCCTGAATCTTTTCCGAATCGATTTGGAGGCTTTGGATTTAATACAGACCTTTTAATGGGTCTCCTGATTCAATTCAGATTCGGAGATTCAGGCACCGAATCAGGCCAAATCTCCTCCAAATTAAAATAGGCAACTCAAGCTTCGCACAGCCTAATGTTTGATACTTCTGTAGTACCACTGTCACTGCTTGCTACTTCTAGAAATAAAGAATTTCAACTTTCAGACCCATTCAGCAACTAAATAATGTTTACATTCCTTCTCCATGGAGGTCCACACTTGATCTGAGCCTTCAGTCATTCCAGCAATACAAACAAAAGTACTTGAAGGACCCATTATAAATCAAATTGCATAAGAGACTCCTATTGACATATTAGCTCTGAAGCGACACTGCAATGCTAGCCTGGTGGAGTTGCATGTGGAAGCCAGTATTTCCTATCAAAAAGCCTATCCCTTTTCCTCTCAGAACCTCTATCAAACTGCATCCCATCTGAGAAGACAGACAAAAGCCTTCTCTCTAAAGTCATCACACCAGTCCTATAGTTGCAGCTTTAAACTTGTTTTTAATTCTAGTTTAATTTAAAACACTTTATAGAGTCAATCTAACTGTTCAGCCAAATAACTGCATTTTCTAACTGCCTCAAGCACCAATTTAAAAGCATCGTATTTCAAAGTTATCCTTCAGTAATCATTACATTCTATTATATTTTATAATACATATAAGAACCATTTGGAGTACTGCGTCCAGTTTTGGGCTCCACAATTCAAAAAGGATGTGGAGAAGCTTGAGAGAGTCCAGAGGAGAGCCACGCGCATGATCAGAGGTCAGGAAAACAGATCTTACGATGACAGGCTGAGAGCCATGGGACTCTTTAGCCTGGAAAAGCCTAGGCTCAGGGGTGATCTGATGGCCACCTATAAGTTTATCAGGGGTGACCACCAGGATCTGGGGGAACGTCTGTTCACCAGAGCGCCCCAAGGGATGACGAGGTCAAACGGTCACAAACTCCTGCAAGACCGTTTCAGGCTGGACATAAGGAAGAATTTCTTTACTGTCCAAGCCCCCAAGGTCTGGAACAGTCTGCCAGCGGAGGTGGTTCAAGCACCTACATTGAACACCTTCAAGAGTAAATTGGATGCTTATCTTGCTGGGATCCTATGACCCCAGCTGACTTCCTGCCCTTTGGGCAGGGGGCTGGACTCGATGATCTCCCGAGGTCCCTTCCAGCCCTAATGTCTATGAAATCTATGAAATCTATGAAATTTAAGTTGCAATTTTTACTTGCTCTTTCCTGTCTTGGCAATTTAATGGTTTCTCTACATGACTTTGGCTGGTGGAAATTGCTCAATGTTTCTGTTTTTGCAGCACAAAATGGAGAAAGCCAAACAACTACCTGTGGAGCCTAAGAAGAATGAAAGCAAAAAGTGGCCTCCTCATTTGTCATTGCAGCTACTCTTGAGACTTGAAATATACATTTGATATTCATGAAGTATTCACTGCAGTACAACTTTTTTTTTTTTTTTATATATATATATATATATATATATACACACGCACACACACATTACAACTTTTGCCTTTATTTTTATATTGCTTTAAAGCAGGGGTAGGCAAAATACAGCCCGCAGGCTGGATATGGCCCACCATGGGATTTTGTCTGGCCTGCGGCAGGTCCGTTGGTCCCACCCAGCCCAAGCACGGGAGGCACCCCGGCCGTGGCAGCCAAACTCCACTTCCCATCAGTCCCAGTGGTGGCAGATCCTTCCAGCTACCACCACTGCTGGACCTGGCCCCTCTACCCATGAACCCCAGTCCTTCCACCCCACACCCACCGGCAGGGACAGGACCCATGTAGGCAGGCACATGGATGGGGTTGGGCTGTGAGTGGTTGGGAAGTGGTGTCCATCCCAGCTGCCCAGCTGAGCACAAAGCAGAGCCATTTAGGGAGTTCCAGTGATCTGGGATTTCCAAGATAATCTCAGTGGGTAATGATTATCAGCTACAGAGAATTAAAAGATTAAATTGTCTAATAGTTAAAGGTTCATGCTAAAATAACTGCAAGGAAGTAAATGCAAACAGGGAGTCACATGACGATGTTTCACACACTGTATTGTTGACTGACAGTATTCAACTTGCATCCATAATATAAAAATCTACCACTGATTAAAAAAAGAAGCAATTATGTGACATTTATTACTTAAGGCATGACCTCTAAAATAAATGCCAAATAACTCCATATGAATTGATAGTAGCTGATTTTCTACAGGTATCATGGCAGAGATAGGTACCAAGAAAAAAAATCAGAATGCAGAGAGAGTAAAAGCTTAATAGAAAAAGTCCACACAAATCAGAAGATGAGATCACAGCATGTTGTACCCGAGGTAGTTTTAATTTGGCTAGCACAAATACAAATAGCTACAGCATGGACTCTACAAGCCTGCTTAGGCCTGTGCAAGTACTTAGTTAGCAGCTAGGCTGCATTACTGCAACTTCAATGATCTTTGTACCCAAATTAGATTGAAGTTAAGTAGGCTGCAGTCACATTTCCGACTGCACTACAAATATATCCACATGCTTCCAGTGTGTGTAGTTATTCAGCTGTGAATATTGGTTTAAAATGCAAATGTACAAGCCACATTAAAATTAAGGCAGGGCTCAAATCAAATCCAGAAGTCATGGTTTACAAGCCAAAAGCCTTTAAATCAGTGATTCTCAATTTTTTTTAGACTCAAAGGCACACCTCATTAAACTCAGGCCATCACTCAGAAAATACCAGATTTTAGTTTTCACTCATTTTCTAACTATGGCAAAATATAAGAGAAATTATTCTGCTGCAAAGAACTTAGGCCACAAAAGGGAAGGTTGTTTCTAGCACTACAGATTCCTATTTGCAATCTCTGGGTTTGCCTTGTCAATCACACGAAGGTGTTTGCACACTTAACGGAACTAATCTTATATGGCATCCTGCATCATAGAAGGATGTCATGGCACCCTAGTTGACACTCAGCACTCTAGATAACAAGACAGTCAGAAGATCACACCCTTACAATGCCTATATATTGGACAATTACAGCTAGCTAAAATGAATGGGGGATTATGGACTTCTTACATACTGCACAAGTGCCTTGAAAACTGGTAGGGTAATCAGGTTATAGAATTACAATACCCTATCCAAATTACAAACAAGGCAATCAGTATTAAAAAAGGAAGCGCATAAAGCCTTTGAGCAGTGGTTCTCAACCTTTTTTTAGACTCAAGATAGCCCTTGGTGGATTCAATGCACCCTATGGATAATGCCAGGTCTTTAGTTTCCACTTGCTGTTTGACTATGGAAAAATAGAGCAATTCTACTGTTGCAAAGAACTCAGAAGGATCACAACAAGAAAGAATGTTTTTAACACTACGGATTCCCATCTGAAATATCTGGATTTATCTTATGAATCATGTTTGTACACCTAACAGTACTAATATTGTGTGGGATCCCTCAAAGGATCTCAAGGCACTTCAAGGTGCTGCAACACCCTGGTTGAGAATCACTGCCTTAGAGTCTGAATGATGAGGACTTAGCATGTAAGTTTCCCCTACAAAGTTTGCCACAATGGAATAGGAACAGTTGTATATAAAAAAAAACCCTCCCAGATTTCTGGAGGAAATTATAATGAACTGTGCGACCTTCAATGAGTGTTCTAGGAACACAATAAAACATAAAACAAATCCTGTCAGACTACTGACTCAAAATACCTTTGACAAAACATAACAACACTGCCTCTGTCCTCAACATAAGACATGTGGCCAACATACAATAGCATCCTAAAGATGTACCTTTTTAAACTAAATAAAATAGAGAGAGAGCACAAGCTTCAACTTCATCAGATGCTGTGAAAGGACTTCAGAAACGGAGTATAAGGAGGGCCAGACCACACAGGGGTAGGACTACAGCCCCCTCTCCCCATGCAGCTGGATTTGGACCAGGATGCCTCCTAACCCCCTCTAAGGCCTAAATCGGGGCCACCAGCCAGATCCAGCCCCCAGACAGACTGTCCCACCAGGGAAAAAGGTTGGGCACCTCTGAGTTAGTCTATAAAGGTACATATTTACCCTGTCTTCTGGCTGACTTCAGACTAACATAGCTAACCATCTATCTCACCTTAAAGATGCTTCCCAAACAGATGAAGATTTGAAGAGGCTGTTAAAAGAGGAAAAAAAGTGTTGCTTTAATCCAGACAGGCTACATAGAATGGTCTCCACACTGGATTTGACACTTTACTGTCTACCCATGGCCTGCATCAGAACGTCTGTAGCACTACATAAGTCAAGTGAACAGCTGTCCACACTGCTGTAACATTAGACTGACTGCAGAAATGCCACAAAAATGTTCCTGGATGAAACAGGAACTTCTCTAGAGCACTACACTGTGTATCATTACATACAAGGTCTACAAAGTATACCACAGCATCACACGGAGTTTCTCCATCCCCCAGCATCTCACAGTGCTCCACTCCCACTTCCCTCCCATCCTTTCCAAGGTGGGAGAGAGAGGGAGAATGGGAGCTGGCACTGTCACTTGTTCACTGAAAATGCAGAGGGAATAAGCATAGCCATATAGGGGCAACAAACCTAGAAAACAGAAAAGGAAGAGGAAAAAAAATCCAACAAGGAAGTATTTTTAGGGAACAGGGAATACAGAATCATTTCATGGGGCACATGATACTTTTGGGAAAAACTAATCATAGATTAGAGAAGTCACCTCAAAGCCCAACAAAACATAACAATAAAGCAAGTGGGGAAGAACACTAATTAAGGGGGGATGGGGAAATCAAAGAAAAATAAAGAAACAGAGGAGAAAAGTAAAGGAAAAAAAGGAGAAGAAATTGTAATGAGCAAAGGAAACGTTAGTAATGTTACCTGAAAGGCGTAGAAGTTAGTAAACATCCATGTTTGTTTTAATTTTCTAAATAAATATTCCACATTTTTAAGAAGAAGAGAGGTAAACCAGAAGTGATAGCACAGTTAGTGATAAGATTCAAATCACACTGCTACAGTTATGTAACTAGGTTAGCAGGACAGTTATTTTGAAAAATTATATGCAACTGCAGCAGATTAAATTCTTTAGATTGTTGAGCCGGAAAGCTATTTTTTTTCAAATGTAAGTAGGGTATGACCTCTTTGTAATTATCTTCACTTAATGTACATACTCATGTACTGAAAGTTTCATTATAAGTATTGTGTTATACTATTTTAGAAACTGGTCTTTCTTCTTTCCCTGTCAGCAGCTCATCTGGGTGAGGCTTAAGAACAGATATGAAAAAGTGTCAGGCCAAAGTACATTAAAAACAGTAACATCACTCCCTCCCCCATTTTTTAAATGGAGTGTTGCTAAATTCAGAGAAGTTATGTAGGGGTGCCTTGAGACCAAAAAGGCTGAGAACTGCTGACAAACAACTGGTATTCTTTTGAAGTTTTGTCTTTTTAGAACAGTTTTAGACAGATTATACAGTTTCATACATATTCTCAGCAACCAAGTACTGTAACATTCCCATTTACCCAAATCCCTGAACATTTTCCAAATATTTCCTCATCTCAGTTGAGATTAAAAGTGACCCAATCATCACTATGAAATGATGCTTATTGATCCAGTCATAATACAGTGAAACAAAAAAGACTGCGCTTATTAAATTTCTTGACAATTAGGATACAGTTATGCTCATAAATCATTTCTCAAACTCAATGTCACATGCACAGGGTGCACAAAGAAATTTTAAAGTACTAAAATTGTATGATGCTAACTATTCTTATTTATTTTTATGCCTTAAAAATGTGCTTAAACCATAGCAGAAATCAACGATCCTTACCAGAGAATTTATGCTGACCACAGGCACGAGGAGTTAAGTATTGTTTTTCAGTATATAGGTTGATGTGGTATATAGGTCGGACCCAGTTTTCCGGTGTGAAAAGTTAGGATTTTCATAGGCCCAGGGTATAAATTGGAGCCGGGCTTGGTGCTTGGCTGGCACAGCCCCATCCCTGGTAAGTGGCACTGCCTAGGCCATGCCAGCCAAACGCTGAGCCCAGCCATGTCCTCTGCAAGTGGGGCTGGCCTCAGCACTCAGCAGCGCTATTCATGGCAGACAGGGCCAGGCTCAGTGCTTGTCTGGCTCAGCCCCATTCCCTGCGAGCCCAGTACCACTTGCAGGGGATTGGGCCACACTAGCCAAGTGCCGAGCCCGGCCCCAGCCCCAGCCTCAGCCTCAGCCCCAACCCTGACCCCTGCAAGCAGCACGTCCCCAGCTGAATGCTGAGCCCATCTCTGTCACCAACAAGTGATGCTGGGCTTGGCGCTCGGCTTGAACGGCCCCATCCCCTGCAAGCGGTGCTAGGTTTGGCACTCAGCTGACGCGGACCAAGCAGCGCCGCTTGCAGGGGATGGGGCTGCACCAGCCAAGGGCCAAGTCCAGCCCCGTCCCTGTCCCGCCCCCTGCGAGAGGTGCTAGGCTTGGCACCTGGCTGGTGTACCCCCATTCCCTGGTAACAAAACAATAAGTTGGGGCTTTACAGAGTAAAGAAAAGAAAATACTTCATGACTGATAAGTAAAGAACAGTAGTTATATTTTCAAAATAAGCATAATAGAGGTCAAAGCTGTCCAACTTCTTATAAATTAACTCCTGGATAGCCCATTCCTAGAATAAAGATGGACTCTTTTTTTTTTTTTTTTTAAAGAGATCACTCTTGGGGTGGCAACCAACTAATGAATTTACTCAAATATAAGACAAGGTTCCCCCCACCAGTCAGCATTAGGAAAAAGCCCCTCATCTTACATTCACATACTAAGAAACCTAATCAAATACACTGTATATCATTAAACTGCTGCCAAAAGTAGCATGTGCTCAATAATGGAAACCAACTATGAAGTTGATTAAATTTAGCCAACACTAAGCATACATATAAAGTATGTGGCCCAACTAGGACAAACATGCTATTGGGAACTTTTTCCTTTTTTTGGTCCTTCTAAAAAACACATGAGTGTTCCCTTCATGGGCAACTGGCAGCAGACCTGTAAGTACTGCAATGCCAGGCCAGCACTGGAAGGGCCAGAGCCAGCCCTGACACCATCCCCTTGGTACCAAAATGGCTACATTTGACATGCTAATGGGAACCTACCACAAGGATAGGCTAGTGCAGCCCATCTGAATAAGATATATGGAAGAGGCCATAGAGTGCAGTCACCCTCAGCACTTGACACTTTTTACAGTCATGGTGAGCCACTACACTGAATATATTCCCTCTTCCTGTTCACGTTCACAGCTGAGCTGTTTCTTTCTTTCCCATTTTCAATTACTCCTGTTTCTTCACCAGTCTTAAGTATCTGGCAAACACTGCCAAACAGGGCCCCAAACAGCTCACCCAGAATCCCTCTGTTGCCCCCTTTCTCATCCTGTAGCATGATTAGTGTGGTCCCGTGCAAAGTAAGATCAGGATGCCCTAAGCTTCACTTGCATATAACTTTTTGGAGCATCTCAGGACTCATGACAAGACCACCTAGTTCCAGTCATAAATAAGGGCTAGTTAGCCCATGGATCCTCCGGAGGGGAGGGGTATCTGGAGCACATGCATGTACTGAATAGTGCTGAGCTGTGGGGTCACCATGACTTGAAATGCTATTGACTTTGCTAGGGCCCAGCCCAATGAACTATATGGTAAATCACGACCCTTTTGACTTTGGGATATCCTGAACAGTTTGTATTATATATAAGTAGGTGCCAAAGTACTACTTAAAAATGAGTTTATGAAGTACCTGCACTAAAACTTGCAGCAGGTTTCAAAAAACATAAAATACATAAAATCTGAATGAACTAAGTCTATAGGTACTATACAAAAATTACTACAACTATAAGTTTATTTCAAGTTCATTTTTTTTCAAATTTGCTTCTCACTTCCATGTGTTCAGTTCAGGGAGAGCAAAGTCAGACAGGAAGAAGGGTGGAAAGGAGCTGCAAAGGGAAGACAATGGGAGACAGAAGACAAAGGGGCACCCTGATATCCCCTTTATTTATTTCCTCTGCTGTAGCAGTGAGAAGGTAAAAAATTGAAGACAAACCTCCAATGATTAGATTTTATACCTGGAAAATTATAACGAATTTATAAATTTTCCATAAATAAAACCTTACAGGGGGGCAGGGCTCTTATAATCAGGGTAATCTAATATTCAAGTAAATACGGTATTCTGTGCATCCACAGCAAAGTGGGGGAAAAATAATGGACTTAAAGTTACAACAAGAGACATTTAGGTGGGATATTACAAAAGAACTTTCTGCCTATGAGGCTGCCCAAGCACTCAAACAGATTGTGTGTCAAGTACAAGAAATATCAAATCTTGGCTTCCTTAACAGCGCAGTGAACATTATAGGACATATCTCTTATGAGCTTTCACATCAAAGAAAAAACAGGTGTCCTGAATCTTTAATAAATTCTCTTTATCAAAATTGTTGCATAGAAATCAAGAAGTTAAACTTCTGAACTATTCAATTAAAAAAATTATTTACCCCTTTAACTGTTCAGCTTTCACTTTCTTGATCCTGTGTCATCATTTCACCAGTCTCCTTTGAAACACTATGACATAGATAAGACCTGAATTTCTAATGTAAAAAGCAAACAGAAAAGAATACTTTTAAAAGCTTGCCTGCCCTTGTTCATTATAAAGAAGCAACAAAGTGATTCAGAACAAGAGTTACAGTAAGACATTTTCCTATAATTCTGAATAAAATTTAGCTTTGTGGTCAAAAAACTTCAGTAGAACAGCTTTACTTCTTTGCCCTCAGGAAGCTTCTCTTCTCTACCTTGTTCAAATGCCCCAATTCTCCAACCTTGATCCTGTACCAATATGGCATTCCCAAGTTATCAACCTCTGGTGGAAAAAGACTGACTTAGGGAAACAGGCATTAATTAGACTGAAATTAGAAGGATGATTTAAATCAATAGAGGCACCAGGGCAGAAAGGTAAGACCAAGTCTCTGATTTGGTGGCTGATTAGCTACCATGTAAAACAACAAAGGAATCAAAGATGAACATGACACCAAACCAGGTAATCCCAACACAAGATATGCCACACATTTATTGCTGTGGCTTATCCCATGATGGATGTTAGAGCAACAGAAATGGAAAATTCTCAATGCCAGCAGACCAGGCAACTCCAGTTTAATATGAAGAGCTACCAAACTCCAATTTATATTTGTGATTTATATATGCTTTATTGTGATATCAAGAAGTTATGCAAAAAGGCAAAATTAAAATTTACAAAAAACAAAGTTTAGCACCACATTAATCCATGTAGTAAATCTGACAGAGTTATCTAACAAGAATTAAATAAAAATAATTGTTTACTATATACTAGATCTAATTAATTTTTTTTGAATTTTCACAGACAAAAAACTGCAGATGTATTATTAGCTGTGAGGCAGTTATCACAAATGTTACTTTCTTTTCTTTTTTGTGGTCATCAATTCTGTTTCAGAGAGAGGTTTAAAATCATTATATCTAAAACGAAAGCCTATAAAAAAATACTGAAAGGTACAGCATGTCTTAAAAAGAGTTTTCTTGGTTTCACAAGCTTTTCGTATTTCTCTTTTATGAAAAGCTGACAAATTAAAATTAGCATTTGAAAGTATTCAAAAGATTATTTAAGCTTCTCTTTCAAGTGTCAGGTTGCACAGGTGCCATTGCTCATTAAATAGTGAAACCTGTATGAGATCAACTTCACTAGGCCACCCTCTTAAGGACTGTCACAAAGCAGTCCCAAACACATCGAGTATAATGATGGTTTACTTAAAATGAAGACCCTTTGGTAAAAAAGAAATACCAGCTTAGGGCAATCACTTATGACACTTGTGATAACAATGAAACCTAACCTATATAACTGAGCAAGTGCTTTCTCATATTCTGACAAGTACTCAACATCCTTTTTTAATTTTAGCTACAGTGACATTTTACAACCAACTTCTACACAAATGACTTTAATAATAAAACAATATGTAGCTACCACTATGATAAAACACCAGCATTTCATTGGTATGAATGCTAGAGAAAAAATTTAGTTAAAAGGATACTAAATGAAAACCCCCATTTCATTTGTATAAAATATCATTCAACTCCTCTCTATATAGAATTGGCAATAGCATACATCAAGAACAGTTATATAACAAGCTGGTTCTCTCTTTAATTTTTGTTTATTGCTGTGAACAGTGCACAGAAAACACAATATGCATCTCATTCTGCCTCACAAGTGTCATCAGGTTATCTGAACTGATTCTGTACCACCAGACTAAATTGGTGATATGTCAAGCGAAGAGCCTTTATTCATGCTATTTCTTTGCTCTAAAAAGCCTGTTTGCCTTAAGATAGCTTGGAAATTCTACAGATCCTTACTATGCTTATTTATAAAGCTAATTATGAAATAAGGGCAAACAGCTATTAATACAATGCATCCTTAGCAGCATCTTAGTATTGTACTGCTTCCAATTCTATATCGGGCTATACAGTCCATTAAAAGCTAATACACTGCTAAAAACTTCAAAGAATTACACTGGCATAGCATTCTCTTCCTATAACATTACTCTTAGATTAACTTGTTTATGATACAAAGTGTGCCACTTTGATGAATATGGAAAAAAAAACATCATTTTCTCAATTACTAAAAATTTAAAATAAAATAATCTGACCTTTTAAAAGCAAATATTTAAGAGTAAATTGTTTTCCAGTTAATTGAGATTTTTTTTCACTATTAATATGAAAAATATCAGTCAATTACACCAAAACAGATTCCCCTAACTGGTTAAGATAAATTCTGTGCCGACTCAAACTATAAACGAGTCAGCACATTTCCCAGTAGTTTCACTACATAAATCTACGTATTTAATAGCTACATCCCTAAAAACTTCACCATTCACATGTTAAACTGACAATTCCCTCAACTCCTCACCATTCCCTGTTCCTCAAGAAAGACAGTTACTTGACATCTCCTCCTGTTAAAATTAATAACAACAGGATATAAAATCAACTAACTCAGAAGATAATTAACTTTCTTCCAAAACACACATCACATTCAATTGTTGTCCAAGCAGTTCAGTCATTCTGGGTTGTAGCATTAACTGAGGGGGGAGGTCAAGATGACATTATTATATGTTGCATTTCCTGACTAAGGTCACAATTAATTGCTCTATAGCTTTATTTCATTCACCAGCTTTCTAAAGGCTTGGAAAGACGTTCAGTTTCTGTAGGGAAGGTCACTGCTGTCTCTGGAGAAACCAACCACAAGCGTACAGCAGTTCGTAAATTTTCTTCCAAAGTAAAAGTGGCCATTCAGGGAGAAAAATAACTTAGGAACAATCTGCATGAAGTGGTTCCCCAGAGAATATTCCTCAAGAGACAGAACTTCTGTACACGCAGTGGATGCAGAGCCAACCTTTGCAATCCTACTGTGCTTTGTTTCTCTCCCTTCCCACAGGGGGAGAGAAAATGTATGTCACTCTCAGCCAAGCAGGGAACAGAACATACCTCCCAAGTGCTTCGGGCTGGAAAAGCCCAGCGCTGAAACAGTTGGCAGGCATGTTCTGCTCCTGGCTTGTTCCGTGCCTGAATGACACTGTAGCACCTGGATGCAAGGAAACATATGCAGTCCCCAGCCTTAGCTGCGCTCCAACACAGTATGGGGGAAGGGAAATGCTGGAGGACTGTTCTGTGCACAACACAGACCCCCACCCTTCAGTGACTCTGATGGTCCCTGGTTACTTTCACTTAAAAAGCCTTGAAAACTCTCTGGGCTGTGTGCTCTCGGGACCTCTGGCAACCCAGTATTCATGCTTACAGGTTCCTTGCTTCCCTGTCTGAGCCTGTACAGGTCAGCTTTTCTCTCAGGGAAATAAACCTGGGAGTTGTCCTGGATGTTCTGAATGTGTGTATGCAGTTACAGTATTTCAAATATTCGTTTTAAAATTAGGTCTAGCCATTATAAATTAAATGTTTAAATGTCTTATAGTTTCTACAACAGGGGTCACCACCCCCCCCAGCACATGCCAGAGCATGCTATATGATGGCATTTTGCCTGGCCCATCCACCTCAGTCAGTGGGGGAGCTGCAAAGGGCTTGACTCTTGTTGTGACAGCACAACCCTTCCTTGCTGTCCACCCTGAGGCACACATGCACTCACTGCCAGCAACCAGCCAGAAGGGCTCCACAGACCTAGGGTGCAGCTGCTTGCAGCATCCCCACCACCTGCTGCAAGCAGCCCACCTCCATGGTAGGTGTCAGGGTCCTGCCCAGATCCTAGGTCGGATGTGGCAGGCAACGGGAGGCTGCAAGCAATTGCATCAGGGTCCACAGAGCTTGGCTCTGCTCACTGCTGGCAGCGGGTGCACATGTGCCTCAGGGCAGACAGTGGGGAAGGGGCTGAGGGTGCATTGCCACAAAAAGGATTGAGCCCCTTGTGCCTGCCCCACCATCCACGCTGGCACACCAACAAGTCAGGGCTGCCGATTTTTTTGGCACTTAGCCCCAAAACACTGCTGACTCTACAACTTTAACAGATCAAAAACAATGGCATCTTCTAGAAATCAAATAAATACTAAAAATGTGTGAAGATACATTTCAAAGTGGTATGGCAGTCTTTCCTATCCAGCAAGAAATGAACTGTCTACATCCAGAACCAGATAAAAAATTCTGTCAAAAAGATGTTTAGCTGGCCAACCAACATTTTCCAGTATGTTCTCCCATAAAGAAAAGCCACTGTTCCCCATAAATGTCTTTTACACAGAAGTAATGAACTATGAAATCCATAAAAGAAGAGTAGCTAATTTTATACAGATGCTACTCTAAGTGATCCTGGCATCAATATTTTTTAGTAATTACTTTATATCTATGTCATAATCTCCTTGTAAAAGACATGGGACTAGCAATAATTATATTTTAAATTTTGGGTGGTGAAAATGGGCAATATTACTCACACACAAGACAACATCAATGAAAGTTAGTTGTGTTGCCCCACCAATGACTTCCAACCATAAACTAGAGGAACCACCCATTTTCAGGGTCAGAGACAGCTCATACTCAATACCAGGTAAAACCTGGGCATCTCCTAAATTGAGACCAAACTACATTAAACAGGTTGCAATTTTATTACATGAATCAAGACAAAACTCAGATTATTTCCCTGAATAGCTTAAAGTGGACCTACAATCTGGTATACATGGGGTGAAGAGCAGGTGGTCCCCCATTAAAATGCTTCACATTGATTAAACTTAAATGCTGAAAAGTATATTTTACAATCACTTTACTAGGAAAAAATAGGGGGGGGCGGGAAATCACTTTACTAGGAAAAATCCTGGTTTTGAATAAATTAAACCTAACATAAAAAACCAGCTTGTTTGGTTTTAGTTATTGACAGGCTGCATTTACCATTCTGTAACCCCAGCCAGAGTTGCTTATGATCCTTTTTCTGCATCTCATTGATGACTTGGCTTTTGTGCTTTAAGGCATCTGCTTCCTTTATACAAGCCATGAAATGAGCTTCAATGACATCCTTAGAATGACAGTGAAGAAGGTCCTTTTCTGGAAAATTCTACAATAAAATTCAGAAGACAGACCAAAAGAAATAAGTACATCATGGAACTCTTAACAAAACAAATGAATCAGCACACTAAACAATTATTTTTCAAGAAGCACGTAGACAAAGTATAGGTCACAAATCTTATCCAGTTCTTAAAGCCTTTGGTTTACTAACAGAGAGATTTATATTTTGAAAAAACAAAGATGTGCTACAGAAGCACAATCCATATTTCCAGTTCACCTGACTACAGACATTTGATTTACTACTTTTGAAAACAAAGTTTTCCAACTGTGGATCCTATTCAGTCTTTCCTGACTTTGGATCCAACTGCTGATCCTATTCAGTCTTTCCTTTCCTAAAGGGAAAACCATGTTAATTTGCAAATAATAGTTGTTTAGCGATTAAAAATTTTACAACTTTTAAGCAATCCACTTTTAATGTCTCAGACACATAAATGTGCAGGGTGGGATGACCTTGACTAACAGAAAAACATTCTTTGCCCATAATTCTATTGTAGCCAGGCCTCGATTTGTTAATAATGACTACTTGATTTACTTCACTAAATTTCTGCTTTCATGTGTGATGGTCATGACTTTCTTGAAGAGACATTTATATGTCTGACTGAGCAGACCTGACACTAACAACAAAGATGATCATCAGAAAAGTAAAGGAACAAATCAAATGAGACTGGACAAAACAGAAACACTTTTCTTCCCCTTTACAAATCCCCATAATAAGCTCATATGGTAGCAGTCCAGAAAGGGTTACTAGATAGGCAAAGTACCTTTCCAGTGGTGACTAAAATGTCTGATTAAAAAGAGCTGGTATTAAAAAAACCCCCCAAAAAACAACAACAACAACAAAAAACCTGAAGGCCGGGGAGAATGGGGAGGCAGGGGAGAGGCTAGGAAGTGTCCTAAAGCAGCTCCATAGCTACAGGACATTTGTGCTGAGAAATGCTGAAAAACAGAAAATGTAGGAAACAGCAAGACATGATTAAGATGCATTCTGTACTGCTTAACAGAGGGTCCCTGAGCTGAAAGTCAGTCAGGACTTCATTACCCTACTCTCCTTACCTACAACAGAGGAAGTGCTGACACCTAGAAGTAAAGGGGCCAATGCCTACAAAACTCTAGATTGTGGGGGAAAGAGACAGCCTGCATGTACAGCCTTCTAGACCTCGTGTTTTATGGTTTCAACTTTGTTACTCTAAAAGGAATGAGACTTAAATTCAAAGACAAAAAAGGCAGATTACAAGTGCTATCACTCCAGGTATACCTTTAGGGATGCACCTTGGATACCAATTGAGAACTTTGACAAAAGGGACCAAAATGTACTCCCAGACTCCTAAACACAAAGATCCCTCCTACTGTCCATATGAAAAGCCAAAGACTCACATTCAGTGATAAGAATAAAGATATTAATTTTCAGTGACAAGAAGATCAAAAATTTGGAAAAAAATGTCCTTACTAGATAGCAAAAGAACAAATTACTTTAGGATGGTAGTAAGGGTTAACTTTTCCTCATGAAAAACCATAAATGAAGATTTACAGAAAGATATCACAAATTTCCTAACTCTGGCTCATTGCCAGGTTCACTAAGAAGGCTATCTTCCATGTAAAAACAAGGACTGAATAAAGAGATTTTTTAAAATCAAAATCCAATTAGGTGCTGAGGACCTGATTTAGACTGGAAGTTTCTTGGGAAAATCTTGTTACTTAAGAAAGTACCCTATTAAAGACCTCCTCAAAGAGGAGGAGTAGCAGAGACCCAAACCCTAGAAATGCTAATTACTTGAATCTAGCCCATGGTTGCACCCATGGCACTCTACATGGGGCCGAGCCCCACCCACTCCTGCCTGGGCAGCCCACACTGTGCTCTTGCCTAGACCCTGGCCAGCATTCACAGCTTCCCAGCTGTTCCTGGTGCAGCTGCAGCTGCCTGGGTACTGCTCAGTTTTCCTCCCCCCAGGTTCAGTGGCTTGTCCTCCTGCTCAACTGCTCCTGGCAGCAGGAAGCACACAGGAAAAGGCAGTAGCCATGGAGATGCATGCTAAACACCACATGCCCAGCCAGGTGGGGAGGGAAGCTGCAGCTGGGCAGCTCTTGCCCCAGCATGCAGGGGTCCAACTTGCTTGAATTGTATAATTTGTTAAAATATCTTCTAAAAGTTTTTGTGTGTGGCCCTCAACAGCTCATCAAAACTCATTAACTGGCCCTCCAGCTGAAATAGTTGCCCACCCCTGGCATTTTGCCTTCTGAAAGGAACGGTTTGTAATTTAGACCTGTAATGTCTATACAGAGTCTTCATGAAGTCCTTTTGCACAACCTAAGTTATTAAAGTTTAAAGTGCACAAGGACTTTATGAAGACCCTGTATATGACTGAAAGTTGACAGACAAAAAGCCTGTTCCTCTTACATGAGGATGGTCAGAGTCTGAAAACATTAAGATGCTAAAGTAAGTTTTCTTTTCAGAATTTACTTCAAAGCAGAGTTCCATCAGTTACTTGGAGGGTGTGGAAAGCACTCTGTCCAAATTTGCAGATGATACCAAATTATGGGGTAAAGTTAACACACTAGAGGGCAGGGAACGAATCCAGGCGGATCTGGACAGGTTGGAAAAGTGGGCAAAACAGAATAGGATGCAGTACAACAAGGACAAGTGCAAAGTGCTGCACCTAGGGAAAAGCAATCTGTGACATTTACAGGCTTGGGGAGGACTGTCACAGCAGCACAGCAGCAGAGAGGGATCTCGGAGTCATTGCTGACACCAAGATAATCATGAGTCGTCCACATGACAAAGCGATCAATAAAGCTAACTGCACTTTATCATGCATTTTCAGGTGCATGACAAACAGGTCCAGGGAGATGATACTTTCCCTCTGCGGGGCATTGGTCAGGCTGCAGTTGGAATACTGTGTCCAGTTTTTGGTGCTGCACTTCACCAAAAGTGAACAACCTCAGTGTGGACAACCTTGAAAGGGTTCAGAGGAGGGCCACTCATACGGTTAGGGGCCTGCAGGCAAAGCCCTATGAGAAGAGTTTGAGGGCCCTGGATCTCTTCAGCCTCTGCATGAGAAGGCTGAGAGGTGATCTTGTGGCCATCTACAAATTCATAGGGGGGAGGGCAGGAGGCAGCAAGGAATAGGAGATGCTCTGTTTACCAGGGCACTCCTTGGAGTAATTAGGAACAATGGCCACAAACTGACGGAGAGAAGATTTAAGTTAGACATCAAGAAGAACTTCTATACGGTAAGGGCTACCAGAATCTGGAATGGGCTTCCAAGGGAGGTGATGCTCTCCCCTACCTTGGGGGTCTTTAAGAGGAGCATGCACCTGGATCTAACCCCTCCCAACCTAGCCACCCCTGCACCCTCAAATCAGCCTGAGATTGACTGAGCTCTGGTCAATTTCCAGACACTGAAGTTAACAGAGAATTGGTTTGGGGGAAAGTGCTTTTTAAAATCAGTGAAAGCACTTGCAGCCCAGCTCCTAAGAACCCAGAAGCAAGGATCTAGTAGGCCCTTGCCCTACACATACACCTGGGCACTCCCTGTCAGTGTACCATCACATAGATTTCAGTAAGTGCAAGAATGTTGGGTTTTTTATTGAACTCAACACTAGCAAGAAGGTGAAGCAGAAAAATGTAATTGGGCTAGGTATTCACTATCACTCCCTGGCCATGGTTTGACAGCACTGAAATGCTGAAAAGGTAACTATGTGTAGAAACCTCTGACCCAGGACAACTGTGAACCAGTCTTATCAGTGATGTTCTTGGAATGGTTCAAGAGTTTTTTTCTGTCTACACCCACAGAGAAGCCCAAACAGAAGTTAGAAAAGGCATAAGAATGATGTGAAGAATAGTGCCTCTGCAAGAGGCAAATGAGACTAGATAGGCATACCAGAGAATAATGGGCTGCCCCAAAACCCTAGTACAGGGATTCCCAAAGTTTTGCCCCTGAAGCCATTTCAAAGGAGCAATCCTAGATGGTAGGCTGTGTCAGAGGGGTTTACAGGCCACCTTTGACCTGCATGCCACACTTTGGGAAACTCTGCTGTAGTGGCTGAAGGGGCATTTTTTGTATTTTGTACATTGGCTGAATACTCAGGTTAATTATTAAGATTATCTTGAAGACCCTATCTTCAGATTATTTCTTTAAAGACTTTAAAGATAGCTGGGACAATTATAATAAGTTTGACAGCTGGTCTCTGACACAATGTTAATTCAGAACCCCTGGGTTTTGAGCAGCTTTTCTTTGGTTTTGTCTTGTTTTGTTTTGGTTTTGGTTTTGCATTTAGTGTTTCATTGCAGTCATTATCATGGTTTCTTAACACTTAGAAACAACAATGTTAACTGAACATTTCTATGATGCTGTTCCAAAAAATATATCAGTTTCCAAGTTTCACCAGTCTGGTTTCATACCATTCCACCTAACACCTGCCAGTTCTAATTTATCTAACACCTGTTAACACACTAGTTGATCAAAAAAATGAAAAACTTACTCAAATACAAAAATCACACCCATAACCAGACCTAAGAGGGAAAACAGCTGATCATTTAACTGAGCCACAGCATAGCTAGTTTGAAATTAATAGCATATGGCAAGACTAATAAATTATACAGGCATACCTCGTTTTATTGAGCTTCGCTTTATTGCGCTTCGCAGATATTGCGTTTTTTACGAATTGAAGGTTTGTGCTCATTTACCATTCCGAAAATCCTAGGGCCCTTAAGAATTATGCTAAATCTACTCTTCCTGTGCTCTATAAATGGAACAACAAAGCCTGGATGACAGCACATCTGTTTACAACATGGTTTACTGAATATTTTAAGCCCACTGTTGAGACCTACTGCTCAGAAAAA
>NW_017728918.1:85331744-85381288 GCF_001723895.1 Crocodylus porosus
ACATCGAGGCAAGACCCTCCACCAGCAAAAAGATTATGACTCGCTGAAGGCTCAGATGATGGTTAGCATTTTTTAGCAATAAAGTATTTTTTAATTCAGGTATGTACATTGTTTTTTTAGACATAATGCTATTACACATTTAATAGACTATAGTGTAAACATAACTTTTATATGCACTGGGAAACCAAAAAATTCGTGTGACTTGCTTTATTGCGATATTCGCTCTATTGCTGTGGTCTGGAACCGAACCCGCAATATCTCCGAGGTATGCCTGTATAGCGTCTCAATACTTTTAATGAACTCACACAAATGCTACAATTTTTAAATTTACCAGAGCTATTTATTAGCCAACTTAAACCTAAAAAACCTAAATAGCCTAGGCTTAAATTATACGCTTAAAACTATCCATTTCTGATGAGATACTGCAACACTTTAAACCCTTAAAACCTTTCTGGTGAGTACATGTAGGTTTGGTTGATGCCTTTGCTTTAAGATACCTAGAAAATTTATTTTAACTACAGAAACTATTACTTTATGCAATAAAAGCTAGGTTAACAAACATAACTCAACATATTACAAGTTTACAGCAAGCTAGAATTAGAAAGGAGGTCTCATTAAAGATACCTCTAGATGTAGTACAAACTGCCCTTTTCTAACACTTTATAATTTTCCCTGTGTTGAAGCCTAGTAGAGTTGTTATCAGTCCAAAGAGGTTTCTCATCATTGCAAAGCAAGTTTTGGGCAAGTCTGTAGAGCTGTTTAACATATACAGGTTAACACGCACTTTCCCAACTGTCCAAATGCTATGTGTGTATGTAGTTCTCAATAAGGAATAATTTGTATTGTAGTTGAAAAACCGCATTTAAAATTCCCATTTAGAATGAGGTAGTACATACTTTCCAGACAACTTATTATACTGATTCTCATAAGCAGATCAGCTGATATAAACCTAAAAATCTGTTCCTCAGTTTCACTTTCCCTCTCACTTGCAGATTTCGAGGCTGTATACCCCATAAGGTACTACATCTTTAAAAGCCAATGTAACTGGTAGCTGCTTGTTAAGCATAAATTATAATAATACAGACAACAAAACAACCGATTACCCCCTTTCTCAAACCATCTGCAAAGGTGAGTTATAGACACCATTTAGAATCTTAGAATCTCCTGATGTGGTTAATACAGGAACTGATCTAGTATAAGCTACTTTTCTTAGAATGCACAATGACTACATCATATATAATCTAAGAAAAGCAAGGGCCTTCAGTATCTTTTGGACATTTTGAACAAAAAGAGCTTGTATTGGCTATATACACTATATGAAATTCAATTAAACTGCATACCTCCCAAAATAGTATCAGAATAGATATTCCTACAGTATACCATACTATCTTCAAAAGGGTTTTTTTTTGTTAAGTATAAAGAATTTACCTTACTTTACCAAATAACTAAATGCTTTACATGTTTACTATTTCCTTCCAGAACCAGAAACAATATTGCCTCAGCTCTTCTTTATTCTTTTATCTGTTGACCATATAATTTATTTTCTAGTAATTGTGTTACTTTTTAATAAAGGTTAACACAAGTAATGTTATGTGGAGGAAAAAAAAAAAAAAAAAACTTTGTTCAGTAGGAATAGACAGCCTATCAAATTCTAAAAAAGCTGTATTTATATCAGCTGATAGATTTAGGCTTGGATGCAGTGCTCCAGAATGTCTGCCAGCTTCCAATAAATCAGCTAACACAGGGATGCGCAGCCTATTAACATTCAGCCTCTGTGTGCGGCACAAAACAGACTTGCGGAGGGATCAGAAAATAAAGCAATTGAGTGGGCAGAAAACACAGAGTAGGAAGAAGAAACCAAATTAGCAGTTCAGGCAGCCAGCAGAAAGAGCAACAGCTGATTGGGCAAAGAAAGGAGATCAGAGTGGCATTTGGGGAGGATGCAGGACTAATTTGTGACCTACCTGTCAAAAAGGTGGACCCCCCCACTGAGCTAGTGTTTTTGTTACCAATGCTTTATAAAAGATTTCAAGAGTTAAATTGTTTGACTACCTCTCAGCTCAATCAGCTGGGGCATTCAAACCAGCTTGACAAAGTAAATATTTCCTGTGTCTGATTTGCATTTCACCCTAAACATACAAAAAAGTCAATCTAGTGAATCATTTCTTTCACTATATTAATCCCTACTTCTGCAACAGAACAAAGACAAATTAAACCTTTCTATTCAAATGTCAGGAAAAATATTAATATAGCATAGAACTTAAAGTACATCTATATTTGTACTTCAGGTATGGAGGGTGTACTTCAGAGTGTAACACAAGTTAGGTTCAGTGTTAATTCAGTGTTAACAATTTTCTTCATAATTTTCTTCAGTTAAACATAAGATAACAGTTAAGGTCTGCCTTTTCTTCTACTCCATGTCACTGATTTGTATTCAACAGGTTATCATCAAACAAAGAGCTTCACTTGACTTAAATTAAATTACAGAGCCATATCCTAAGCCAGAACATCTAAATCAGTGGTGCTTAAACTTTCTAGACTCAAGACAGACTTGAAAAAATGCCAGATCTTAGTTTTCACTCATTTTTAACTATGGAAAAATAAAAGAGAAATTATTCTGATGCAAATAACTTAGACCACAAAAGGGCAAGCTGTTTCTCACACTATAAATTCCTATTTGCAATCTCTGGGTTCACCTTGTCAATCATGTGTAGGCATTTGCACATCTAATGGGGCTAATATTGTGTTGCATCCTACATCACCCTTAGAAGAATCTCATGGCACCCTGGTTGAGACTCGGCACTCTAGATAACAAGAGAGTCAAAAGATGGCACCCTTACTATACCTATTTATTGGACAATTATAGCTACCTAAAATGAATGGGGGATTATTGACTTCTTGCACACTGTAAATGTGCCTTGGGAACACTTTGGGTAATCAGGTTATAGAATTACAACACTCTGTATCCAAACAACAATCAAGGCAGTCCATATAAAATAAAGGAAATGCATAAAGCCTTTGAGTAGTGGTTCTCAGGCTTTTTAGATTCAAGGCACCCCTGGATAGAATCAAGGCAACCCTCAGAAAATACTAGCTCTTAGAGCTTCCCTGCTTTTTCACTACAGAAAAATAATAAAGAAATTCTTCTGTTGCAAAGAACTCAGACCACAACAGGGCAGAGTTCTGTCCTATTTGAAATCTCTGGTTTTATCATGTGAATCAAGTTTGCATGCCTAACAGAACTAACATAGCACTGAAAGAGTCTCCAGGCACCCCATGGAGCTGCATCACCCTGGTTGAGAATCACTGATCAAGAGACATGGATATCTAACCTTGACAGAAAAATCCAGCTGTGGATTTACAAAAGTTTTGAAGTTTCACTGACAACCTCATACTTTCCCCTTTAAAAAAGCCATGTATACTTCAGAAATTGATGGAAGTTTAATTCTGAAAATGTATTCTGGTTTCAAAATTTCACATAGTTCATGAAGCTGAATTAACTAAAAGCTGTATTTTACTGTACCTTGAAATGCACTGTGATGTTCCAAGGAAGGGCTGTATTTGATGCATGAAGGTCAAATAGCAAACCAATTGGATAATGCCTACACATAAGGAAAGAGCACATTCAATGAAAAAAAGGACTTTCAGAGGTGCATACAACAGTAAACGTACTTCCAGTTCACAATTTCAGAAATTTCCAGTTCTGCTTTTAATATTCAGTGTCAACTATGCCCACAGCATTGTACAAAAAAAGCAACTGACTTGGCTACGTTAGTAGCACAACTAGAACTGGAACTCAAAGAGTTACTAACCCCAAACATGTGTTCAATCCTTCAGGTCAGCAGGTCCCAAACTATGGTTTTCGATCAAGGTAAGTGTAACACAGCTAGCTGCCAGATCATATCAGACCCTATCACCTATGTGTTTTAGATTAAAAATTGGATAAGGGTACATGGGGCTCACAATAAGTTCTAAGTCCACCAGTTCAAAAAGTCTGTGAATCAGTGCTCTATAGATGAAGGGTGTCAAATACGTAGTCTGCAGGCCTAATGCATCTTCTGAAGCTGTGTCATCTGGCCTGCAGGGCTCTTACAGATGGCAGGAATCCAGGGACAAGGCCCACTATGGAATACCAAAGTCTGGAGTTCCATTTGATGCAGATTTTGTCAGCAGCAGGGCTACTAATGGCTGCATTTATCCCCATGACTTCTTCAGCCAACAATGCAGCACGTAAAACAGTCCTGCTACTACCATCCAGAGCTGTCCCTTGGCAGGGGGGTGCAAATTGGGGTGACTGCCTCAGTCCCCTCACACCACCACTCTGCACTCTAGCTGCTCACCACCACCCCACCTGCTGCCCTCCACAGGCTCATACGCCCTGGGACCTGCACACCCCTAGGGTTAGCTCCGCCCACGTCTGAAGGTGGGTCCAGATGCAGCTTGCAAGGAGATCTATGGTCTGTACCTGAGCCAGGGGACTGGGTAAGTTTGACACCCCTGTTCTAAACCACACTGATCCCTGAAAAAACCTCCTTAACCCCACCTGCCTCCTGGCTCACAGCCTGAGCAAATAGTTCGAAACAGACAGCAGAACCAGGGTACTAGGTAGGCTGACTATGGCAAGGCCAGTCAACATTTGTTCCACTTATAACCTAATTACTATCAAACTAAATAGAATGGAAGGAAAGGTATATGGAAATCAGGATTCCAGCTTTATCACCATTACCATTACTTAACACCAGCATAAGTGTTAGGGAGTCTTAGAAGTAATAGTTACTGTATCAAAAGGGAAGGTATCCATCAGTTCTTTGTCAAGTCTACAAGAACATTACATTTAAAACTTTCCTAAATATCGAAGTTACAAAAACTTTTCTACAGACACCCAAAATGATCACCTTGAAAAATTTCACCAAGAAAAACACTAATCAAAGTGTTTTTGAAAGACAGAGCTTCTTGAAATTGGCACGCCACACTCAGGTCTTTTATCATGCCTTTAAAAAATTGAGAATTAGTATTTTTAGAGGTATGAACATTTTGACAAACTGAAATGTCTAAATACTGAAAAAACTTACACATGTACGTCACACTTAAAGCTCTGCAAGTAGCCCCACTGATTTTACAGATGGAAGATCAGGCATACTTTTTAAAGCTTGCAAAGACTTAAGCACAAGAGTTAAAGAAGGAGGTAGCACTGTCTGCAGAGAATCAAGAGTGCTTTAGCACAGAGGTGGCCAGCCTGTGACACAGGCACCTGACAGATCAGGGAGGGAACAGGCAGCACAACAGCAAATAGGACAGGAAGAAGAAAGTAAAATAGCATATCCACCAGGGTACACAGGGAAGGAAGCAGAAGCAGAAAAACCAGAGCAGCAGATTAGGCAGGGGAAAGGGATTACAGTGGCACTTGGGAAGGCTGCAGAGGGAATTTGTGGCATGTGGCAAAAAAGTTGATCCCCACTGTTCTAGCTGATCATTTTCCCCCAACAGCTTTAATTTTAATACAAGTAATCTAGTGCTTTAGCACCCTCTGCTGGCTAATTAGCCCAGAAGCTAGCCAGGAAAGCCTAATAAGTGAAAAAGAAATCTGACAATGTGATTTTTGAATTAGTATTTCCTCTGAGTTTAGCTGTAAAAAGTTTCTCAATAGTAACAATGAAACTAAAAGGGAAGGCTCCACAATTGTTTTTTTTTTCCTGGTAGACAAGGAAGAAAATGGATAAAGAGTAAATCAAGAGACTTTAGAAAAATGTTGCGCATTGTTAATGCACAAGATTTTGCTACTAGCAGTTCAGTAGCTTGTCATCATTGCATGTCTCCTATAGGCGAAATTTGCTGATGCACTGAAAGAATTCTCTGACCACTCTGTTCAGCAGATTTCCTCTGAGAGTTAAGCTGCTATTCCATGAACACGTTATAAGACTTTTAAAGAGCCATTATCACATATACAAAACTCATATTAGATAAATGTCTTGTCATTCTCCATAGTGCATTTTCCTCTAGTCTCTTGACTTCAGCCTATGGAACTCAGCTCATATGCTAAAGAGGAAGAAGTGTTGTTTTGCAACAACTGCTTTTAGCACATGTGGCTGACTACATTGCTTTAAAAGAACACGACAAAAGTCACCTTGTTTCCTCCGCAGTACTCCCAAGATCAATGCTGCAGACAGAATCTTCACTAGAGAAATGACTTTCTAGAGAGAAGCCCTACTCCTTGTTAAAAATAAAATGCTATCACTGGGGAATTACAATCTTCAGAGTTCTGTTTCTCTGATGCAGCATTACTTAGTATGCATCAGCATTCAGTTGTAAACCAGAAAAGACTGAAAATAATGCCTGTAAGAGATTAATTTGGCTCATTTTCAGGCCTTATGCCTTTTGGAAATCAGAAGCACAAGTGGGATCATGTAGCACCAGCTACCCTACTTTTTTAATGTATTTACTTCCTATACGATGTTTCTTAAGCAAAAACAAGAAACTGGAAATGGACATACCAACAAAAGTAAGAGGAAAGAGAAGACATCCTCCAACATCATTATTAAAGAATACCTGATTCAGAGAAAAAAAAACTTTTCAAATTTTAAGAACAGTGCTTCTAGGGAACTGATGCAACAACAGCATTGTTTCTGTATCCTGGTTTTGTACAGGAAAATATTAATGAACAAAAAAATGGTATTTAGAGCCTTGAAGTTCAGGTCATTACATGCAGAGAGCTAAGGACGTAAATGAAATAAGCAAGAAGCAGAGAAGTTTTCTGAAGCACTAAAGATTCCAGGGGAGAAAATCAGATAGCAGTCAGATATGAATTGCTTAAGGGAAAGTTCCTGTTTACAAAATATTGTTCTGAAAGAGCATGGTATGATCTCCAGAATCAGACTGAACTGAGGTTTGAACGAGGGACAGACAGATCTTCTAAAACTTTCTCCCTAACGGAATGGAGGAAAAAAAACAAAAGGAAAAAGAAAGTATTCCAGGAGATCATAAGTCTCTTTAAACTTAACAGAACAATAGCTTGATCTGGCAGATCTTTAATCTATACAAATCAAAAGAGCAACTTGACTTGCAGCAACTGTCCATTAGTTGCTACTGAAAGTATAAAAGAGCAAGTACCCGCAAGGTATAAGTGTGCAGCATTTGACTTATATGCATAAGTATGTTCAAGGTGACATAAGGCTAGAAAGAAAAATGAACTGCCACCAGCCTTCCAGTATTTTCTTGAACGTACACAAAAAAGTCTGCCTGCAAGAGATGGAAAGTGTTGACCTGTAGTAGGGACACTGTTCTGTTGTTTTCATGCCAGAAGCACTTCTCCATGATCATACAAAGAGTTATGAGAATCACCTGAACAACTCTGAAACTGAGGATGAAAGACAATTTAAATGCTCCAGAATCTGCAGAGAAAGTGACAGCTGAGAGAATGCAGATATTTGTCCTCCCAATTTTAGGTGCACCAAAAGTGAAGGGCAAACAAAAGCACTTTAAAAATTAATAAAAAAGAGCAAATGCTGGCTATCAGTTAAGATCTAAGATAAACATGCAAACCACAAAAAGTAAAGTATGCAAAAATACTTTCTATTTGTCTCCAGAAAACATCATCTTAACAAGATGGCTGTAGAGATACCAGATACAGAGCAGATGTCTCCACTTATGGTGTTTCCAGTTCTCATAGTGTTCATAAAATGCATGAAATAAAAAGGAAACAGTATAATTTAATGAGCAGACTATGGAGAGCCCCATTTTGTGAGATGATGGTAGTTTGTAATTCATCCACACTGTATTTACATTCCAAAAATGTTGAAATACTGAAATTTTCTAATAAGAAAACATCCTTTTTGAACAGCTTTTATTATGGGGGAAAGCTGTTGGAAGTTATCAAGAATTAGCTTTCATGTTCCATGAGGGAGGAGCATTCACATGGGTAATTATACGGTGAAGCAGCTACTACATTGGAAATGCCCATTCTCATGTACCTAGAATTAGATTAAATAATGCCATTAGATTAAATAAAATTAAGCTGTATTATTTTACATAATAATAACACTAAATACTTACTAGGTCCTCTGAACACAGGAAACAAGGTTACAATGCATATGTTTCAAGGATCAGGCCTTTGGTTAATAGGTGCAAGCATGACTAAGATACCCCAGTTTTACTTGGCTACTGTTTACTGTTCGCTTTACAAAGACATATGTTGAAGCCTAGCCCGTACGTCCTTGTGGCTGAAAATATCCCAAATTAAATAAGAGCATAATCTAACCAAGGAGTGGCAAAAAAAATATATTTTTTGTTCAAGTCAATCTGTTTTCTGAAACCAGTTTTGTGAGTCCAATTTCTTTATTCTCCTGTTACAACATAATGACATGATTACTACAGAGGCTAGAATGTCTTTCATCTATATGCATAAGACTCTGAACTTGTTGAAACAAGCACTGTATCTTTCTTTTTATTTGGACAGTATCTTGTTCATTATATTTACTACCCCAACGCTACTATTATTATTCAATTCATGTTAATCTTGCATTGCCTGTGTGGATAAAATTTATTTCAGGCATATACGATGGTTATTTTTTGTTTCTGTGTTGCTAATAGTTCCAAGCAACATGTTTCTGAGATTCAACAGCATGCAAGTCGCAAGAAAATACTTGTTAAGCAGCAGTAACAAGCAGAGCAGTGTCCACTAGCTGATTTATAGCTTTCACAGTGGTTGAAGTGGTTAGCATTTTCCATCTCATTTACAATGCGTAAAAGTATATTTATAGACTTTTACATTTAGTATTTCTTGTTCAGTTTCTGTTTAAAAACCGGAGCTGACATCAATGAGGTAGCACACACCAAAAGTTCAGAACAGTTATCCCCCAAAGAGATGTTAAAATCTGGATCAATGAACTATACAGTTGGAACAGTACTATTCTAAATAAAATGCTGAAAATCTGACTCTTTCCCAGGAAAGACCATTGATTAGTGGCGTTACTTTTCTTAGTTGACACATTAAAGCAATAATTAGGAAGGGGAGGGAAATACATCCATACTGAGCTGTGTTGAATTTAGCTAACTTGTGTAAGTAATTTATGCTCCTTCAGCAGCTATTGCATACTACCACATAATTATGAATTATGCCACTGAAACAGGCAATCATACATTAATTTTAAGACTTGAAAGGAGAAAGTCCTAGGGTTACCAGACGTCCAGTTTTCCCAGACGTGTCTTCTTTTTGAGTCCTCAGTTCTCCGTCCAGGTGGGCTTTTCAAATCTTACCAAATGTCCAGCTTTTTGCTGTGCCCCGCTAGTCGGAGCAGGAGGAGGGGCAATGCTAGGCAGAGAGCTGCAGGCAGGTAAGTCTGGGTTGGAGAGCAGGGGCTTGGGATAGGGCTGTAGCAGGACAAGGGGGTAAGGGGGGTGTCTGCTCCTCCAGAGGAGGAGAGGGGGTAGGAGGACATTTTGAGGCCAGCCAGGAACCCCATGGCCGGGCTGGCAGCATAAAGGCCAGTGGCCCATGCTTGCAGATGCAGAGCGGCCAGGAGACGCTGGGGAGGGGAGAGGGGGATGGGGGGAGAAGCCATGGCCAAGCCTCCTAGTGAGGCACACTAACCCCAGCCCAGGGCAGGGGGTGCCAAAAGCCTCTCCTCCTCTTCCCTCCAGCCTGTGCCGGGGCCGGACTCACTCCAAGCCACCACGCTCCCCTCTGGCAGGGTTGGAACCGGGGCAATTGGGAGATGCGGCAGGGATGCAGAGTGCTGTGGGTTGGGAGTGAGGGGCACCAGCAGGGACAGGGTGGCTGCAGGTCAGTAGTGAAGGGAACCAGCAAAGCCAAGGGTGGCAGGGTACTGCAGTTTGGAAGTGAGGGGCCCTGGCAGGGCTGGCATCTGTGTGTCAGGAGTGAGGGGCAGCAGCAGGGCTGGGGTGGGCTGTGGCTTGGGAGTGAGGAGCAACAGAATGGGCAGTGTGCCAACATATCCCTCCCCCCCACGCAACAGGTGTCCTCTTTTTTGAAACTGGAAATATGGTAACCCTACTTATTCACAATCAATGACTGGAAATGCTATTGGACAGAAGGGGGGAGGAAGGAAAAGAGAAGCATACATTTTTAAGAACACCTAATGAGATGCTACATAAACATGCCCTTCTTTGGGATACCAAGACATGCTCTGTATCACAACCAAAGCCAAAGCAGCATTACCCTCAGAACATAAACTACTGTGAAAAATCAAATATTTTGAAAAATGACTGACACAGCCTGACTTTTGCCTTACACACCTCAGAGGTGCAAACGTGATGAAGAATATGAAACAAATCCTTAAATGTGACTCATTTTTCTGTTTTCTTAAATAATGCTCATTTTTGTCTTCACACTGCTTTCCTAAAGTCACTCGCTTCTGTGAAGTTGGACAAGGACAGAAAATGCACTGAGCTACATCATGACAAAAATTAAGAGTACTGTGACAATGCCTACATTGCAAGTGGCAGCACAGTGCAGAGATAAGAAAACTAGCTCAGGTACTGATAGAACTACAGAAGACCGAAGCCTGACAAGCAAATTTACCCTGTTCTTGGTATGGGGAATTAGCCTGCACTGAGCTGTGCTACTCTGACTGGACTGCTGCTTATAATCGTCAGAGGTAGTCAATATAAGGGTAAGCCAGGTACCTCTACATAACAATATAATCTGCAATGAAGTAACTCACATGTGATTTTATTTGTTTCATTAATTCACTGGCCCATCACCAAGAAAGCAAGCAGTGTTTGTAATTAACTTTGGAGATGTTAACAGCAGTTTTCCTAATGGATTAAGAGGCAGTTGTTACACTTTATTTTTTATCGGTGAACTTTTAATTAAAATTCTGTAGACTTTAATTCCTAATTTTGATAAATGGTTATGTTGCAATAGATCTCTCCGTTAGAGATACCATGGTACTGACATCGGACCTTAGAAGCAATAAAATGAAGCGATTAGTTTGCAATGCAAATACTGACAGCTTAACTTGACTAATTTTGTTTATATGGCAGTTATGTTTAAATATCACATATGCAACACTTAATGACCCAAAGTAAACTTACCATTTCAGGGGACTGCCTTCATATTCAAACCATATCTCACTCACATCCTCTTGTCTCATAACCTTCTGAAAGTGTTTTTTTACTTTGTCCGTTACTAATGTCAAGTAGCTTATTCTAGGTAAAAGCAACTGAAAGGAAATTTGGTATAATCAGGTTTCATTTATATGTAAAGTTCTACAAATTTAATACAAAGTCATAAACAAGTACAGACTTTCACAAATAAAAAGATATATGTTCTTTATTCATTTTAAAATATATATTGTTTATTTAGCCAGAACTACCAACTAATATAGTCTTAATGGCCAACTAAAGATACAGAATGATGCATTCAAATTTTTGTTTAAAATGCACAACTCAAAGTCTACCAGCATAAAGAACAGTCTGCAAATAAGTTTTTTTAAAATACAATGCAGCTGGAGGCTGAAGGATGTAATTTACTGAAAGGCAGAAATTACTCAGTGGTCAGGCCAAAGAATGCATTTCTCATAACTGGACTCTTTTCTTGCAAACAGACACAGAATAAAAATAAAGCCTAACATATGTCATTAAGCATGACACATAAGTTTCGATGAAACGCTGCCTGAAGTGAAAATTAACTCCCCCTGAATTTTTTTTTTTTTACCAGATAAACTTTCAAGAATTAATGTTTTTAATATGACCATATCCAGTTATTTTTTAAATGCCTAAAATGTTAACAGTGAACTTGGCGTTCTATGCACTTTCCAATTCCTACCCCCTTCCCATTTTCTATGAATATTTCATAGAAATGTCATTCAGGATTGTTATTTTTCAACCACCTCTTATAATCTCCGCCCCCCACCGAGAAATGAATAACACTTTATAAAGTAAAATGCCTTTTTGTTACCTATTAAAATAAGACCCCACTTATTTCTCAAATATAAAAAGACACACTGTCCAAAACAGGAGGTAATTCTAAGTAAAATACAATAATTAATAACTCCTCTATCAGCTAACCAGTTAGTCTTACTATTATCTGCCCTTATACACTCTTGCCTATGTTACATGTTTTTCAGCACACACTACTTAGTAAAGATATTCCTGTCTACATATGTTACTGCTTCCTAAAATTATAACCAAGAGAAGATAACAAAAGATATTTTTCTGGTTTGTACACTGGCTATATATTTTCTAGGGACAATTTCAATATTTCAATTAGAAAGAGAGAAAATAACTGAAAAAAATTTAGAAACATGAGATGAAGAGAAAAGCCTTCATATAAACATTTAAAGAATTTATAAAACAGGTCTCAGAACATGTTAGTCTAAATATCTAATATTTGAAGATATGTAAACAAGTTAAGGTAACACTAATTCTTAAAGCTGAAACATTTCTAAAATAACAACCTCATCAAATTAAATAAAATTTGACTTAATAGGTAACAATCAAGGGTGACGTTTATAAATTATAAACATTAATCAGCATTTCCTGTGGAAACACTGACTTAATAGTTTGCACTCCTACATTACAGCTTGGCAAGATTCTACTTCCCACCTGCCTTGAGCAAAATTTTTCTTAGGATAAACAAGTTAAAATAATTTAAGATGTTTCAGTGTCGTCATGGTAAGAATAGGCAAGCAAACTCTGCATGTGGGCTGTTAAATTATGAAAATTTTGCAAGGCTACTAAAGTATTTCATCCAAAGACTTCAAAGCACTTTATAAACATAAACTGAGCCTTTTAATATTCCTATTAGAAAAAAATATTAGCCCATTCATAAAATCGGTTTAACTTTGAGACAAAGACATAGGTCTCTGCAAATCCTATTAACAGCACCACCCTGCTTTCAAGGTATTTGATAAAGTGATAATGGGTTAAGAAACAATGTGAAGGGATTGGGGGGAGGGGAGAGAGGGGGAAAACCACTGCTTAGTTCTTGTGATTTTTTTTTTTTATTTGAATGCTTCCTCTTAGCCAATTTTTTATTGATTCTTTTTATATTTCAGTTGTGTAGTATCTCGACCTACATATGGATAAATTCTCTAAAACTGAAAGCAATGTTACAAGCTGAGAAAAAAGCAAAACTTATAAACCTTCTCTCTAACTGCAAAAATCACAGTGCAATTTTTCTATCCCCAGATCTCTTCCCTTTTCTTCCTTCATTTATATGTGTTCTATTCTTTTCAACAGGAACCCAAACTGAAGCAATTAAGTACAGGCAAATCTAGTACAAAAGCATGGGATTATAGATGAATTAAAGCAGATATTTTATTTCCTACCTACCAGGCCTACTTCATTTTATGTACAAACTCATTATGCATAGTGCAGTAATATTATTTGTCTTCTATTTTTAAGAGAAATCATAAGCAACAGTTAACTGTGTTTCACTGAAAATAGTGATTTGGTCAAAAAGTCGCTTAAAGCTTTTAGAGCTGTGCACATAAAGATAAGCAACCACATGAACTCAGGGAAATGAAAGCAGTCTGATTTTCAAAGATGCTGAGCACTCAGCTCCCAGTGAGTGGCAGGTGATCACTATTTATGAAAAAAGAAAAATCAGGCTGTTTACACACAAAAAATTCACTATTTTCAATTTAAAAGCAGACAAATGGTCAAAAAATATACATTTTTAGGGCTTTGTTTCTCTCACATGACACAATTTATTTAGTAGTTCTTAGTTTTTGAAGACATTATTAAACCCTCTGTTGGAGATTTACCCTATCAATGTCCTTTACTAGGCACTACAGCATTACCTGCTTTGCCCTGCAATTTAACCCTTATGAAATGCAGCTTGATAATTTTACCTTCCCTTCCACTTGCCCCAACCATATATTCTTTCTGATTATCAGTCTTTTCCCCTCTTGGAAAGAGATCAGAGAACTTAATTTTACCATTTTTCACTCTCAGCCTAACATTAGGTAGCTCAGAAGATAGTTAAAGATACCTATAGTTCACTTATTCATATTTTATTAGTTTCTCATTTCTCAGTTACAGTTGTCTACATTTAATCTAAACCTCAAATATCTTATCAATTCACATGAATTTAGACAATGCAAAGAATGGCACAAAAATATCTAATATCTCCTCTTGTTCAAATGCTATTATTAGTGGACAAGGATATTTACAGATATTTTTGAAAATACCATGCCAGCACCCCACACCAATAATGCAGTCCTACAGTCCCCACAAGCTGCCCAGCTACAGGCTCCCTCAGCCCTGACACAATCCTCCTGCCCCTGGGCAGAGGCCACATACAGCCCAGGGGCCACCAGTTAGACAGTCCTGATTTACATCAAGATCCAATTCAATCTTTGAATTGGAATTATTATATAATGCTCTTGATGTGATCTGAAATAAACTTCCAGAATTAGAACTAATAATAGCAGGCAATTTTAATGCTAAAATTTGTGGCACCAATATTCCTTTTTAATTACTGTGGATAAATGAAATATAGGGAATCCCCCCCAACAATCTTGTGCGACAAGGAATTAAATGAAGGAGGGTGATGCCTCTTGAAATTTAGTGCAGAAGAGAATTTTCAAATGTTTAAATGGACAAATTGGAAAGGGTACAGCTAGGGCATTCACATTTGTTGCAACCAAAGGTGCCACTGTGATATATTATATACTAATACAATTTTTAATCAAGCTTTTGATACCTGTAGTACTTTTTTCTGGATCAAAATTGGTGTACACACACAAGATGTTAAGGGGTTTTTTTCCAAAACATAAAACATAATCCATTTTCTTGCCAGAGGAAATTATTCCACTACTGTTAAAGATGACACAAATATATCTTTCTTCAAGGAAAGAATTAAATCTCTATACCAGTGGTTCTCAAACTTGTAAGTCTCAGGACCCTTTCCGCATAACCTGGAAATCACCAAGCTAGACCTAAAATCAGAAAAGATATGGAAGGGGAGACCTGATACTTATAAAGCTGAGAATCACTGTACCACTTAAATTCAATGGGTGCAGGACCTCACCCCCTGCTGTGCCCTGTTCATTCCACTGTCTGCCCCCTGATGACCCATGATTTATACCTCAGATTGAAAGGGTAGCCCCCGCTGATGAGGTTGCTCCTGCAGGGTCTCATATACCAGCGACCACCCCCATGGCCCCGCCTTCCAGCAAATATAGCATCTAGGTTCATTATCAGATTGATGGTGCCCTGTCCAACAGCTTTCCAACTAAGCTGGGGTATGTCAAGGATGTTTGCTTGCTCTACTACTTTTTTATATATATTTATTTAAAATGTGTGCCAACCAGGAATCAATTCCACACACACTGAACAATTCTACCCCTGTCTTGCTTTATGCAGATGATGCATTATCAGTGTCACAATCTCAAATAGGCCTCCAAATGTCATTAGATGATTTTCAGAAATACTTTACCTCGCATATCTTGGCAATCAAAACTGCCAAATCCAAAGCATTGTTTTTTTGGTAATGAAAGGAGGATTGTTTTCAAAAATTTCATAGACATTCAGGCTGGAAGGGACCCCGGAGGATCATCGAGTCCAGCCCCTTGCCCTGCAGGGATCACAGTTGTCCCTTCACTCCTCAATTTACTGGAAAAAAAATAGAGGTGCTGTCTTGATCTAAACACCTTAGAATCTATTTCTCATAACTGGACTCTTTTCTTGCAAACAGACACAGAATAAAAATAAAGCCTAACATAGCTGTCATGCTTAATGACATATAAATTTTGACGAAATGCTGCCTGAAGTGAAAATTAATTTGCCCTGAAATTTTATTTATTTATTTATTTTTTTTACCAGATAAACTTTCAAGAATTACGTTTTTAATATGAACATATCTAGTTATTTTTTAAATGCCTAAAATGTTAACAGTGAACTCTGCATTCTCTACACTTTCCAATTCCTATCCCCCTCCCATTTTCAATGAATATTTCATAGAAATGTCAATCAGGATTGTTATTTTTCCATCAGCTCTTATAATCCCCCCCACCCGAAAAATGAATAACACTTTATAAAGTAAAACACCTTTTAACCTCTTAAAATAAGACCCCATTTATTTCTCAAATATAAAAAGGCACACCAGAACCTATTTTAAAGAAATAGAATAGAATTAGAATCTATTTTTAAAAAAATATGAACTGGAATAAGCACAACAAAAATGTAGGCACTAGGGCTAGGGACAGACATTCAAAAAGCCTGAGCCTGAACTGATTTAAACTTCGCATGTTAGTCTAACCTGCAAAGTGTGAACCAATTTGGAGGTGGACAGATATTCCCTTTTCATTCCAGAAATGTTGCTCAGACTAGAAGGCAGGGACACTAGAGCAGCCCCCGCTTCCCTTCTACAGAGCTGAGCTGAGGTGGGGTGTGGCCATGCCACCACAGGACACTGATTAGTCCAGCAGGGAACTGATAACAGTGTTTATCACCCCTAACTCAGTGTTTATCACCCCATTAAGTAAACAACAGAGGAACATTACCAGCTACCTGCTGATTCTGTCTTTGTCACAGCATAGACTGAAGCCAGCATGCTAGCTAATACACAGATACCTCTCAGCAAGGCAGAGGGAAGGGGGGAATTCCTGCTTAGCACAGAGTGGGGAGGAGAAGACTGTTAGTCTCTGCTGGAGCTGCAGCCAGGGAGCAGGGGGGTGGGACCAGTCCTGCTGTGGAGCAGAGCTCCCAGCCCAGAGAGCATGGCGGGATGCTGGGGGCATCTGCGTTAACTTTACCAGCAAGGGGTCTGGAATATACAATGCATAAACTGGTTTGACCCAAATCAGTTAAGTCTGATGCTACATTCAACCAGGGCTTTCTCAAACCAATTTCAGTCATTTTCAAACCGGTTTATGTGCACTGAACATCTGTTCCGTTACAGGTTTAAACCAGTTTCTGGTCACTTAAGCCAGTTTATGTGTAAAGTCTGTCCCTAGCCTAAAGGGAATAGGCAACCTTTTCCAGCAAAAGGCCAGAGACAGGAGCTAGAACCCAACTGCAGTTGGTGCGTGTCCCTGGAGCAGCACAGGAAGGCACCCACAGCCAACGCTTTCTACCACCAAGGCCCAAGGTCAAATGCACTGGTTCTGCAAGCCATAGGTTGCTGAGCCCTGCTCTGAAGCAAAATGAGCCTTTGGTAGAGCTGGACAGATGGGCAGTGCTGGCAGCACTAGCAGTTTATAGATCTAAGGTAGAGTCCATTTCATTGTATGGAACAGAGCTATCGGGTGCTGGTCCCATATTTCATTCAAAAATAGGAGGGAAAAACCCCACTCCAATTACTTTTTAATGTGCCATTTTTCTCTACCTAATTCTACAATGGGACAGGATCATGCACCATGAAACAGGACTAATTAATGTAAGCACCTTAGCTCAATTAAGAATTCTGAATTACTGGATGAAAATTAGAGCTTTTATACCTATGAGCTATGGCAAGAAATGGATATTGGAAGCCTCTCCTTTACTAAATAAACCTTTGTTTGAATGGTTAAACAACAGATATATTCTCTTCCAAACAAATGGCCTGGGAAATGTTCTCAAATATCACTGATCCAATATTTACCCTGTATTTAAAACTAGACAAATTTAGAATTAAAGATGCCATCATGCTGACAAATATGCAGGCAGTGAGATTTTCTCTAACTTTCCCCTTTCATATTAATAAAAAGCACCCTTTTGGCCTAGAAACCTGCCTTCAGTACAAATCTACAAACAATGAGAGACCATTACTAGGGACCTTTAATTCGCGATTTTGGATTTCGTGGAAACCGTAAGATGGGGCACTGTCTGTGAAATCTGCAAAATCAAAAAAAAAAACTAACTAGAAATAAAATGCTAGCTCCCCAGTGGGAGCCAGCAGTCCTCATGGCCTTCCAGCCTGATCTCACAGCCCTAAAGTGGGGGGACCCTCTGGAGTGAAATGGAGCAACCAAGATGGCAGTCACCACCCCCACACCACCGGGCCCCGATAAGCTGAAGGTTGCCTGTCATGCAGCCCCAATCAGTGGCAAGGGGCAGGGCCACCAGGGCCCCTTGGCCGATTAGCAGTGAGGGGCAGGCTCACTGCAAAAAGACAGCAAAAATGTGCTCTGAACATTGCAAATGTTCAGGGCCTGCAAAAATCCCATTTTCTCACCATGACTTAGGTAGATCCCTAGCCATTACTAGACTGAAATTCACTCGAATAAGACATGCAGTTGTCAAGAGCAGGTGGTGTCAGATCCCAAATTCAGACATAATATGTTAGTCTGGGAAGACTGAGGTAGATGACTTAAATCACTACTTTGTGGGCTTGCTCATTCTTTGAGGAAAGAGGGAGATTATGCATCTCTCCATTAGGGGAAAATGTTACTGTTTCATTTCATCTATTTTGTGTGTCGTTATGTACTGCCCCCTCCCCCCCTTCACTCCACTCTGAGAGGATTCTTCAACCACGGATGACCCCGCTCCACCCGAAGAGGACCCCTGCGATGAGACTCTATATGGACTGAGGCACTTCCTCCAAACAACTTCCTCCACCATTGCAGACCATTGTAATGGGTTTGTGTGCATCTATCCCCTTTCTCTCTCAGCGTTGCGAACCCCCTCCCTCCCCTTCGCCCCACCCCCGGGCTTAGTTGGCTAACATTGTATCTCCTGTAACCTAGTTGCGTTCCCCTCCTCACGCCCATCCCTCTATTGTTAGTCACTCGCTCGGGCACTCTGTATTTCCCTATCAGTTTTGTCATCTTTTTTCTGGATTCCCAATCCTAAACATTTACTAATAAAAGTCAATCTGTTCTGTATTTCTTTTGTTTAAAGTGGTAGATTTATGTCTTATTGTATGCTTTGGATTCCACCATAGAAAATGTTATTATTCTTTTATTGGGATGTTTTAGCAAAAACTAAGTATCCCACTACTGTGCAACCTTCAAAGCCATGCCAAAACTCTTCACCTCCAAATGTTATCTTGTTCGGTCAGGCATGTTGCCTCTTGCTTCTATGTCAGAGTGCCAAACTTTTGTCTACTCAGTTATCAACTTTTTGCATAATCACTTGTATGCATTCTTCCACGCAGTCCGTCCCTCCATGGTATCACATCCTTGAACACATTTTCATTGTTTCATAGTTTGTAGGGTCGGAAGGGACCTGAGCAGATCATCTAGTCCCCTGCCATGGCAGGAAAGAATACTGGGGTCAAATGACCCCAGCAAGATGTTCATCTAAGCTCTTTCAAAGCTCCCCTTCACATTTGGGTCTCTTTCAAAGTAATGTCTGCCACATTATAACAAACTAAAATTAACGTGAATTGAATTACCTGATGCTGCTCCTTTTCCCATAAAAATCTTATCTGCTTGCCTATCCTCAAAGAGTGAGGTCCTCAGAACCAAAAAAACCACCTTTGACTGACCGTTTGGAAAGAATCTGGTACAGAGTAATGCTGTTATTCATTTACAAGACAGCCCACTATTTCTGAGAAGCAGTCATGGACACTAGGCTTAACCATGAGTTAAGTCTCTTGTTAAAAAAATTGGGTACCTAATTCTTGGCTTTTGATTGAGCAAAGCATCCAGGTTTAGGTAGGTCCTTATCCAAATACTCAGAAAACCAGTTCCTACATAGGGTGAAAAGAAGCTCTTTATTTTATTTATGCTCTTTATAAAGAGGACTGGAAACCAAGGATTGCTTTAATACATCTATGTCAAGACTTAATCGTAAGTTACTGTCCATGCAAGGGTGACGAAAGAAGCTTAGCATTTTGTTTTAGGTACCTCTAGCACCTTAAGCACTTACAAGTCAATCATTTAAGTAAATTAAATGCCAAGCAACAACTATGCAAACATCTGATATGACAGTATTAAGTCTTCAACAAAAAATGAATAAATGGAAGAACAAGTCATAAACTGTAGTGCAGATACCATGCTCTATGGAACAGAAAACTCCTCTGTGTAACTGACTGAATCACTAGCCACGGTAAATTTATGCAAAAAAAGGGGGAAAAATGTACATATTCAAGCCCAAGAACAGCTAGACACCACAAAAAGTAAAGAAACCTTCCCCTAGCTCCCACTGCTTGCAGAACCACAGGATCACATGCACTAATGAGGGGAGCACAGTGGATGTGGTAAACCCCAACTTTAGCAAGGCTTTTGACAGTCTCCCACAATATACTCATTAACAAAATAAGGAAACATAGACTAAATGAAAGTACCTTAAGTAGTTGGATCATTGTATTCTGTGAGTAGTCCTCAATGGCTCAGTGTCCAGTTTGGAGGAGATAAAGTGGGGAATCCCCAGGGATCTGTACTGCGTCTGCTATTGTTGAACATCTTTACTAATGATTTGGATGATGGAATCAAGCACACACTTAGCAAATTTGCAGATGACACCAAGTTGCATAGAACTGCAGACAGCAGGGCTAGGATTTAGAATAACCTGGCTAGACTGGAAAAATGTTCCACAGTCAACCCAATGAGATTCAACAAGGACAAGTACAAAATCCTGCACCTGGGATAAAATAATTGAATGCATAAGTAGAGACTAGGAATGACTGGCTTGGTTGCAGAACTGCAGAAAAGGATCTGCGAGTTAAAACAGACCATAAACTGAATGAGCCAACAGTGTGCTCTTGTTGCAGAAAAGCCAACAGCATCCTGAACTGCATTAACAGAAGCATCACTTGCAAATCAAGGAAAGTGATTCTTCCTCTCTATTCAGCAGTAGTGTGACCTCACCTGGAGTACTGTGTCCTGTGTCGGTCCCCACCCTTCAAGAAAGGAGCAATGGATTCAAGTTGCAGCAAGGGAAGTTGAGGTTGAACATTAGGAAAAACTGCCTCACGAGGATAGTGGTAAAGCACTGGAACAGGTTACTTAAAGGTGGTGGAATCTCCATCCTTGGAGGTTTTTAAGGCCCAGCTCAGCAAAGCCTTGGCTGGAATGATGTAGTGGGGGATAGTCCTGATGGAGCAGGGGGTTGGACTAGATGACGTCCTGAGGTCCCTTCCAATCCTAATTTTCTATGATTCTAGGAATGTGGACAGTTTGAAGATACCTTGTCAAGAGCAACAAAAGTGATTAGGGGCCTGGGAAGCAAGACTTATGAGGAAAGGCTGAAAGAGCTATTTAACCTGGAGAAAATAAAAGACCAGGGGGGTGGTGATAAAAGTCTTCAAATACCTGAAAGGTGATTAGAGAGAAGATGGAGATAGGCTTTTCTCTGTGGCCACAGGGGACAGGAACAGATAAACAACAGCCTCAAGCTGCAGCAGGGGAAATTTAGGCTGGAGATTAGGAGGAGCTTTCTAACAATAAAAGTGGCCACGCAGTAGAATAGGCTACCTAGAGAAGTTGGGGAATCTCCATGCTTGGAAACTTTCAAAAGCTGGTTAGAAAGACACTTGGCTGAGATCGTTCAGTCAGGGACGATCTTGCCTTGAGCAAGGGGCTGGACTAGATGACCTTGCAAGGTCCCTTCCAGCCCTACTTCCCTCTTATCCTATGATCACAAATTTAATGATCTCCAATGAGTCTGTTACCCAGGGTAGATAAATATTGATGATTTAAAAAAAAAAAAAAAACTTTTAAAATTTTAAATCTGATATTTTTATTTGAATTATTTTTCCTTTAAAAAATAAACCACCCTAAAAAGACATTCGAATTTAATATAACATAAGATAAGCTACACATTTAGTATAACCTATTAAAATAATTTAAATAAAAGAATATGGTGAATCAATACGCCTCTATTAAAAACTCAGAAGATCAGCCTTTAACTCCAATGTAAGACTGAGGAAGAAAACTTCTAAATTCTGAAGTCAACCTTTAAAAACATGGCACAGTATTTCATATAATAGGGGCCTGACCCTGTAAGGGATATATAGTCTATATTACTGGATACAAAAGATGAACACAGTAATCACAGGTGTAACCTGGCCTCTTACTCCAGTAGACACTATCATGTGTACTCCTTGATCAGGATTATCACTAAGCACACCTGGATGGTATCAAAATCCCCGCTGATGGTATCAAATAATCTGCTCAGCAACTACCCCTGCTAAATGACCTTTCTTGGTCCCTTTGTTTACGTACAGAGATGTAAATATTAAAGCTACTTACAGACGTTAAAAAAGACAGACAGACAGACAGACACGAAGCAGCAATGTGTTAGTTCAAACTGGAGCTGCAGCATCCGTACATACCAAGTGCTGCAGCAGGGCTTTTTGGCACTTTCATCTAAAGCTGATTCAATCAGCTATTAGATAAAAGTGCCAAAAAAGCCCCACTGAAGCACCCAATCTACACAGACATTGGGCAAGCCGGGTAAAACTAATGATGCCTTTTCTGGGATATGCTGGGCTTGGCATGGGAGCGTGCTAAGTTTAAAGTAAAGCGCCATGGTTTTTTGGGTTTGGGGGGTTTTGTAAGCATCTGTAAGCAGCCTTTCAAGTGCTCTAGCCATGTTTCTAAACTAAAATACTGCAGCACACAAGGCCAGGGGTGTGGTAGGTTATTTGACAGGGAGACGTCTTGGCTTGCAGTTAATTTATTATATGGAGGAGGGAGAGGAAGCAGAAAAAGAAGCGTGCACAACAGAAAGGACCGACACTGGGCTCAAAACAATGTAGGAAATGAAACAACGTTCCTGTAAAGGAAAAACTGGTCTTGATTTCAACACCCAGAAACTAGAGGAAAAAACTGCTGTGGCTGCAGATCACAAAAAAGACCCTATTTGGGAGTATAGTCAAGAAATTCCCATGATGTGTAAAAAGTGCAGAGGCAGGTAGCCCAAATGAAGCAACATGAAAAATGCTTCTCAGAAGGCAACAAAGTTGAAGAAAGCGATGTGGATTTGTCTGAGACATCTGGTTAGTAAATTTACTATTTTTGAACCATTCTTATGGATTGTCTGCCATGTATTGCAATGCTAGTAAATGATACATTTGTGACAATAGTGTTAGTTATTTTGGGTGGATTACTTAGTTTTTCAACACGTTTTGAAATTCATAACAGATGTACTACTTTGAGGGGGTGTCAATTATACATTTTTAACATTACCCCTGCACTTCTGAAATCAGTTTTATTGCTCAATGTAAGCAAATATACAAGTCCTAGATAAAGATATCCTCTGCAGAATAAAATTTTAATAGGAATTTTTGAATTTTAGATTAAAAACGTAATTTTTTTCAAGCTGTTCTTTATTGATAAGGAAAAGGGTTTAAATAGAAGATAAACTTTATGATTTATTGACTATTTTCCTTATAGAACTAGATTTGGGAATTTTATATATATTTAAACTCTGGTTTAAAAAAAAAAAAATCAGCTGTAGAAGAGATTTTTCATTTACCATCTCTTTCTCTCTTTTTCCCCCTTAAGTAACGCACTGAGTTATAGTCAGTGAGAATGACTTTTTCACCATTTTCCAGGGTTCGACTTAAACATAAGAAATTATGACTGTCCATCATTCACAAGTGTCTGCAACTTCAGAATCATCTACTAGTACCACCAGCAGTAGGGCAACTAAACATACCTCAGCCGTATCCAAAAGAGACTTTCTTCTCTATCAGGCAAAACTATGGATGAGGTCATAATCAGGACCAGCAAAATCCAGCAAGGCACAGATGAAAAGATCGTTCAGCTGATTTATGCAACAAATCCTCCCTTATCTTGCTCACAAAAAGCATTCCACTGAGATGGTTTAATCATTATGACCAGGTTACATCGCACCCAGCAGAGTAGATATTACTGGAAGGCTTCCAGATACAGTGTATGAGAAGGAAAGCGAATACTGTGAAAGAAACATTGAAGAGAAAAGTGTTGAGTCTTAATGAATGAAGCAATGTGCACAATGATCCAATAATATGTGCTTGTGTAAGAACAGAAGACAGGATTGCTTATCTTACAGAAATGATTGATCCATCAGGAAATGTCCATTCTGCAGAATATTTAAAAGCAGAAAGAGTAAATCTATAACAAACTGTGAGCAAATATTCAAATGTCATATACACAGCCTTCTCTCAGAAAATACTGCTAATGTGGCCAAAATAAAAATAGATTTAGAAGAAAATAAAGAAAACCTGAAACTTATAACATATGGCAAGGGTCAGCAATATTATTGGGCAGCGTGGCAAAAACACCCGCAACGCTGAATTATAAGATGTTGGCATGCCAAGTGTAAATGGCAGGGCCCTGGCCTGGCTTGTTGCTAGAGGTGGGAGCATACATGCCTCAAAGTGGACCGTGGGAAAGGGACTGGGACTGCACTACCACAACAAGGATTGGGCCCCTTGTGGCTCCCCCACCATCTGTCCTGAGGCACATGTGCCAAGCAAAATGCCTTCACATGCCACACTGGTACACCTACCCCCACCATATGGATGCAGTATTCATTTATTTCATCTTTTAGCCAAGATATAAACACTGCAAGAATGAAAGAAAATGTTGTTGAAATAGCAAAATACTTCCATAACAACAAGTTTGCTTCAGCTGTACAGAAGGTAGCTGGAGTCCAAGCTAATTCTCCCCCAAAATGTACAATGGAACTCAGTGGTTGAATGCTTTGAGCTATTTATTAAGAACTGGCCTATTCTAGTGACCATCTGTGAAGAAAATGGTGATAAAATTGATGGAACTATCACAGCTAGAGTATTCAGCATTGACTAAGGAAAATGTAGAAAATATGCTACATATTTTGCCAATATGCCAATTGGCTGAAGGACCGCACCCAGAGAGCGGTGGTGGACAGGTCATTTTCGACCTGGAGGGATGAAGGCAGTGGGGTCCCTCAGGGCTCAGTCCTTGGGCCTGCAATGTTCAACATCTTCATCAGCAACTTGGACGAGGAGGTGAAAAGCACTTTGTTCAAATTTGTGGATGACACTAAGATGTGGGGAGAAGTGGGCATGCTAGAAGGGAGGGACAGGCTGCAATTGGATCTGGACAGGTTAAAGGGGTCGGTGGATGAAAATAAGATGGGATTCAGTACTGACAAGTGCAAGGTACTGCACCTAGGGAGAAAGAACCAGCAGCATACCTACAGGCTGGGGAACTCCCTTCTCGTCAGTACAGAGGCAGAAAAGGATCTTGGAGTCATTACAGACTCCAAGATAAACATGGGCCACCAATGTGGGGATGCAGTCAGGAAGGCTAAGCGCATCTTGTCATGCATCCACAGATGCATCACGAGCAGGTCCAAGGAGGTAATCCACCCCCTCTATGCAACACTGGTCAGGCCGCAGTTGGAGTACTGCATCCAGTTCTGGGCACCGCACTTCAGGAGGGAATTGGACAACGTGGAGAGGGTCCAGAGGAGGGCCACTTGCATGGTCAGGGGGCAGCAGGAGAAGCTACGAGACCTGAACCTGTTCAGCCTCCACAAGAGAAGGCTGAGAGGGGATCTACTGGCCGTCCATAAACTGGCCAAGGGAGACCAGCAGGCAATGGGAAAGTCCCTGTTCCCCCAAGCACTACTGGGAGTAACAAGGAATAACAACCACAAGTTGATTGAGAGTAGGTTCAGGCTAGACATCAAGAGGCACTACTTCACAGTCAGGGTGGTTAGGATCTGGAACCAACTTCCAAAGGAAGTGGTGCTCATTCCTACCCTGGGGGTCTCCAAAAGGAGGCTAGACAGACACCTTGCCAAGGTCGTTTGACCCCAGCATTCTTTCCCGCCCATGGCAGGGGATCGGACTTGATGATCTGCTCAGGTCCCTTCCAACCCTACCAACTACGAAACTATGCTGAATATACTAAAACCTATTTCCATAGCCTTGGACAAACTACAGAAAGATTGTTGGTGTATTGTGGATGCTGCTGAAATTAGGAAAGTACCCCCCCAGAAAATGATGAAGCAAGAAATACCCAATAGCAAAGTTAAACTGCAGGCAGTAAAACAGCAGATGGATCAAGCACCTATTCCACATCATTTTATTGCCATTATTCTTAACACAAAGTACCAGGTTAGATGTCTAAGTGCCAAAGAAGAAAATGCTGCTATTACATGGGAATATACTAATCATGCCAACCATAATAAATTTCAGGGCTAGAGGTGAACCATTTAAGCAGTTCATATTTCTAGAAGATATTTTAAAGGAAGTCACATCACCAAACTGGTGGAAGTCGCTAGCAAAGCACCTGGAACCAGAATCAGTTATAGTGCTAAGCCAGCTTTTACCAGTAGTCGCCTTTTCTACAAGTACAGAAAGAATATTTTTTTCATTTGGACTGGTTCATTCAAAGCTGAGAAATCAACTGGGAGTTGAAAAAGCAGGAAAGCTTGTTTTTTCTCTTCCACTTATGAATAAAAAGTGGGAGAAGTATGAGATGTACAAGTTCTAAAAACTTAAAAAAGAGTAAACATTTTCAAAACAGTCGAAGTAAAAAAATGACCGTCTCTTTTTAAAAAGAGTTAGGCAAGTAGGAGCTTGAACTCAAATTACTTTCACATGGGCTTTTAAGAAAATTTTCCCCAGGGTGATCCAAAATAATTGGTTTAATCTAGTAACCACAGTTCACACTTTCAATACCATAACAGTTAATACTAGCGTTTACTACATTAGTTGTAAATGTGTACTGTGCTTCAACTGAAAAGTTTGTATCCAAAATATTAAAGATTTGCTTAATAAATTCAAAGCATTGGGGGGGGTTTAATTAAATTTAAGTTGCCATCTTAATGTGGCTTGACACAAATGTGAACAAAAAGTTAATCATCTAGTAAATAACAAATACACATTTCACCACTTAACGCATACTAAAATGTTGGACTTCTAACAATCCAAATATGTTCAGATCTATGTACAGATTCTATATATAGACCTTAACATAATCTATCTAATCAATATATAGATATATGTGTGTACACCTAGGAAACATATGTACCAACCAAGTCTACTGTACAAATTGTATCTAGCTATAAAACATTTTAATTGTTGTATTAACCAATGAATATACAGCTTTTTGTAAAAAAGAAAACAACAAATACGTACAATGGGAAAGCTGATAAAAATCAGTCATTTAAATCAGGCTTTTGGCCTCCTGATTTAATATTTAAATGAACTTGATTTAAATCAATCCACCCTGCTGTTACCTGAGAAAGGTAGTTAGCCATGTTACTATAAAATAAGTCAGAAGACAGGGTAGGTATATGCACCTTCATCTAAAAGGCAGGGAAGACTTAGTTACCTTTACAGACTAACTGATTAAGATCTATATATAGAGCACAAGCTTTCATGGGCTGAAGCCAACTTTGTTAGAATCTGTTACCTGAAACGTTTGACCCCAGTACTCTTTCCTGCCATGGCAGGGGGTCGGACTAGATGATCTACTCAGGTCCCTTTCTGACCCTAGAAACTATGAAACTACTATGAAACATATGGTACAAGAGAGGAATGAAGCGGACTGAAGTTTTAAGTGACCTGTGGATCAGTGATCCTGCCAATTCATATAACCTTTTTTTCTGACATGAAGAAAAGCTTCTAACAGCAGACCTGCTGCTGCCCAAGGATGACCTGAGGAGCAAAGGACCTAGGACCTTTTAAAGGCGAGACAGAAGAATGACCAACTTTTCTAGAGAATGCAATTCCAGGTTGCACAAAGTCTTTCGAATCATTTTGAAGAAGTTCACCAAAAACAGCTACAGGACAAAGAACCTACTAAAGACATGGAGTAAAGTTATTTCTCAAGTCAGAATGAGCATGGCTTATGATAAAATTAGTTGCTTTTTCTCTGGATGTTAAGAAAGGGATACATAAGTCTCTTGAACAGTAGCAAAACCTGTGTCACACCCTCCTGTCTAACAGCACAATGTTAAGATCCTGAAAGTTGGCCTGATCCCACAGGGCAACACAAACAGCACAGAGAATGATACTCTTTTTAAAAATCTATACTCAATAGAAATATTCCTTTGTATTTACAAAACTTATATTATGATAGAGTCAGAGTCAATCTTTTTACATTAGTTTATTTCCTAAGTCACAGTAGTGTCTGAGGTATTACTACTTTCTCCATTTAGGCTTCATCCTAATCATTAAACCAGAAATACAGTCTCATCAATCTTAAAATACACACTTTTTAACTTCATCCTACAATATCTGGAACCTAAATAGTACTGAGCAAAGAGGAATAAAACCTTGATATAAAGAAAGGTAAAAGTGAAATGCATAAAGTAAAGAAACACAAAAAGTTAAGAAGCAATATTAAGTTACTTTCCTCTGTGCTACTAATGTAGGGAAGAAATACTTTTAGCACGGATATCTTCTCTTCACAAAAAATGTAAATATAAGGTTTAAGAATTTCCAACAGTTGAATACACAAAATAAAGTACCTTTTTCCTGGCACACAGTATGCCCCCGGATATAACGCACAACTTGTTGCTGAAAGGCAGAACGAAGAAAAAAGATTTTTTTTCAGATATGGCTGCATAATTTAACTGCATTAGGTGAGTCAGCCTAATCTTCAGCTGTTTTCACTCTCCGTTTTCTGCACAACTAAAGCTGAATTTCTAGCTGCTGCTAGTCTCAAAATCTTATGATTCTGAAAAGAGCTAAAGAGTTAAAAGGTGCAGACAGAAGTACAGCTTTAATTCCCAGCTGTAATTCAGAACAATTTTTGGAAAGCATTCCGAGTTACAACCAGGAATCTGGGTTTTCCATTTCCAACTGAAAAACAGAGTAAAATGCAGATTTTCCCCCTTACTGGAGTAAAACATGGATTTCTCATTTTAGCAGAGAAACCCACAGATTTTCCAGCTTTGCCACAAGCCTTCTGCAGGCTGGCAGGAGTTCCAGCCCACAAGGTGTTGCGAGGGAGCAGGAGGAGGCAGTCAGGCACGGGGTACCATGTTTGTATATGCACGTGGCATCCAGGCAGCTTGGAGAGCAGCTCCTCCAGGAAAGTGGCAGTGGGAATAAAGGTTCCCATAGGGAGGGAGGGAGGGAGGGAGGGAGCTGGGCAGGGCTGGGACTGGGACTGCTGTACACCCAGGCAGTGCGTGGGCCTTGGGGCCGCAGCAGGGAGCAGGATGGGGCCACAGGCAACTCGTTCAGGGGATGGGGTGTGGAGCCGACTCCCTGCCACTGTGCACACTCCCAGAGAGCAGGGGGACCTGTGCCCCCTAGATCTCTGTGTGAGACGGGGGTGGATGCACGCTGTGGGCTTAAGCTCCAGTCCTGCTGCCCTCTGTCAGGGTCCCTGTAGCCTAACAGGTACAATCCAGCACTGTAGGGCAGAGCAGGGTTGCACAAAAAGGCTGCTTGCCACTGCAAGCTCCACACTGCCCTGGGGAGGCATCCCCCATGTGTGTGGCTGTAGCAGGGGTGGCAGCGGGGGTTGTGCCCCTTGCTTCTACCATGCGCATAGAAGACACGTTGCCAGGTCACCATGGAGCTCACAACGGCAAGCAGCTTTCCCTCCAAGTGGGGCAAGGGGTGAGGGGCACCAGCAGGGCTGGGAGATGCTTTCATTTTAATCACAGATTTTGGGGGGTTTAAATCACAGAATTTGCCACTTTTTTTTTTTTTTATCATGGAAAACCATGATCGCTAGTTACAACATTACCCCAAAGCAAATAAAAGTTCACCGTTAGTGCAGTGGGGGTGGGGGGAAGTGGGGGAAGAGTATCTAGCTGTAGGCTGGGAGCCTGCAGCCATAACAATGGTCAGGGCTCTCCACTAGTGTTTGTTGTTTTCAGAATGGTGTTGGTGCTGAAGGTTGGGGTGGGTGAATTAGAGCCCCCCCCACCTTAGTGGGGACTCCAATACACCCATCCCACCCTCCAGGGGGGCTGAAAAACCCCCAGACTGAACTTCTTTTCCTCCCTTTCCCCCTTCCCATTCTGAAAACAGCAACAAGCTGGGACACAAGTTACAAAAAACACTACATTTTGAAACGTCTTAATTTGATACGTCATGCAATGAGAAGTCAGATTTTCATCTAATCAGCCATTTTTTAAGCTGTCTGCAGCCCTGCACTTGTGTTTGGTCACAGCTATAAACTGCTTTCTGTGGCCAGATCAGGCAAAAATTGTCACTGCTTTCTGCACCCAAAGTATCTAAGCTGAAGAGAGACTGGAAAGTAGCCAGCAGATAGCAAAGTTGCCCTAGCAAAGATTAGTCTGATTAGTGGAACAATCAAGACCATTAAAAAGAAGAGGCCATCACTGATACCTGTGCAGTACTGAACAATGAGACATTAAGTCCATTACCTCTCTCAGCTGATAAACCCAGGGATTTGAGTTTTCCTTTTCCCATGGAAAAACAGCGATAGCCGCGAATTTCCCACTTTTGCAAAGAGCTCTGCAGGTGGCAGAGTTCCAGTCAGCAAGAACTAATTGCAAAAAAGGGTGGGAAACCCCCAGCCCTATCCGGAGGGGAAGGAGAGGGGAAAAGGGTGGGCCCTGAGGCTCTCAGCCACCCAAGGCTTGGCTCAGGCTCACTGTTCATTCTTAGAGCCTAAGATAAGTGGGGCTTGCAGGAGATTGGGGCTGGGCTGGGGGATTGTGGGTCATGGCTGGGGCCACCAGCAGGGCTGAGCGGGGCCCTGGGTGGCAGGTGTGGGTGTGGGTGACTGCCAGGGCTGAGGGAAGAGCTAGTGGGGCAGGTGTGGGTGTGGGCAACTGCCAGGGCTGAGGGAAGAGCTAGTGGGGCACGTGGGGGGCAGTAGGTGTGGCTGAGAGAGCAGAGAAGTGCTGGGGGAAGCCCCCCCATGGAGTGTCCATCACTGGCATATGGACCAAGAGCAGCATGCTATCGGCCCTTAAGGGAAGCTGCACAGGGAAGCTGCACAGGGAAGCAGAGCCCACTCAGGCTGACAGCACATCGCTCCTGGCAAACAAACCACTGGCCACGCAGGCACTCCATGTGGGGCTTTCCCCAACACCTCCCGCTCCCTCAGACCCCAGCCAGCTTTGTGCAGGAGTGGCCACAAAGCCAATGGCATGCTGTTGGCTTGAGCGGGCTCTGAGCTTCCCTGCACAGCTTCCCTGAAGGGCCAATGGTGTGCTGCTCCAGGTCCATGCAGCGCCAGGTCCATGTGGCTTCAGGTCCATGCAGTCCATGCGGGCGGGCACTCCTGCAGGAAGCTAGCTGCGGTCTGAGGGAGTGGGGAGGTGTTCAGGAAAGCCCCACATGGAGTGCTCACCCGGCTGGCAGTGCGTGGACTTGGAGTGGTGTGCTATCAGCCCTTCAGGGAAGCCACATGCAAGGAAGCGTGCACTGAGCCTGAGCAGGCCAACAGCTTGTGGCTCCTGGCCTATGCACTGCAGGGCTAGCTGGGCCAGGTGAGCTTCATGCCTCCATGTGTGGCTTCCCACAGGAGTGAAGGAAGCCCAACAAAGAGGTACACAGCCCACTCGGCTGACAGCATGCAGCTCCCAGTCCATGCACTACAGGCTGGGCCTTGTCCAGGGGTGGGGGTGGAGCCGGCTCCCTGCTGCAGCACACACTCCCAGGAGGACAGAGGAAACCTGCACTCTCCAGATCTGTGCGCAGGGTGGGGGCAGGGCAGGTGTGTGCTGCAGGCTCATGCTTCCCATCTTGCTGCCTTCCCCAAGGGCCTCTGCCCTGGGGCTAGTGTGTAAAACCCGGTGTGTGGCACAGCACAGTGGGGCTGCACAGGAAAGCTACTTGCCACTGTGCTGCCCTGGCCACACTTCCCCTGTGTGCATGGGGGCAGCAGCACAGGGTTGTGCACATCACTGCTGCCCCCGCCTCCAGAGGAAGTGTGTCCAGGGCATCGCAGAGCTCACAGATGCAAGCAGCTTTCCTGCATGGTCCTGCTGTGCCCTGCCACGCTGAGTCACGCACGCTGCACTGAGGAGGCCCCAGGGGACAGCAGCAGGGCAGGAAGCATGAATCTGCAGCACACACCTGCCCTGCCCCCACCCCCCCCACAGATCTGGGGGGCATGGGTTCCACCCCCCCCCCAGTGCACGCTGCAGCCGGGAGCCTTGCCCCTGCCCAAGCCCATGGCAGGCAGGCAGCAGTGGGGGAGATGGCTCCATGCTCCTTCTGCTGCAACAGCTGCTGACTTCTGTTGGGGGCAGGGAGCTGTAAAGCTGGGTCCTTGGCCCCATTGCTCTGGCAGCTGGGGGCCCCCTCCAGCAGGACCAGGTAGCAGGGAGGAAGGGGCACGAGTAGGGCGGGGGGGGCACCTTTAATTTTAATCACAGATTTTGGGGGGTTTAATCAGAGAATTTGAGATTTTTTATTACGGAAAATCAGGATCCCTGAAATACTACATAATACCACAGCTGCTGCAACTGTGGAGCAGGAATCAAACCAGGATGTTTCCAACCCCAGCAAAAAAACAGCTCTCCCACTTAATACATACACCTCTATTTGGGGGAAGAGCAGCAAAGGGTGCTGATTTGGGGGTGAAAGGTGTGTGTGTTGTACATGAGAAAATAGGGTATGTTAAAAACAGCTGCGCTCCTGAGCCACACAAACAGGCCGGCAAACAGGCGCACTTGTCAAAGAGTGTGCTGGAGTTTGTGCAGGGAAGAGAGCAGCAGGGGCCAAAGACTCCACGCATCAGACTCAGAGGCTTCAGACAGAGTCTACAGAGCCCTCAGGTGAGTGTATAAGAGAAACTTTAATTGGGGTGGTGACTCAGAGCGCAGGCAGGGACCCTGCCCTGATGTTGCCTCCACCCAGGGCTCCGCTGAGGCCTCCACCCAGACAGAGCCCTTGGGTGGGACAGCAGCACTCTGGCCCCCTGCCTACAGGGGTTGCCTAGCGGGTCCACGAGGGCCCGGGGGTAGTGGAGGGGCAGGAGGTCCCCTCACTTGTTTCACACATGCCCAGATTGAGGCCCTGGAGGGGCCGGTGAGGGAACTCCAGGCAGAGGTGAGCAGGCTGCGGGGGATCAAGGTGATTGAGGTTGATGGGTACTTCCATTCTCTGCAGGTCCACACACGTGAAGGGAAGGCATCACAGGAGAGAGCTGATGAGGCCAGATGGCAGACAGTAACCTCGAGGACAAGACCTCGCAAAGCCAGGGCAAGTCCCTGTGTTCAGCTGGAGAACAGACTTGAGGCACTGGTGTCACTGCCAAAGACCACAGTAGTAGAGGCCACACCAAGAGATACCACCAAGCCAATTGAGAGAGAACCAAGCAGCCGGAGGAGAAGACATTGGGTCATTGTGGTAGGTGACTCCCTCCTGTGAGGAATGGAGGGAGCCATCTGCCACCCAGATCCCATGGAACGGGGAGGTATGCCGCCTGCCCGGAGCCCAGATTCGTGATGTCACAGCAAGGATTCCAGACCTGATCAGGCCGACTACTATTCCATGGTCCTCATCCATGTGGGAACAAATGACGCAGCCCAGAGTAGTCCAGGCAGGGTCACGAGTGACTACATGGAGCTGGGAACCAGGCTCAGAGGTTCAGAAGCACAGATGACCATTCTACCAGTCAGAGGTCAAGGATAGCACCTCAGCAACTGCACTAGAGAAGTCAATTCATAGCTTCGGAGCTAGTGCCACTGCACAGAATTTGGTTTCCTTGATCACGACCTGTACTTCCAGGATACGGCCTTGTTCGGGCAAGATGGACTACATCTCTCTCCAGGAGGCAGGAGTCTCTTCTCTTACAGGTTAGCTGATCTCCTTCGCAGGGCTTTAAAACTAGGTTCGTCAGGGGACAGGGATGATGATGACAGGGAGAGACCAGATACAAAGAACCAAGAGTCATGCACTACAGCAGTTCAGGTAAGTAACAAGGGCCCCGCTAGGCAACAGAATGGGAGATTAGCAAGGGCATCTACTGGGGGGCTTAGATGCCTCTACATTGAAGCTAGGAGCATGAGGAACAAGCAGAAGGAACTTGCGCTCCTGCTTGCAAATAAAGAATTCGACCTGGTTGAGCTAACAGAAACCTGTTGGGATCTTACCCATGACTGGGCAGTGGGCATTGAGGGCTACAGGCTGTACACACAGGACAGAAAAAAAAGAGGGGGGAATTGCTCTCTATATTAAGGAACAATATACATCTTCCATAGTCATATTGGGACAAGAAGGGCAAATTGAGGTATTATGGGTCAAATTACTGGGGGCTGGGGAGAAAGAGACCTAGTAGGAGGGGTCTATTACAGACCCCCACACCAGGCGGATGAGTTAAACCTAGAATTCTCAAGGCAGCTCTCAGAGGCAGTGCGCTCAAAGGACCTGGTTGTCATGGGGGACTTAAACTTCCCAGACATCTGCTGGGAGAAGCAGGCAGCCTGGTCTGTCCGTTCACGTAAAATTTTTAACCTCCTTACAGGACCTTCACCTATCACAGGGGTACACGTCCCCACCAGGGGTAATGCCTTGCTAGACTTGGTACTAGCCACAGGGGATGACTTGGTGGGGGATATGCAGGTACAAAGTAACCTAGGGGATAGTGACCACCAAAAGGTGGGGAAGATAACTAGTACAGCAGAAGTACTGGACTTCAGGAAGGCCAACTTTGGTAAACTCAGGAAATTAGTTAGGAAGGGACTGACTGGTAATAGCCTCGCAGAGATGGGAGTCCAGGAAGGGTGGGTGCTTCTCAAGGGACTAACCTTGCAGGCACAAAAAAAACTATCCCAGTCCACATAAAGGGGGACAAAAAAGCAAAGAAACCCTCTTGGCTGAGCAGGGAAATCCAGGATAGCCTGGTGAGGAAAAAAGAGGTCTACATGCTATGGAAACAGGGGGCAGTCACCAAGGAGGAGTTCACCTGCTTGGCTCGAGCCTGCAGGGAAGCAGCGAGGAGAACCAAAGCAGAGATGGAGCTTAGGCTGGCAACAAAAGTCAAGGATAACAAAAAGTCATTTTTTTAAGTACACAGGCAGCAAAAAGAAAATGTAGGATAACTTAGGACCACTTCAGAACAAAGACAACTGGTAACAGATAGGATGGCTAAAGCAGAGATTCTAAATGAATTCTTTGCATCCGTGTTCCTGGACATGAATACAAATACGCATCCTATTAGAACTTTAGGCAAGCCCAGGATAGATGCCAACCCACCAGCAGTTCATGCAGACCTAGTATGGGGGCATCTGGAGGGACTGAATGTATTTAAGTCAACAGGCCCTGATGATCTTCACCCTAGGGTACTTGGGGAATTAGCTGGAGTCATAGTAGACCCACTGGCACAATTGTTCAAGCACCCATGGAGCTCAGGACAAACTCCAGAGGACTGGAAAAGGGCCAATGTGGTCCCTATTTTCAAGAAGGGGAGGACGGAGGAACTAGGTAACTATAGGCCGGTTAGCCTCACCTCTATTCTTGGCAAGACCTTTGAGAAAATAGTTAAAGATCACATTTGCGGCAGACCAGCAGGTAAAACAATGCTAAGGGGCAATCAGCATGAGTTCATAGCAGGCAGATCCTGTCTGAACAACCTAGCTTCATTTTACAACCGGGTCACAAAATGCTTGGATGAGGGACCAGAGGTAGATGTTGTTTACCCAGACTTTAAAAAGGCCTTCGACACAAATGTCACATGCAGTTCATATAAATAAACTAAAAAACTGCAGTATTACAGTCCAGTGAGTAGAAAATTGGCTTATGGGACGCACCCAGAGAGTGGTGGTAGACGTGTCGGTTTCTACCTGGAGAAATGTAGGCATCTGAGTCCCCTAAGGCTCTGTCCTGGGACCAGTACTATTCAATATCTTCATCAGTGACTTGGATGAAGGAGTAGTAAACACCCTGTCCATGTTTGCTAATGACACAAAACTATGGGGGGAGATAAACACACTAGAGGGAAGGGAGTAAATCCAAGTAGATTTGGACAGGCCGGGGAGATGGGCGGAACAGAATAGGATGCAGTTTAACAAGGATAACTGTCATGTGTTGCACCTCGGAAGAAAGAATCATCAGCACTCCTACAGCCTGGGAGGGACCATTCTAAGCAGCAAAACTGCGGAAAGTGACCTTGGAGTCAAAATCGACTCCAAAATGAACATGAGTCACCAATGTGATAAGGTAATAAGTAAAGCTAACCGCACTCTTTCTTGCATAAGTAGGTGCATCACGAACAGGTCTAGGGAGGTGATACTTCGCCTCTATGCGGCATTGGTCAGGCCACAGCTGGAGTACTGCATCCGGTATTGGTCGCCACACTTCAGGAGGGATGTGGATAACCTGGAAAGTGTTCAGAGGAGGGCCACCTGTCTGGTTAAAGGCCTACAGAAAAAACCCTATGTGGACCGACTGGGAGACCTGAACCTTTTTAGCCTCCACAAGAGGAGGCTGAGAGGTGATCTTGTGACCACCTACAAACTCATTGGCAGGGGGTCAGCAGGAAGTGGGGGATACAATGTTTACCAGGGCGACAGTCGGGGTAACTACAAACAACGGACAAAAGAGAACAAATTCAGGCTGACATCAGGAAAAAGTTCTTTACAGTGAGGGTCGCCAAAATATGGAATAGGCTTCAGAGGGAGGTGGTGTTGTCCCCTTCCTTGGTAATATTCAAAAGGAGATTGGACAGACGCCTGACTTGGGGTAATCTGACCCCAGCACTCTTTCCTGCCCAGGGCAGGGGATCAGACTTAATGATCTAATAGGTCCCTTCTGACCCTAATAATTATGAAACTATGAAAACATATTATAAAATTGTCTTCTGCACTTACTTGCTGTATTTCAAATATTTAAGTAAATCCTGCACTTAACTCACTGAATCAACAAGTAGCCTCTATAAATGATCATCTATAAAGCATTCTAAGTGCTGCATACTATATTAACTCTGATTGCTACAACCAGCACTCTCAGGCTATAAATGAAATAATCTTTCCCTCTTTTTTTTTTCCCTGATCCCAATACCCCAAACACTTACCTAGACATTTTACAAAATTAAGTAAAATTAGAATAGAACTATTACTTATTTCCTTGTTCTTGAAAATCTCTCTCCTAACATACCACTTTCTGGATATGACCGTTCTTACCCATTTAAACCAGCAGGCTTACTAATGCACGTTATGCACATTAGTTGTACACAATGGACAAACAGACACATGACAATTACAGAATCTCAAATGAACATGAAAGTCTCACTAAAAGAGCTTCACAAATAGGCATAATGGTGGAGCATTAGCAAGGTCAGTAAGGATTCAGGGAGGTGATTTGTTTGTAGCTCAAGAGAGTCCAAAGGAGGGCCATGCACATTCTCTAGAAGCCTAGGGAGCAGAACATAGGAGGAGAGACTGAAAGACTTGGGACTGCTCAGCCTGAAGAACAGGAGACTCAGAGGAGACTTGGTGGCAGCCTGTAAGTATATTAGCATGCGCCAGGGCCTGGGAGAGTCTCTATTCACCAAGGCCCCCCAGGGGACAACAAGAAACAATGAGCACAAACTGACTGAGGATTGCTTCAGACTGGACATAAGGAAAAACTTCTTTACAAGTTGAGTGCCAAGGGTTTGGAACAGTCTCCCCCACAGAGGTGGTACAGTCATCCACCCTGGTGATCTTCAATACCCACCTTGCTGGGGTCATCTGACCCCAGCAGAATTTCCTGCCCAAGTGCAGAGGGGGCTGCACACAAAGATCTGCAAGGTCCTTCCCAGCCCGTAACAACTATGAAACTACGTATTTCAAACACCTATGTCATCCAAACCTTTCCAGGTCAAGCCTAGAGCACGTGCTATTGAAAAAGGAGCCTAGCTTCATTTGGCTTCCATTTAAATTAAAGTTGCTACTTTTGCTTGAATTAAAAACAGTATTTCCACAAGAGGTATCAAAATGCCAAAGAGAAATTTCAAGCAGGCACATACAGATGTAATGCCTATCTACCTTCATTGTACTTACATAATAGGGATCAGCTTCCCTTTCAGTTATTTCATCTTGATACAGAGTGAAACAGGTCGGTATTCGTCCAAACCACACATCTCGAAGTACATCTTTGTCATCTGTCATTCTTCCAATGGATACTGAAGCACATGTAGACTAAGTTGCTTCAACCAGAACTACCCTCTATTGAACCCACAAAAAAAAAAAAAAAAGAACCAGCAAGATTAATTTTTCTTTAAACAAAAGAAATAAAAATGACACCAGACCCTTTTCATAATGTCAAACAAGAACAGAGGTACCCAGTTATATTTACTAAATTACTAATATGTTAATCTCAACAAAGCCAGCTGGATGTATAGCTGTAACTTGGCTGCAAAAGCAGAAGATTAGGAAGCTGAACTCTGATTTAAAAAGGTTAAGCAAAGTTAACTGTCTGCTTTACTATCAGTATGTGTAACAAGACGGTGATGGCAATGATAAAGCACTTTCAACATTCACATCATCTAGGGAGGGCTGGCCTGTGGCACTTGTGACATGGGCACACTCCCTGAGCAGCGCACTGCAGACTGGGGAGGGGACAGGCAGCACCAGTGGCAAAGGCAAGAGAGAGCAGAAAGCAGGGCAGGCTGGGAGCACAGGGCAGGGAACAAAGAGCAGGCTGGGAGGAGAAAGCAGGGCACTTCCTCAGCCTGACAAACGGTGTTTGTGCCCAAAAGTTTCCTAAGAATTCTTCCAACTAGTGGAGTTGGTTTAATAAAAGAGGGTGGATTTACTCCAAGAACTTGGTCTGCCCATGTCCTTACAGCAACACAGCTACAAACTACACCCCTAAAAAATGGAGTGCAGGGTGGGGTAAAAAAGGAGAGCAGCAGAGCAGGCCGGGAGCCCAGGGCAGGAAACAAAAAGCCGAGCAACAGAGCAGGCGGCCCCATGCCCAGCCCATCCCATCCCATCCCATCCCAGCCTTCAGCCCCATTCCCGACCCCAGCCGCAGCTTGGTCGCCGTTCCCCACCCCCCGCTGGCGGCCCCGCCCCCTGCCTCCACGGCGCCGGGCGCTGCGGGGGTGGGGGAGGGGCGGGCGCGAGGACCGTTACCTGCGGCTCCCCCAGCGCGGCTCGGCCGCGCGCGTGTGCGAGACCTCAGCCCGCTCCGCCACTCAGCGCGCCCCCCGTCCACCACGTGAACAGCCACTTCCGCCCAAGCGGAAAACTCCCCCCGCCCCACCTGCCCTTACCTCCTGTCCGGGGCGCCGGAAGCCGGAACCGGCGGCGGGGGAAGTGACTTCACAAAAGGGGAAGGCGGGAGGTATCGTTAGTCTTGGGGCTTTTCTCTTCTTCTCCTCCTGTTCGCGGCTGCGCATTGTGGTGTCAGGCCCTGCAACCACTCGCTCCTGTCTGCCGGGGGCTGCCTGACCGCTTGCACTGTAGAGCCTGTCACCCGCAAACAGGCGCCTGATTAGGGCGAGCCCTGAATGGAGGGGGCAAAAATAACCCCCCTGCTTCGAGGGGTCTGTACTCGCCGAGGCAGCCCCTGCTTTTCCCCTGCCCTGTTGCTGCGCCTGCTGCGGTGGGGAGCGGGCAGGAGTAAAGCAGCGGGGCAGGCTACCTCTGCAAGTTCCATCCTCAGTTTTTTAAAACCCGGTCTTGGCTGGGATGATCTAGTTGCACATGGTCCTCCTGCCTTGAGCAGACGGTGCGACTAGATCAGTGGTTCTCAACCTTTGTTCTACCAGGGACCCATTTGTAAACATGGATGGCCAGTCCCGACCCAGTGCCACTTACTCCTGGCTCACTGCCCCAGTGTGGGGCTTGGCGGGGGGGCCTCGCAGGCGGGAGCTTGCAGGAGAGAAGCCCTGGCTTAACATGTTTTTCTCCTTTAAACGGGTATCCATTTCTAAAATTTGTTTCCTACCCTTTCATATATTCTTGTGACCCCTGGGTTGAGCAACATTGGACTAGATGTTCTCCTGAGGTCCCTTCCAAGCTGAATTTTTTTATGATTCGAAGAGGCCTGGTCCAGGCTACAAACGTTGCTAGTGGGTGTCTCCAGAGCCCCAGCTCATTTTAGCAGCTAGATGGTTTGCATCAAATTAACAAAGGGGTTTAAGTGCTGCTGTGCTAAGCCATAAACTGCATAGGTGAGCCTCAAAGCTGCCAGCTTGCTGAGTGGAGATCTGTGGAAGTTGGATATTAGGAAATATTTATGACGGGTATGTCATAAGTCCCACCCCTGTGTCTAACAGCTGCTTGGAGGTACCTACCTCCATTTAGTATCCACAGCCCTGCACCTCTCCTGAAGTTCCTAAATTCTTTGAGAAATATGACTCCTGGCTGCTTTGAAGTTGAATAGTCCTGCCTAGATCTTGTGAGAGTGTGTAAAACCACTGATCATTTTCACATGAGTGTGGGAAGAACAGCCCTCTGCACATAACTAGTCTAAGGAAAATGAATCATAACTAATAATTTCCTTTTAATATGTATTTTAGAGCAGAGGTAGCAGCCTTTTGCTGGTGTGGATTGGAACTTGTGATCTGTCTTGCCTGTAAGCCAGAAGTCTCTGCTCCCTCCTCCCCTCTTACCATCCCTCCTTCAGAGCCAGCTGCCTGAATTCACCCACTGCAGATGCCAGACCCCTCTGCAGCAACGGAAGAACAGATGCAGTAGAGCAGAGGACTTCACAGGGAAGGGGAGTGCTGCAGGGAGGATGGATGGCATGGCACAGCTCTGTGCTACTGATCCCCCGTGTCAGACTGCCTTGCATCAGACCTTTGTGGGCAGGATCTGGCCCACAGGTGTGGGCCAAGCCCTGGTGTAGAGGAACAATTATTTAATAGTGGGCTATAATGTCTTTTTACAGTTCTGATTTTCCCCACCAGATGTCATGCTACTGCTGTTTCTGTAAAGATTTCACCATGGTCAAACATGAAGGATGTTGCCAAGTTCACAGAATAAACAAATGTAAAAATGATTTTTGGAATTTAGCCACACACAGAGTTTACTCTGGGTTTTTAAAAATCTGTGTTGCTATTTTTTCAAACCTTTAGCACTTACATTATACCTTAGTGTAAACAGTGCTCTTTTAAGTACACAGCCATCTCACTGGGCACATCTACACATGCATTAATGCGCTTTTCCTAATGCACATTAAATTTAGTACCTCCAATATGAGGCACTAAACACATGCACATCACGCTGCACTAACGCACAGTAGCTCAAGCCCACACTCTTTAGGTGACACAATGCACAGTAACCTGCCCTACTGCATATTAGTGTAATATCAGTTTTTTATGCGCCGCTTTAATTTGCAGTACAATAGGCTACTGTGCATTGAAGTGCACATGTAGACACACTCACTGTTGTAGTATTAGCAGCTCAAACTCCTATTAGAAGCCTCGTGGGAAGCTAGTTAGTTTCAGGGATGCTAATACCACAGCAGGTAAACAAAGTCACTAAGTACATAGCCCTGTCAGTGTCAAAATTGACTATCTCTTCTCATTTTCAAAGCTTTTACTAGTTTCTACTACTGGACTTGGTACTGCTATTTGAAGCCTTGACAGTAAGGGACGGTAGCAGCCAGAAACCTATGTACCTTTCTCAAGGCTTCAAGTAGCAAGCTTTTGACGGCTATTTCCACTTCACTGTTTCTGACAATTGATAATCTACAAAGTACAAATAATCAGTAAAGTGTGCAGTGAGTCTGGAAATTGTTGTGCAGTTAAAGCAGTTTAAGTATTTAATCAAGATGCATATAACCAGAATTTATCACGATGTAATGTTTGGAGCTGACATTTTGTTATGCTGTTATGCAAATTAAGCACTTACTTTGTATGCATAACAAGTGGGGTGAGGAGGAATTAGTGCTGTTCCCCTTAGGCAAAATGGGGAAGGAGAGAGGTGGGTACAATTTGCAAATCTTTTTTTTTAGGGCTGACAAGCAATTTTTAAAAATCATTGGTATTAATTGCAAGATTAAAAAAAAATAGTTGCAAATAATCGCAATTTTGATCACACAGTTAAACAATAGTCAGCACCCTGCACCCAGGAGCCCATGCACCCTGTCACCACCAACAGCACACAACCCCAGCTCCAACTCCAGCCTGCACTGCTCCAGACTAGCACCAGCTGTGGCAAACCAGCCAGAACCCATGCAAACAGCCTCAACCCCAGCCCACCCCAGCCCACTCCAGACTCACCCTCCCATGCTGGGCAGCAGTAGCAATAGCTGGGCAGAAGCTGCTTCTCAGTGCAGGGGAAAAACAGGCCTTCCCCCTCACTGCTGGGTGTGGGCTACAGGAGGCTGCAGCAAGAAGGGCCCTGCAGCAGCAAGGGTGAGAGGCCACTTTTTCCTCTTGCTAAGCAGTAGTTTTTGCCTGGCTGCTGCCGATACAACCACTGCTCAGTGTGGGCAGGTGACCTGGAGTGGATGTGGGGTGGGCCGGGGTTGGAGCTGTTCACATAGGTTCTGGCTAGTTCAGAGCAGGCACAGGGTGGGCCAGGGTCAGGGCTGTGCATGCAAGTTCCAGCTGATCCAGAGCTGGTCTGCTTCTCCCGGCTGAGTCCAGAGATGGCACAGGGTAGGCCATATTTTGCCCATCCCTAGTCAAAATGGATGTGCGTAATTAACACTCATTACAAAAATTCATGCGTTAATTTTTTGAGTTAATTGCATGTATTAACTGACAGCCCTAATTTTTTTTCTATACATGTGGAATATGTCACATACAGCCATGTTTTTAAACCAGTGTGCCATGGCACGAAGAGCTCTCTGGTGTGCCACGAGAATTTTGGAATAATGAGAAGTTCTCCAGCTGCTTAGCACTAATGAATAAGCCACATCAATGAGATAGTCACAGATGACTTGTGTATGTGTTGGCTGTGGGGGAGAAAGAGATCCAGCTGACCAGAAGAAAATCCATCTACTGCACATGCTGCATGTGTGTTGGCTGTGGGGGTGCACAGTTTGCAAACCTCTGAACAGCTGTGCCGCAGAATTTTGTCATAGGAATGAGCTACAATGAGCTAAGTATGGGGAGGGGGAATGCCTTAACATGTGTGCTGCAGAAAAATTATTAATGTAAGCGTGCCTTGGGCTGGAAAAGTTCAGGAAACTGACATACAGGGCAAATCTGGAGACAGTAAGAAGATCAGTCAGGTTTTTGGCTAACGCACAGGACTAGTTCTCTAATTCTACAACATGCTAGTCCTTCATGATGCTAGATATATTCAGTCCATCTTTTTGTACATTAATTTCCCCATGGTAGATCAGATATCTACTTTTCCAAGGGTACACTAAGACTAAATTAATGCTTTGAAGCTTTGGACAGAAAAACGTAAAGTTCTTATAATGTGCTCCTCCTGGGTTGCATACTGTCATGGCTGATCTCTATTTAGAAGGAGAAGTTATGTCTGCTTGTGGGCAGAGGATAGTGGGTTAGGCAGTTGTTAGCTGCTCCCTTTCTGATCACCAAATAAGGCTCTTAGGAATGATGTTGATGTTGCAAGTCCTAAAAATTCCAAATGTTGAGGCATTTTCTAAAATTTCCGAGGAAGAATTCTGAAAAGGCCATAACTACATGTTGTTACTTTATGACTGTGACTCCAAAGCAGGAGTGCTGAACCCTGAGCCCGCAAGACAGATTCCACCCCTGGTATCATGTAATTCAGCCCATGGGGTGTCCTGCAGGGGGGTAGTGTCACTGCTTCCCACAGCCAAATTTTAAGACCCATGGGAAGCCCTACGAGCTGGATAGCATAGCCCTACATGCTGCATCAGTTATGCAGGGCAGTGCAGGTCCTGACCCCAGTGCATGGCTGGCATGGGGCCTGATCCTGGTACACAGGGGCCAGTCAAGGCCACGGAAGGCCAAGTCCTGGTATAGAGGGCCAGATCCAACCTATGCACCACTCATCTAGCCCTCAGGGCCGAAAGTTTGAGCACCACTACTCCAGAGCAACCAGTGAGGAACAAAGTGACTAACACAGGGAAACCAGAAAGAAGCTGGGAAGAAAGGAGGAACTACTGATGATCCAGTTTTGCAGGGCTAGGCCCTTAATAGAATAGTTAAAAAAGGATGGTGCTCTAATCCAATCCTCATACTTAAAGTTAGGAAATACATTTAAAAGTCCTAGCTGGAGTATCCAGACTGAAAACTTACAATTCTTGACAACTGAGGGGCATGCAGGGCAACAGTCCCATGCAGCTATGTCCTATCCTACCCAAGCTATCAGTCTTACCACCCAGTTGTAAGATACATGGAGCATGAGGATCCAGGAAGTTTGTAAGCTTTGGAAGCTTATCAGTGGAGCTGGATCTCTCATGTTAGTTTTGGCAGGTTTCTTACTGATTAGGTCAGCAATATCTATCGTCTTTTGGGATTTGTGTGGGTTAGGCTCTGGATTTGGATGACAGTTTAAAAACTTTGTTTACTATTTAGTGATAAATGTTACTTGTATTGTAATTCACCCAATTAAAATATTGTTGACACATTAATCATCCTTACACCCTTTTACAAAACCTTCAGGCTTAGGGATAGAGAAGTTGGAGCTGAGAGCTGACTTGCCAATGATTACTGAGCCTATTCATTGAGCCAGGTGTAAGCTCAATAATTCCTGACTCTCAACCCTGTGCTGACGTCTTTAGATTGTTTATTTCTACTGTGGTAAGAAAATCAAGTTTCACTGATGACGAATTCAATATGTATCATGAAGTCCATTAAACACTTGTTGAATTTTGTATATTTTTCTAAATATACCAAATTCCTTTAATTACATTTAAAGTGTTCTAAAAGAATGTAATTTAGACTAAGAATAAAATAAGAATTAAAATTTGAGGTAAGTCATCCACCACTGCCATAATTCTTTTAAAAATGGCACCTGCTTCTTTTTTTAGAGGGTTAACTTAGGGAATTTAAGCCTGGGGCTGTGACTCCTCTTCTGATTTTAGCACATCAGCTCTCAAGAGGAATAAAGTTAAAGGCACACGCCCTTTTCTTCAGCATTTCCCATTGGCTAGTTTAGGCAGCTCCCAGCTCAATGTGTTAGCTGTTGTGAAATCGTGTTCTGTAGTATCTTAGGGTGCTGTTACAGGTTACCTTTACAATATTTTAAATCTGTGGAATGTTATACTGTTATGAAGTTAAAACAGTTTTCAAGCAGTCACAGGTTAAGGCTGAATGCCATTTGCACAACTGTAACTTACCACTAGAGGGTCTGGCAAGCAGGGACATAAACAGGAGCCAGGACCCTGTTCCTCCTCTTGCCTAGGAGAAGAAGGGGAAGCATGACATGGAGCTCTGAGGCAGAGAAACTGGCATGGAGTCTGTGGCTTCCCTACCTCTGCAGCAGCAGGAGCTGAGCCAGGACCATGGGTGGGAAGGGAGAAATCTTGAAAAACTGTTTTAAGTGAAGGGCAGGAAGAAGTAAATAGAAGTGGTAGAGAGTTGAATTAGGAGCGGCAGGGATCATGCTGGCTGGGATGCAGGAGCTGCTGGGAAGAGGAGGAATAGCCGGGGCACAAGAATGAGAACCAGCATGCTTGCTCCATCGCACAGAGCACACACTAGGGCAGAGCTGAGAACCAACATGCTTCCTGCATGACATAGAGGGTGTACTGACAGAGCTAGCTGAGAAACAGGGGGTTTGCAGGGCCAGTAAAACCGAGGCATGATGAAGTGACCAGCCTGCAGCAGTGTGGAGAATGGGACTGTCTGGCATGGGGAAAGGGAGGCACAGACACCAATGAAAACCTCTCAGCATCAACCCACCTTGGTCTATTAAATCATTTAAGGTTATGGAAGGCATATTTATGTTATTATTTATAGCATTTTTAATTGAAATATAACAAAAAATAGACTCTTATGTGTTAAATTGTGCATGATGATGGAGGGTTGGGCCCTGGGGAGCCCCTTAGCTGAACCCAGCCAACTGGCCTCATGTGAGTCTGCCCCAGTGAGGCCCCTAGCACTGCTCTCTCTGGGAAGCCTGGCAGGGTTGGGATTGGATCCAGGGTGGGGGGTGGTTATGCAGGCAAGAAGTGGAGCTGCTGAGGCACAGGAGGCCATGCATTCCTATCTTGGCCAGGGACAGGATGGAAGAGGGCTGGCAAGCACCAACTGTTTGCAGCAAACCCTGTTGATCTCCCCATGGTCCTATCCCAGGTTGGGAGGCTTAGCAGGGCACAAACTCTCCCCCAAGTCCTTCATGCTCCCATGCTGCTAGGAGGGAGGGGGCTGGTGAGTGAAGCTCAGGCAACTGGCTACATGCCAATTGCCTGCAAAGAAAATTACTAAACTAGACCTCAGGCCCCCCATCCCATCCCAGCCCCACAAGCTTTGCTCAGGGCTGCCTGTGACTTTCAGCTGGGTGCAAGGCATGGGAAAACTACAATCAAGGTCAGTTTACATGAGGTTAATTGAAATTTTCCCACAGCCCCCCTGGCCTTTTTCCGAAATTCTCCCCTGGCCAGGGGTGTAGCATGTGGGTCAAAGCTTTCTCTGGAGCCCCGCAAGTTGAGTTGAAGTAGGGTTATGGAAAGCTAGGAGGGGTGGGCGTGGGGAGGCATACTTCCCCATCACCACAGATAACCATTGATGGAGAAACCCTGGAGCCAGGGAAAGCTTGCTTCTCTTGCCTGCTTGGTCCCACTGCATGGAAGCCCTGGCTGCTCCATGCTGAGTGTGGAGTGGCTGGGTAGCAAGGCCATGCAGCTGGGTAAAACATGCTTCTCCCTGGTCTCCCTGCTCTGAAGTTGATGAGAGGGCTGAGGGGTGAGAAACCAGTAGGTTTTTGGTGGGTAGAAAGGGGTAGAGTGGCTTGGAGGTGTGCATCCTGGGATACTGGAGGACTGCAAACTGATTGCTTTGTGGCAGGCCCATGCTCACCGTGTCACTGTTGGCCTGCCCTGCTTGCCTAAGCATGTTGCACCAGGGTCCACTCTCCTGCCACAACTTGATGTTACTTGAAGTACTACTGGAGGATGTTGTTCAGTGTCATCCAAATCCTGGGTACCTCAGCAGGTTTTTCTTCTGTGGGGCTCCTTACCTCCCCTTCACCCCACCCCTTTCCATTCGGGTGTGTGGCTCGGGTCTTGGTTGGATCTGGATGTGCTGTAGGGCACTCTCTGCTCTTCCTGGGCAGTCTGTCTGCACCTTTTTTACCCAACTGGTCATACAGGTGTCTCCACTTAGAAAAAGGAACAACTCAAACTGAAATTCTCCCTGGGGTGCAGGCAAGCAGGGCAACAATTCTCACTGCATCAGGCGCCTCTTCTTTGGCACCTTCTCCCCTACACATGGGGTAAATGGTGTACCTGTCACATAAATTCTGCATGGGGGCTCCCCCAAGAAGCAAGGGGCAGGGCTCCCCACCACTTCCAGTGGAGTTCCAGGACCTACACATGGTGAAAAGGAGTGGAAAAGGCCACCAGTTCTATTGTGCAGAGCTTCCCCCTGGTAGTGTGAGAGTCCCAGGAGCTGCATGTGAGCCCTGTGCAATCGAGGTGGGCCAGCCTGGCTCCGCTTCTTGCAGCAATGTGCAGTTCCCAGAACTTGCTAGAGCTGCATGCTGCCAGGGGGGCCATGCATGAGCAAGCCATGAGCACCCTGAGGGTCCACCACCTGCTGCTGCTACCAATGGCAGTAGCTATACACTGGCAGGGGTACCTGCACCCCCACCCTCCCTCACGCCTCTCATACCCACACCCTGCCCACCTTAGTTCCACAGTCCTGCCACACTGCTGGGTATGGTCTTTGCACTCCTGCCAGTCTGAGCTCCATGCTCCTCACTCCTGCCCATCTGCAGCTTCCCTACCTGCTGCCTGGGGCCAGCACTGCAGCAGGGACACAAAGAGGAGCCACTGGAGGCAGGGGAAGCTGAGTAGGTCCCCCTGTGGCTGTAGCAGCGGAACCAGTGGCCTCACCCAGAAGTTGTAAGTACTGGCCAGAGCTGGGGGCTGCCCATGCACAAGGGTGGGAACAAAACACACAGGCTGGACAGGGCACAATTAATTGTTGGGTGCCCATGGGCCGGATGAAATCATTGGGTAGGCTGGATCTGGCCTATGGGCCATATTATGCCTGATCCTGAATTTGAAGGTACTTAAAATGGGCTAACACCCTTTAATGGGTGAATTCTCCCATTTTAAGTGTCTATGGTAATTTAAATCTAAACTGCAACAGAGCCCCAGCTCTCACTTTGCACTGTGTAAGAAACTTAGGCACCTAACTTGAGAGTGAATTTCATTCTGGGAGTCAAGCTCCTAAAAGTTATCCATTGTGATGCTAAACATTGTGGTGCTTAAGTCCCTTTGTGGATATAGCCATAAGATCTTAATTGAAGAGGATGAAGTATAAGCAGTCAACCTAAAACAAGTTACTAGGCTGTGATAGGTCTTTAACTGCACTTTAATAAACTACTACTAGCACTGACATACAAAAGAGTAAAATTGTAACAACTGCATCTTGTTTTTTTGTGAATTAGTAAGGTATGTTCTGTTTAAGTGAACTTAAATCTAATGTCTGCTAGCTCTGGGTGAGAACATGAAAGGCTGTTTTCCTTTTAGAGGGTTCTTGGGCAAATGTAAGTATAAGTAAACAAATGTTGTACAGTCTTTATTCTTTCTGGTTTTGAAATTATCTCTCTTTAATATCAAGCAATGATAAGAAGGAGGTGTCAAAACCAGAGCTGCTCAGTCCCCAGCCCACTGGCCAGATGCAGCCTGCAGAGCCACGTAATCCAACCTGCAGGTCTCCCCATGGCTCTAGAAATTTGGTAGTGGGGGAACTGTGGCAATTAGCACTGCCACCATTCTCCACTGCCAAATTTCTGAACCCCACTCAGTTGAATCAGCCCTGGCTGGGCCAGCCCCACATGGAGAGATTGGGCCTCATTCCTGCACAGCTAGATCAAGCCGGGGCCCTATACAGCTGTGTGGGATTGGGTTCTGGGCAGAATGGCCATGCCTGTTTCGCAGGATCAGACACCAGTTGGGCCAGCAACATGTGCCAGATTGGACCCATGGACCAGATCTGGCCTGCAGGCAAGCCTGACATATTCATCAGGCCTGTGGCACAAAAAGGCCTGGCCCCACTGGTCAAAACGATTGAAAATAATGTCATAGGATTACTAGATGCAGTAAAAAGAAATTAACTCCTTGGACTTGTTTTTCAAGTAGCCATTTTGTTCCTAACACGCCTTCTTTTTTCAGGGAATTTAATCTAGATTGAAGGGAGGAAATTCCCAGACCCAGACAAAAATATCTGTAAATCTAAAGAACCTCAAGCGGTATACCACTCCCTGATACCGCTGTTATCAGACAGCACAATGATTCACCATCTGTTGGCAATTATATCTAAATACCTGCCATTGAGTGCATATGAAGGAAGAAGCTATTAAAAATTAAGATCATAATTATGTCTGGATAGACTCTGACAGAAATAAAGTAACCAATAAACTTGACGCTACATAGTCATGGCAGACAGCATCTTCTGGGGTGGTGTAAGAGGTGCAGTTGTAAATATGGATCTGGAGATTTACTTTATTAAAACCAATCAATAAACAAACAAAGGTAATTTTGATTTGATTATATTTCATTTTGCTGTTTATTCTGCCAGAGGATGGAGATAGTTCTAATCAGTTTTATGTAATTCTCAGAGAGAACTATGGTTTTGTGATCATTACCGAAGCACAAAATAAGGAGTAGATCATTCTTTTGTATGAGAAAAACAAAGAAGGAATTTCATATTTCATAGATTTCATAGACATTAGGGCTGGAAGGGACCTCGGGAGATCATCGAGTCCAGCCCCCTGCCCAAAGGGCAGGAAGT
>NW_017728918.1:85387221-85408013 GCF_001723895.1 Crocodylus porosus
CCCTAAACATAATCTCCCCTGCTGGCCCCTCGTGGACATGTGCCAGGATAATTTTCTCAAAAAGCTTACCCATGATCGAGGTAAGACTAACTGCCCTATAGTTTCCTGGGTCCTCCTTCCTTCCGTTTTTGAAAATGGGAACCACATTGGCCCTTTTCATTGTCATTGTCTACTCATGGTGAAGTAAACTAGTATGACTAATTAAATGGAAAGGCTGAATAATTTAACTAGAAAAGCAACCTAGATAAATATTGCTGAATGTAGTCGCCATGTCTGATGGTATATGGTACTGTGCAGGTGTAAGATAAGTAAAAGTTACTTGTTTCTGTATTACAAGGAAAGGTCATTCATAACTTTGCTCTTGCAGATATTTGTTTACGCATTTCTAATCTATTAATATATTTGTGTATTTGCTTTGTATATAGCAAATAACAGGGTACGGGAAGATCTTATTCAAGTTCTGCCACTCACTGTGTGGCCTTAAACGTGATATATAAAACTAAATGTTCCAAAGTGTCCATTAGTTTTTCTACCACACCTGAGACATGTTTTTAAAATGATCTTATATTAACAAATAAAGAACCATTATAGTTATGTTGGTTACAATTACAAATGTGCTATAGCAAATGCTTTGAGTTCTAAAGCTAGCACATTAATGGTAAAGTTTTAGAGTTTTTCATTTACATAATATAGAAAAAAGCATTTGAATCTGTTCACAGTCTAGGAGCAAATTTCAAGAAATGTTTAGCTAATCATTAGGGTGGCACTTCTCCAGTAAAGAATGGGTGCACTGAGCTGCCAGCATAGGTGATAGAAGGAAGGGATAACCAGGTTCAGTCCCCTCAACCTCAGGGAGCAGCAGGTATGGCCGGAGGGCAGCCCAGCTATAGGCTGCTGCACCAGGGGGAGGGGCGCACACACTCAGATACCCTGCACAGCTAGGATTGCAGCTGGCCCAGCAGGCAAGTACGTTTCTTTCTTTACCTGTGCTTGGGTTGTGGTATAGATCAAGACCCCCAAAGTGCAGGAGGCAATGGGGTAGGGGCAGGGGTGAATCATTCACCCCTGCCCCATAACCTGGCCTGGGCAGGGCCCAGCTGGGCCAGGTCATAGGACAATTGGAGCCCAGCAACTCCTCCAGAGGCTCAATGCGGCTCTGGGGAGCCAAGGGGTGGGGCACGTGCCCCCGCCGATATTTGCACAGGGCAAGAGCAGGCCACAGCTGCAAGCTGGGCTCTGCCTGCTCCCTGCCTCTGTGCCTCACTGCTGCTGCTTCAAAAGTGGCACAGTGTGGTGCCATATGAGTCCTGCCACTGCAGAGAGGCACATGGCACTGCACCGCACCACGTTCAAAGCAGCGGCAGCAAGGCACAGAGGCTGGGAGCAGGAAGAGCTCAGATCAAGGGGCCACATGCCCCCCCTTGGCTCCCTGGTGTTGTTGTGTCTCTGGAGGATCCACTGGGCTCCAATTGCCCCACTACCTAGCCCAGCAGGGGCCCCATTTGCTGTGAATGGGACCCCAGCCAGGCCGGATCATGGGGCTATCACAGCACAGTGACTCATCCAGTGGCACAGCATGGGGGAGCCAGGGGGAGGGAAAACATGTCTCCCCTCCCCTGGGGTGCATGCAGTGGCAGGAGCTGCCTGCCTACGCCCCTGGAGGAGCCACCAGGCTCCGATTGCCCCATGACCCTGCCTGACATGAGTGCAGCTTGGCACAGCCCCATCCCCACTCCCTCCTATGGCCCTTCCCCACCCCTTTCCCATGGCGGGGGTGTGTGCACATGGACTCACACGCTCAGTCCCCCCAAAAAACTTTTTCTTCTTCTGCCTATGGCTGCCGCATGGAGCATTTTTGGTTTTGACGTGATTGGATTAGAGTCTATAGCCCATGGTTATCAGGGGTTATTTGACTTTTTCAGACAGTCATTATGTCCTAGTCACTTTCTTTTTAAACTTGGCATTTGACCTGGTTTAAACAAACACATAGATTCCTTATCATCCCAGGAGCATCTTGTTATCTTGTCTACATATGCCTCTAAAGCCTATTATATAGCATGTTGTGAATTAAAGGAAAAAGTAATATAAAATGTAAAACACTCCCTATATGTATTATAATACTTAGTATTAATATACATAGTTATGTGGGCCAGGCATCTGTAGCCACTAAACTACTTACTTATCACTACATTCCTATGAAGAGGATTGATAAGCATTGGCATCCACTTTATGGATGGAAAAATTGAGAAAATCACCAAAACAAACTTTAAACTTTGTTTCATCTTTTATAAAATACATATAATTACTACAGTAACATAGACAGATAGAGCATTTCTACACATGCTCCAGGAGGTGGGGGGAGGGGACACTTTAATTAGAGCAGCTCCAAGAGCCACTGTAATTAAAGTGCCTGGACCGCCATGCATATCAGCGTCCCCAGCACTGAAAAATGGCGGTGGAGGCGCTTTAACAAAACTCATTCAACAAGCTTTAGTTAAAGCACCTTGCCACCGTTTTTCAGCATGGGGATGCTGACACATGTGACTGGAGTCTGCTGGAGTGTGGTGATTACCAGCAGACTTGATTAATTGAGTCTGCAATGACATGGTGTAAATACAGAGCACTGAAGTAACCTCAGTGTACATGTATGTGCACCATATGTGATTATACACAGTTCAGTTCACATCCATTATACAAAGCATACTCCTCTGCTTTTAAGTTATCACAATATTTGATTTTTAAAATAATGTTGTATATACTCAAATACAAGATGAGGTTTTATCCAGAAAAAAGCCCCTCATCTTACAATTGCATACAAGGAAATCTCACTGAATTCATAGATTCATGGGTTATAGAGTTGGAAGGGACCCAATGGATCATTGTGTCTGATCCCCTGACCCTGGCAGAAAAGAGGACCAAGGTCAGACGACCCCAGCCAGGTGAATGTCAAGCCTCCTCTTGAAGACCTCCAAGTTAGGTGATAGTACCACCTCTCCTGGAACCCCATTCCAGACTCTGGCCACTCTTACTGTAAAAAAATTTCTTCCTAATACAGCCAGTTTTAGGTTTAAGTTTAATGACAGATGATCCTAATACATTGTCTGTCATTAAACTGCTGCCAAAAGCATGTGTTCAGTAATAAAAACCAGCTATGAAGTTGATTAAATGCAGCCAACAGTAAGCATGACTATAAAATACATGTCCCACTTTAGGCATACATATTAATGGGTAACTTTTTTTGTGTGTGTGTGGCCCTTAAAAATAATGGGCGGTTCCAGGAGGGAACAAGCACCAGGCCTGGAGGTACTGCAATACCAGGCCAGCACTTGGAAAGGCTGGATCAAGCTCTAAAACCCTCCCCTAGTGCCAAAAATGCTGATTTTTTTAAAAATTCTGTCTCAGGTCAAATCAGCCAAATGGGTTCCAAATTCTATTGACTAAGCAGAGCTCATTTGTTCAAGTCTGTGTGGCACTACGACAACCCCCAAACACCCCAAGTCATCCAAAGCTGAAATGAAAGGCATCTCCCATGCCAGGCAAATAAAACCACCTGGGTCAAAAACCACCTCATGGTGATATCTCCCTTTTTGGGCTTTTCTTCTAGTTTGCTTATTGGCCTTTTGGCTAGGGGGGCGTCTGAACTCCAGTTCCACTCGGCTTGGGGCTTGCATGTAGGATGTCTGCCATGGGTTTTGGGAGCATCTGAAGCCCCAGGCTGAAATATCTGGGTGATAGGATACTTCTAGCTGTAGCATCACACAGACTTGTAGCAATTTCAAAGAAAGGTAATATCTCAGGAGAGCAGGGTCCGACAGTAAGGAGATAAGGAAGGGGCTGCCAGGGGAAAAAGCTGATGGGAAGCAGAGAGCAAAGGGGCTACCTGACCTCCCAGATTTATTTTCCTTGCTGTAATAGTGGAAGGGGACAAATTCAAGGCAAATCCAATAATTAGATTCTATACCTAGAAAATTATAAGAAATATATAGAATCTAATTATTTGAAGCAGTCAACTTATATTTGAGTAAATAAGGTATTTAGATTTTACTAGTACATATTGCTTTATGTTTTGACAAATATTTGAAAAAAGTTCTTACCACAAGCCTGAGAGAGAAAGATATTCCTTTTTTCTGAAGGTAAGAAAAAAAGATATAAAAATTAGTGATTTTTCCAGTGCCAGGTAACAAGTAAAAGAGACATTCAAATTAATTAGTTTTTGGCAGTAGTCCCATGTTTTTTCTTTTTGGGCGGAGGCTATATCAGAGACCATGACCAGTTTGTGATAGTGCTACATCTGAAAATGTTTAGGATACACATGTGTGAGGAAAGGATATATACAGTATATATAAGGGGATAAAATAGTAGTTTAATATAGTTCAGTTTGTTTTTAGTGTTGGATCACATTCTACTTGCAATATTTATTTTAAAAATTATTACTGATGCTAACATGCAAAATGAAGGAAATAACATGTAGCCATAAGTGCAATATAAATACTAAACGTATTATATTTGACCTAGTAGCTAAAAGCTCTCCAAAGAGTGCGTCTATACATGCAAATAAGTGCAACTAAATTTAATGTGCATTAAGCTAATATGCATTAAGTGATTTTTGGCAGGTGTCTACACATACAGAGACTTGGGACTAACTTTAGGGACTAACTTTAGTCCCAAGTCCCTCCAGTCCGGCCATGTGCCCCTGTGGCCACCGGGGGGAACTCCAGCCTCCAGCCACATGGCTGTCAGCACTTGGCAGCCACGTTGAAGCCAGACCCAGCTGCCAGCACTTGGCAGCCAGCTTGGAAACTCTGATCCCTGGCCAGCCCCTTCCCTGCCAGGAACTGTGTGTCCAGCATGGGGGCAACACGTTCCAGCTCTCTCCTTCCCCACGCTGCCTCCCTATGCCAGGGCTGCCCCTGCTGGTGCCCCTGCCAGTGGCATCCAGTGCCCAGTTGCACCAGACCTGCCTCTGCCAGCAATGACCAGTGCCCTTTGCTGCTGCTGGCCATAGTACAGGTCCTGCTGGATCCTTCCGCCCTGCCCAGGCCCCAAGGCAGCCATGCACCTGTCAGCAGGGGCCAGGGAATTGGCTGTGGGAGGCCCTGGTCAACCTCCTCTGGCACTCCCTGCTCCAGCCCACCTGCCCCACTGCCCACACACCCCTTATCCCTTATCCCCCCTAGCACCCCTTCAGGACATGCACATGGGTGAAACAGAAAAACTTTATTCCTCTTATAACCCCCACCCCAGTTCCTCCCCTTTCCCCCTCCACAGAGTTCCCTCCCCACTCCCTCACCAACACATAGTGCCCCTTCATCACTGTCCCCACCCACCACCAATAAAAAGCTCACTTCCCAAAGTGCAAACTATTTACATCAGTCTTACTCATTTGATCCTTGAGGGGGAGGGGGGCAAGGGGGCAGAGCCCAGGGGCAAGTGCCCAGCACCCTGGCCTTGGCCTATTCCAGTTCTGAGGGTGGCAGCAACCACAGCAGCTTCTCTCTGGCTGATGGTGGCTGGTGCTGCTCTGGGGCAGGGGCTCCCCCTCTGGTTGCCTGGAGACATGGCCAAAATCCCCTGGTGGTGCCATGTCTGGCACCTCCAGGTCCTCAGAGGTGTGGCCTTGAGGTGCACCCATGGGGTGCTGGCTGCAGGCACTCTGCCTCCTTTGTCCTCTTCCCAGGGCAGACAGGACAAGCCAGGGTGCTGGCAGCACCTGATGCCACAGCTCCAGACCTTGCTCCCTGCAGGCCAAGCACTCCAATATACTAACACACCCAGGATCAGGGGATATGGAGCTCCCAGACAACTGGAGTGAGGAGCTGGCCATGCCCCTTCCCTCCCCACAAGGGGTCTCTCTCCAGGGAGGTGCCCCTAGGCCAGCCTCCCCCATGCCACTGCTCCGCCCCAGGCTTGCCCCTGCTGCACATAGATTTATAGATTCATAGATTCATAGATGTAGGGTCAGAAGGAACCTTTAGATCTTCTTGTCTAACCCCCTGCCCTGGGCAGGAGAGAAAACTGGGCTCAAATGACCCCAGCCAGATAAACATCGAGTACCCTCTTAAAGACCCCCAGGGTAGGCTGCAGCTTCTCTTGGAAGTTGGTTCCAGATCCTAGCCAACCTAACTGTGAAGTAGTGCCTTCTTATGTCTAGTCTAAATCTACCCTCTAGCAATTTATGGCCATTATTCCTTGTTACTCCAGGAAGCACTCGGGTGAACAAGGTGCCTCCCAAACCCCGCTGGTCCGCCCTAGTAAGTTTATAGATGGCCACCAGTTCCCCCCTCAGCCTTCTCTTGTGAAGGTTGAACAGATTAAGGTCCTGTAGCCTCTCCTCATAGGGTCTGCCCTGCTGTCCCCAGATCATGCGAGTGGCCCTCCTTTGGACCCTCTCAGTGCTGTCCACATCCCTCCTGAAGTGCAGTGCCCAGAACTGGATGCAGTACTCAAGCTGCGGCCTGACCAGTGTCACAAAGGGGGGGTGGATCACCTCCTTGGCCCTGCTTGTGATTCATCTGTGGATGCAGGACAAGGTACGGTTAGCCCTGTGCAAGGATCCAGAGCCGCGGCTGGGGAGCCAAGCTCACGGTCTCAGTCACGGTTGGTTGGTCGAGTGATGGCAATTTGGAAGCGGACAGGTTGGGATTAGCGGCGGTCGAGTCTGAGTGGCACGCATGCTTATAGTTCCAAATTAATGGTTTATTACACTTACGCTTTGATGGCGTAGGTAGGATCTTCAGTTACAGTAACAGATGTAAACAATAAACAACAGAGGGGTCTGTTGGCCCACGAGGTTCACAACAAGCGGCCACCCGTTGTTAGTCCCAGGGCTGGTCAACAGCTCATAAATGGGAGTAATCAAATAGACAAAACTGTAACACGTAGGTCGATAACCAGGGTCGTGACGCCAGTGCAAGATGGACAACCGGATAGTCGATGATGAAAGCTGAGGTCGAAAGCCAGGTAAGTAGAGTCACGTTGAGGTACCAAGGGTGATCCGAAAGCGAGGTCGAAGTCAAAGCCGAAAAACAGTCCAGTAACCAGGGAATCAATGCAGTTAGGATGATCCGAATCATAGCCAAAAGGTTAAATAAATCGGTCGAAAGCCAATAAATCAGAACCGCAATCACCAGAAATCAGGGGACGTGAAGTGCCAATAGCTCAAGGGAAGAGATTGATAGGCCCTAAAGCCTGACTGGACGAGAGTCCCTGGAGCACCAGCCTCTGTCTCCAGCTACCGTGATCTCCCCCCGAGGGAGGGGCGCACTGAACTTTTATATGAATTTAGTGGCCAATCAGAACGCTCTCCGCAGAGAAATTTCTAGCCAGATTACCTCATGTCAGGTTCTGACTGAGCATGCTCTCAGTCAGAAGCTGACACAGTCTGAGCATGCATCTGTGGGGAAAGTAGGTCAACAATGATTGACAGGTCCGCAGGTCACCCAGGGGGCAAGGGCTGGGTGAGCCTTGGAACTTTCCACTCACAGAGTCCAATATGCATGTCAGTCTCAATCTTCTGTGTTGGCAGCATCTAATCAAAATTTTGCTCTGACAAGCCCTACTGACCGTGTCCTCACATTGTCAGCCCATGTTCATCTTGGAGTCAATAATGACTCCAAGATCTCTTTCGGTCACCATGCTTTCAAGAAGGGTGTTCCCCAGCCTATAGCTATGCTGCTGGTTCCTGCTGCCCAAGTGCAGCATCCTGCACTTGTCAATATTGAATCCCATCCTATTTTCATTTGCCCACCCCTGTAACCTGTCCAGGTCCTGCTGTAATCTGTCCTTCCCTTCTAGCATGCCCACCTCACCCCAAATCTTGGTGATATCTGTGAATTTAAACAGGTTGCTCTTCATCCCATCATCCAAGTCACTAATAAAGAAATTGAACAGCGCGGGTCCGAGAACTGAGCCCTGGGGGACCCCACTGCCCACTTCCCTCCAAGTCAAAAATGACCCATCCACCACCACTCTCTGAGTACGACCCCTCAGCCCATTTGCAATCCATCTGACTGTGTAAGTATCAATGCCACAGTCACCCAGCTTTTTAATGAGAATGGGGTGGGAGACAGTGTCAAAGGACTTCCTGAAGTCCAGAAAGACTACATCTACCACAACACCTGCATCCAGTAATTTTGTGGCCTGATCATAGAAGGCAATCAGGTTGGTCTGACAGGACCTGCCCCTAATTAAACCATGCTGGTTGCCCCTGAGCATCATCCCCATTGCTGGCCCATCACAGATGTGCTCCTTGATAATCTTCTCAAAGAGCTTCCCCGGGACTGAAGTAAGACCAACAGGTCTATAGTTGCCCGGGTCCTCTCTCTTCCTTTTTTTTGGCACTCTTATCCCTTTGCTTCTTGTTGGGATTGTCGCCCCTTGGGATCTGAGTATCATCTCCTTAAGGAACAACCACTCATCTTGGGCACCCAGTTCCCCAACTCTCCAGGACCCTAGTGCCTCCCCCACTAATCTCCTCAGCTCATTAAAGTTGGTGCTCTTAAAGTCTAAGGCTACTGCCTTGCTGCAGGCCCTTGACACCCTGCACTGGATGGTGAATTCCAGCAAGTGATGATCGCTATCGCCCAGGTGGTCAAGGACCTGGAGTCCCCTCACTAGGTCGTCACCTGTGGCCAGGACCAGGTCCAGAAGGGCATTCTCCCTGATAGGACTATGCACCTCTTGGGTTAAGTGGAGGTCCTGTAGCTCAGCCAGGAACCTCTGTGAGTGGTCAAACCTGGCTGACTGCTCCTCCCAGCAGATATCTGGGTAATTTTGATCACCCATGACAACTACATCCCTTGCCTTAAGTGCCTCTGCAAGCTGACCTGAGAATTCGCGGTCCAGCTCTTCCCATTGGTTGGGAGGTCTGTAGTAGACCCCCACCATTAAGTCCCTTCCCCCACGACCTCCCTGTATCCTGATCCAGAGCACTTCAGCCTGCCCCTCCTCTGACCCCATCTTGCTAGTTGAAAATGTGTAATTCTCTTTGATGTAAAGCACCACAACCCCACCTTTCCTCCCTGTTCTATCATGCCTGTATAACCTATAGCCCCTAATGTTGACCACCCAGTTGTGAGATGAATCCCACCAGGTTTCTGTGAGCCCTATTATGTCCGGGTTTGAACTAGCTATCCGAAGAGTGAGTTCCTTCTGCTTATTCCCCATACTACGAGCATTGGTACAGAGGCATTTAAGGCCTTGAATTGGTGCGTATGCTACACCACAATTCTCAGGACTATCTGGACCCCTGCTGCTTACATGGGTACTCCTTGTGTATGTCACCTGTCTTGGTTGGGAGGTGTCCTCACATCTTCCTGTGGCCCCATCCCCCAGTGAAGCTAGTTTGAAGCGTGCCGCACAAGATCAGCCAACCTGGAAGAGAAGACACGCTTGCCTTTAGGAGAGAGGCGTAGCCCATCCCACCCAAGTAAGTCCCCTGCATGAAAGTGTTGGTTATTATCCAGGAACCCGAGGCCTTCCTGGTGGCACCAGTTCCATAACCGCTGGTTGACCTCGCCAATGCAGGCCTCATGTCACCGTCCATGCCTACTCACCAGGAGAATAGAGGAGAATACCACCTGTGCCCCCATCTCCTTGAGCTTGTGCCCCAGGGCCTCGAAGTCCTTCATTTGCTCCCACGTGGATGAGAACCATGGGATACTCTGTGCCCTGGGCAGTGTGCGATGAGTGGTTTGTGCAGGCAGAGGGATGCCTAAACCATGATGCCCTGCTGATGATGATCCTCCTGGTGCCCTGGGCATACCTGCACTCCTGAGTTGGGACTCTGAGCTACCCCACAATCTCTGCCACTGCCTGGAGGGCCACCTTTGGCAGCACTGCATGTCTCTGCCCCCTGCTGCTGAGGAGGGCATTGCTACCAGCATTGATGCCTTCCTCAGCATGTGAGAGGCCCATGACCACCCAGCCACAGGGACATGCACCTGCTCAATAAAGTTCTGCACTGTGTCCCCGATCTCTGCATGCTGTGGTGGGGTGATCCAGTGCCAGGGGAGTGTGGGAGGGCCAGGCAGAGTGGGGCAGGAGAGGCAGGGAAGGGGCTGGGCCTTGACAGGGAGGATGATGAGGATATAGTGTCCTGCACTGATCCTCTGGGCCCCACCCCCTCCCTCCCGCTGTTAGGGTAGCTTGTAACATTTATGCTTAATATTGCACCTACCTGAGTGGTAAATTATAGTATTATTTAAACATTTCTTTAGCTTTATTTAACCGTTGCTTACATTTTTATATAGATATTATTTGGACTTTTCATTTTGCTTGTGTCTGCAATATCAGCTGGCCTTGAGCAGTTCTCCCATTATAGCCTTTTGCAGACAGCTTATGGCCTTGGGTTTGCTCATATGATATTTCTTTTCTTTTCTATCACGGTGAGAGGTTTTTCTAACATAACATAGTAATAGCCTTGTTACCAGCTCAGATTAACTCAGTTTGGCACTAACTAGCTGAATCAGAGGGATGAAATGTTTGGATATGTTAATAAAAGGTGGTAAGAGGAAACCAGTGAACAATGCCCAGATTAAGATACCCATAAAGGACCAAATTAGGAGGTGTGCATGTGATGGGTCTGTTGAACAAAAGAATATGCTGACAGGATAAAATATGGACAGTATGCTGACTGCAGGAAAACCAGTTGGAAGCAAAGAGTCATCAGAGGAGTGAAGTTAAAGAAAAGCATAAAAGGGGGCAGTAAGGAAGTTAATTATGTGTCATCATAAATCCAGCTTTCAACACCTGTCTGAACCATCCCAGCCAATGACACACCCTTTGCTTTTAGGAATTGATTGGCCACATTTTCTGTTGAGCAAAGTAATGTCTGGGATTAGATGCGATCATTGTACTAAGTGTTTTTTCTCTCTCTGTATATAGAAACTGCTAAGATAACATTTGTTGTATCAATAAAGTCAAACTTTAGTGTGTTTTCATATTTCACATCCATTTAAGGCTTAATTGTGCTTTAATGATCCCATTATCTGGTAGACAGTGGTGCTAACAGCACAAGAGTCCCTGTGTGGCCACCCACACAGCAGCCAGCAGTGCTCAGCAAAGAGTCATAGCTAGGGACTGGGATTTGCGTGGCAGAGGCAAATGTGCCACAGCACTTGCAAAGACAGAAGACAGCTGGGGGTGAGCAGCAGCAGAGAGCAGTTGCTGGCCCTGTTGCCAGAGACAGCAGGCAACAGCCCTAAGGAGATGTCAGGGCTGGGCAAGGGGAGCAGCAGGTTGCAGCCCTTTGCAACACTCACCTGTACCCAAGCAGGAGCTCCGACTAGGGGACAGGACTGGCAGAAGCAGTCTGGGTCCTGTCCAGGGGACACACAGGGCCTTCAGTCCTCTAAGGTCCTGATGTGTGTGCCCCAGGGCACCAAAGAGCATTTGGCTTTTATCAGTGGCGATATGTAGGAGGTGCATGGGAGTGAACATGCACCCTCTGAGAGCGCTGGTGAACCCCCTCACAGCCAGTATTCTCCACTTAGGCGATGGGCGGGGGGAGGCAGGTGGGAATGCTGCTGCCTCCCATGAGAGTGCTGGCCAGGGAGTTGGGGTGCCAAGAGAAGTGCCACTGGCACTTCCGGCTGCACCCATGGCCCTTCCAGGTGCGCCGCTGGCGCTTCCAGGCCAGCTTGCATGACTGGCAGGGGGATTTCCCCCCGGTCAACACGTTTGCCTGTGGAAGGACCCCCCCCTCCAGTTGCTGACTGGCCGCTTGGGGGGAAAGTGCCCCCCCCCCGACTTGTCCATGGCTTTTATAGCCTGCAGGTAGGGGCTGCTACAGAGTAGCCCAAACTGGGGCAGGAGAGGCAGCTATCCGGGAGCCCTGGAGCTGACTCAGGGTGGCCCCCTAGTGGCTAGATAGACCTAACACTAAAGCTAGTGCCAGGTCACATCTACAAGTGCATTAACGTGCTTTAACTAATCGCACCTAAATTTGCACACATTAATGGTGTGTACATGTAGATGCATGCCTGTACTGCGTATTAAATTAGGCGAATGTGCATTAACGCATCTCAAGTAAACACACCCAGAATGAAAAAAAGCATTAAGTGCTATCCACAAGTAATTCTTATATAGCCACTTTAGCCGGTTGCTTACTGTAGATTGATTTAAAGCTTTTTCATAAGGCATTAGTTCTTTTCTTTGTTATCTTTTGTATATCCAAACATGTAAAATAGTTAGATTAGTGTTACTATTTTTATTTATATTATACATTCCTGAAAGCAGGGAGCCATTTTTTACATATCTGTACGCTAACACACCCATTAAATACTACAAATACTTAAAAATGTAAATTAATAGTTCATGAAATATTTTGACAGAGCAAATATTATCATAGCCACTGAAGATAAAGCAGTATATTTGTAACAGGATTTTAAACAAAGTTAAACTAAAAATCAAAGTTTTTTTTTAGGATTTCAGAAAAGCTGCTACATTACTTCTTTAAAATAGAGAGAATCTCAAGTCTTAAAACCATTTTGATTGCTGACCACCCACAAATAAAAAATCAAATTTTGTCTGACACAAGGATTTCTTAGGGTAATACTTTTTATCAGACTAACTGCATAATACAGTTAGACAAGTTCTGGAATGCAAGACATGCTTCACCTTTAACTTTTAACTATAATTTGATTAAAAAATAATATAAACTTAAACTCCTTTGGCTTGTAAAGAATCATGAACATTTTCAAACTTAAACTGTTTTTTTAAATGAGTTCAAATTTAGACAACAGGGCACTAGTTCTTCATAAATTTTATATAGTAATAATAGCAGTTTATTTACAGCTTTCACTAAAACAATACAGCAAGCAGCATAAACAATAACAATATTTGTAATAAAATAACATTTGTAACTTTTACTAAAAGCAAGGCCATCCCTGGGGGGGGTTGCAAATTGGGGTAAGCACCCAAGGCCCTGCACTTTGTGGGGCTATGCAGAGCCAGCCAGAGCAGCCACGGTGACTCCGCACTACCACCAGCTTCACATCCATCTGCTCGGCATGCCGCCCTCCCCCCCGCCACCGAATCCGCCACTGGCTTCCTCGCGTCCAGGGGGCAGGGCCCTGCACAGGCTGATGCACCCTGCTTAGGTTCTGGCTAAAAGCATACAATATCCTTTCTACCAGTTTACATAGTAATGATGATATTAAAAAGGTAAAATGAAGCAGTGAACAGTAAAACAAAGCAGGGGAATGTCAGGTCATGTCACATCACATCACGTCTACATTTGCTATGAAAAATTCTTTGAAAATATTGCATGCCGTTTGGTTTTTCATATCAATATACCATTACAGTCTAATTAAGCACCTGTACTTTTATATGAAAACAATTACAATATTAGATTTCATACATCCAACACTAATACATGTTTTGATCCCAGAAAGAAATCTGTCTCTACAGACTACTAAGCCACTACGGAGCTCCACTTATTTCAGCTATATTATTGCATATTATACATGTGTTTCTTCTATTTGTGAATTGACTGCAGCATATACATTTCTTTTCAGTTTTTTTGTACTAACTACTGTTCTTGGGGAATAGGGGTTATACAATTCTTGGACACAAATAGACTCAAATGAAGATTCCAGGTCTGAGCATTAGAGAATTGATCAATAAAAGGCTTCAACTTTGCTGATTTCATTTTTATCTTCAGAAAGGACAGGCTCCTCAGAAAGTTCCAGTTGCCAAAAATGCCCTGGCTAATAAGTTCTGGTATTAAGTAGGCAGACTGTAATAAGCAACACCTGTATATTATTCAGTTAAATATCATGTGCAGTCTATAGATAGTAAATATTAACAATTTATGATAACCAAATAATTCTAAGCATTGACAGTTTCTGGAGCAATTTTAAAATGTTACAGAAAATCAAATGTAACCCTACACATGGGGTCAGCAGAAGGGCTATGCGCTGTCAAAGAAGCAAGATGCGTGACACAAAAAAATACAGTTGAAGGAGACTTTCTTGTGAGTATTATCTTGACATGAACTAACAGGAGGAAGAGGAAAAAAGTTCAATCAGCTCTGTTTGCTTTACAAACTTGCCAGAATAAAATAATGTATGCCAGGAACTCCCAAACATTGCCCAACTGAAATCTATTTGGCATCCTGCCTGGCCTCAAGGGCTGTCTCATCTGCATAAAATTGAGCCAAGTACTCCCACTAAATATAAAGATGAAGTGTTGAATTTTGGTGGTAATAGTCTCTGTGGGTTTCACCTCTATTAAAACAAAGATGCCTGTCATCTGTGGTCTAGAATAGGGATGGCCGACCTGTGGCATGTATGCCGGAAGTGGCACAGGCAGTCTCTGTGTATGGTACATGGCAGATCAAGGAAGGGGCAGGCAGCACAGTGACAGATGGGGCAGGAAGCAGAATGCAGAGCAGCAGTTTGGGTAGGGAAAGTAATTTGGAGTGGCACTTGGGAAGAATGTGGGGCTAATTTGTGCCACACTTGCCAAAACAAATTGGTCCCCACTGCTTTAGAATTGCATGCAGAAAGCTTAGTATTATTTTGCCTTATAGATTAACTGGATCAGAGATTCATGAGCTTTCACTAGCAACAATTCACTTCACTGGATGCTAAAATTTCATGGTAGGCATATAGGCTACAAGCCACGTTTTGGTCACCTTCAAAATGCACTGTTTATATATGCATTACATTTATGAAGCTCCATGCATTATTTGTTTAATTATTCTTTATCCCACATTAAAAGATGAGAAACTAATGCAAGAACTTCATGTAAGTAGCGGAAAGAGTGTTTCTTTGAGATATAGTTTATATCAGATCTGAGGGGTTCCAAGCTGGGTGTCTATTTGTACAACAAAAGGGTTTCAATAAAAACTTTGCATTTTACAGAACCAAAGTGGAATAAGAAAATATTTGAATATGCTGGATTTCTTTTAGCAAGTCCTCTTTATTATCTGACTTCCAATTTATGAGGTTATTTCTGGCGAAAGCCATTACTCAGAAAAAATTACCATTAGCTTACAGGCCAGTTTTTCCTAGGTAGGTCTACAGCAAAACCCAACCCATGGGTCAGATCTGGCCTGCCAACTGACTGGATCTGGGCCATGGTGCTTGGCATGGTGCCAAGCCCCACCCGTTCCTGCTGGGGCAGCCCATGCCTGCTGGCCCAAGCCCCAACTAGTGCATGCAGCTTCCAGCAGGGCTTTTCCTGGTGCTGCTCTGCTCCCCACACCTCCAGTGGGAACTTCCCTCCTGCGCCCCCGCCACCCTCCTGGAGCAGCACAGCAGAGGCAGGAGTGGGAGAAGGAGCCAGTCCTGGAGGCAAAGGGAGCAAAGCAACACCTGGCTGACTGTAGACACACCAGGAACAGCCCTGCTGGAAGCTGCACACACTAGCCAGGGCCTGGCCCAGCGGGGCTGTTCTGCTTACCTCCAGCTGTGACTCCCACTTCTGTCACATGTGGAGTGGAGTGGGGGAACCACAGACCGCATCAACCGGACAAGCTCTGCTGAATGTCACCAGGTTCTGTGGGGAGGGATTTAACATGATTCTAAGGGAGTGGGGGTTGGCAGATTTTTAAAATACTTACCTTAATTTTAAAATTAAGTAGAGATAAGGTGTTTTATAGTAAGCCCAAATGGTAATTTATGATTATTTATTTGTAAGTGTCATGGATGACAGGATAAACTACCCTGACATCTGCTGAGAGAAGCAGTCAGCCAAATCTAACTGCTCAAGTAGGTTCTTAACCTGCATACAGGACCTCCACCTAACGCCTAATGGAGGTTTACAGTCCCACTAAGGGAAACACCTTGCTGGACTTGGTGTTAGCTACAGGGGATGACCTCGTTGGGAATCTGTAGGTATACAAGGTAACTTAGGGGATAGTGACCATCAATTGATTGAATTCACTTTCCAGCAAAGAGTAGGTAAGCTAACCAGCAGGGCTGAAGTGCTAGACTTCAGAAAGACTAACTTCAGTGTGCTCAGGATATTAGTTAATGAGGCATTAAAGCTCAAGAGCATTGGCAAAATGGTGGTCGTTCCTCAAGGGAGCGATCCTACGGGTGCAGGAGGAGACAATCCCATTATGCATAAAAGGGGACAAAGGGGCCAAGAAGCAAGAAGCCTCTTAGCTGAACATGGAAGTCCAAAAAAGCCTAAGGGAAAAAAAAAGAGGCATACAGGCTGTGGAATCAGGGTAGCTACCAAGGAGGAGTATACAAGGGCTGTGAGAGGCTTTGGACCATGCTTTGGATCTGGAGAAGATTTGGAAGGTTCAGACGCCAAAGCAGCATGTCCAGATCAAAACACTGGTTTTTTTAGGCTTTCCAAAGCAGTTCAGAGCTTCCGAACCGCTTTGGAAAAGCTCTGGAGCCGCTTCAGAGATCTGGCCATAGGGTATAATAGGGAATCAATTAAATATTTATAATTTTGTTGTTTTTTGTCTGATTTGGATGAAACTTGCAGAGGTGGTAGCCTCTTCTGGGAGCATGAAGCCTGCTAAGTTTCAAGAATATAGGTAAAGGGGTTTGGGGGACACTGCACCCCAAATTCTTGAAAGCAAAACTCATTTCACGTGTGTGTGTGTTACACCACAGGGGTGGTAGCCCCTGCTGAGGCCACAACGCTGCAAAGTTTCAAGGTGATAGGTACAGGGGCTTGGGGGGAACTGCACCTCAAGCTGCTGACAGGCAAAACTCATGACACAGATGACCCTGTGCGTATTAAGGCGCAGCGGGCTAAAAGCTGCAGGGGTGGTGGCCCCTGCTGAGGCCACGAGGCCATTATACCCTATGGCCAGATCAAAGTTGGAAACTGATCTGGAGCTCCCTGCCATCTGAAGCAGATGGATCTGAAACTGGATTGAATAGCTGCCTACTCACACAGGCCTAAAGTATGAGGCTTGTACTTGTAGGGAATCAGTTAGAAAGCCAAAGCATGATTTGAACTTAGGTCAGCGACAAAAATTAAGGACAACAAAAAGTCCTTGTTCAGGTATATAGGTAGCAAAAGGAAGGTGCAGGATAGCATAGGACCCCTACAGGACAAACTAGGGCAATTGGTGACAGAGAGTGGGAACAAAGCTGAACTCTTCAATGAGTTATTTGCATCTGTATTCCTAGACACAGACCAAGACAAATCTCCCAGTTGGATCATAGACAAACACAGGAGAGACACCAACCCACCAACTGTTAGCGCAGACTTAGTGAAGGAGCACTTTGAGGGGCTGGATGTGTTCAAATCAGCAGGCCCGGGTGAACTTCATCCAAGGGTGCTGAAGGAATTGGCCAGTGTCATAGCAGACAGATGGCACAGCTGTTGGAGCACTCATGGTGCTCTGGTCAGGTCCCAAAGGACTGGAAAAGGGCCAATGTAATTCCTATTTTCCAGAAGGGGAGGAGGGAGGAACCAGGAAACTACAGGCTAGTTAGTCTTACCTCTATCCTTGGAAAAACTCTGGAAAAAATCATTAAGGATCATATTTGTGGGAGCCCTGCAGGGGAAATAATGCTGAAAGGAAATCAGCATGGGCTCACTACCTCACTAGCCTTGTTTCTTTTTATGACCAGGTCACAAAATGCTTAGGCACAGGAGTCAAGGTAAATGTCATCTCCCTAGACTTTAAGAAGGCCTTCGATACGGTATCACATTCTGTTCTCGTTAATAAACTTACAGGCTGTGATGGATGATTACACAGTCAGGTGGGTGGTAAATTAGCTTAGGGATCGCACCCAGAGAGCGGTGGTGGATGGGACATTATCAGCCTGGAAAGGTGTGGGCAGTGAGTCCCATAAGGCTTGGTCCTTGGACCAGTGCTATTCAATGTCTTCATCAGCGACTTGGATGAGGGTGTGGAGTGCACCCTGTCGAAGTTTGCAGATGATACCAAATTATGGGGCAAAGTTGACACAGCAGAGGGTGGGGAACAGATCCAGACAGATCTGGACAGATTGGACAAATGCTCAGAACAAAACAGGGTGCAGTTCAACCAAGACAAGTGCAAAGTGCTGCACCTGGGCAAAAAGAACCACCAACACACTTACAGGTTGGGGGGATGAGCTCTTCAATGAATTTTTTGTCTCTGTCTTGTTAAATAGGAATCTACACACACCCTCAATACGCATCACGGACATCAACAAGGGGAGCATCAGCCGACCAATGGTCAGTGCTGATACGGGAAAAGGACATTTGGAGGGACTGGTTGTGTTCAAATCAAGGGACTGGAGGGACTCCACCCATGGGTAATGAGGGAATTAGCAAGTGATATAGCCAAACCACTAGCAAAGATATATGGGCACTCATGGTGCTCAGGTCAGGTCCCAGAGGATTGGAAAAGGGCCAATGATGTCCCAATCTTTAAGAAGGGGAGGAAGAAGGATCTGGGGAACTATACACCAGTCAGCCATACCTCTATCCCAGGGAAAATTCTAGAAAAAATTATCAAGGAACACATCTGTGGGAGCCGGCTGGCTAGTGTGATGCGGAGGGGCAAGCAACATGGGTTTATAGCAACCAAGTCCTGCCTGACTAACCTAGTTTCTTTTTACGACAAGGCCACCAAATGTTTAGATGCAGGAGTCAAAGTGGACATTATCTACCTGGACTTCAAGAAGGCCTTTGACACGATATCCCATACCATCCTTATTAATAAACTGAGGAGATTTGCCATGGATGATTATGTGGTAGACTGGGTAGCAAACTGCCTCAAGGGTCGCACTTAAAGGGTGGTGGTGGATGGGTCAGTGTCAGCCTGGAAAGATGTGTGCAGTGGAGTCCCTTAGGGCTCAGTTTTGGGGCCAGTGCTGTTCAACATCTTCATCAGTGATCTGGATGAGGGGGTGGGAAGCACCCTGTCCAAATTCGCAGATGATACTAAAATATGGGGTGAAGCTAACACCTTGGAGAGGAGGAACCAGATCTAGGCTGACCTCAACACATTGGGGAAGTGGGCAGAGAACAACAGGATGCAATTCAATAAGGACAAGTGCAAGGTGCTGCATCTAAGGAGAAAGAACTGCCAGCATACCTGTAGGCTGGGGGGTGACCTTCTCAGCATCACTGAGGCAGAGAGAGATCTTGGAGTCACTGTTGATTCCAGGATGAACATGGGTCGTCAATGTGATGAAGTAGTCAGTAGATCCAATCACACCTTATCGTGCATCTGTAGGTGCTTCACAAACAGGTCCAGGGAGGCGATTCTCCCTCTCTACACAACACTGGTCAGGCTGCAGCTGAAGTACTGCGTCCAGTTCTGGACACTGCAGTTCAAGTGGGATGCAGACAACCTGGAGAGGGTCCAAAGAAGAGCCACTCGGCTGATTGGAGGTCTACAGGGAAGGCCCTACAAGGAAAGGCTAAGGGACCTTAACCTGGTCAGCCTCTCCAAGAGAAGGCTGAGATGGGACCTTGTGGTGGCATACAAATTCATAAGGGGGAGCAACATGAAGTAGGCAATGATCCCTGGAATAACAAGGAACAATGGCCATAAGCTACTGGAAAGTAGGTTTAGACTGGACATTAGAAATAAGTTCTTCATGGTCAGGGTTGCCAGGATCTGGAATGGGCTTCCAAGAGAAGTGGAGCTCGCCACATACTGGGGTCTTCAAGAGGAGACTGGGCAGGCACCTGGCTGGGATCACATGATCCCAGGTTTGGTGACCCTTTTCTTGCCTGCCAGGGGTAGGGGGTTGGGCTAGAGGGCCCACTGAGGTCTCCTCTAACCCTGGAATCTATGAATCTATGACCTTAGCAGCACAGCTGACTCCAAGATGAACATGAGCCATCAATGTGACAAAGAGATCAACAAGGCTAACCGTACTTTAACATGCATTAGCAGATGCACAATGAACAGGTTCAGGGAGGTGATGCTCCCCCTCTATGAGGCACTGGTCAGGCTGCAGTTGAAGTACTGCATCCAGTTTTGGGTGCCACACTTCAAGAGGGATGCAGAGAACCTTGGGAGGGTTCAGAGGAAGGCCACTCATATGGCTAAAGGCCTGCAGGCAAGGCCCTACGAGGAGAGCCTGAGGGACCTAGATCTCTTCAGCTGTAGCAAGAGATCTTGTGGCTGCCTATAAATTCATCAGGGGAGGGCAGCAGGGAATAGGAGATGCTCTATTTACTAGGGCACCCCCTGGAGTAATTAGGAACAATGACCACAAATTGATGGAGAGCAGATTTAGGTTGGACATTATAAAGAACTTCTTTACGGTAAGGGTTGCCAGAATGTGGAATGGGCTTCCAAGGGAGATGGTGCTCTCCCCTACCTTGGGGGTCTTCAAGAGAAGACTGCACAAGCACCTAGTTGGGGTTGTTTGACCCCAGTGCTCTTTCCTGCCCAAGGCAGGGGGTTGGACTCAATGAACTACTGAGGTCCCTTCCGACTCTAGCATCTATGAATCTATAAGTGGCATAAATGTACAGAGTACTTAGACAAATAAAACCAGTATTTCTTCCATGCAGTTTTAAATCTATTTATCAATGGAATTTCATAAATATTACATAATGTTAGATCTCAGTTTGTTATTCAGAACAATGTTTCTGTTCTGAAATAATAGTAATGGAGGTGTAACAATTGAATAATTCATGCCAGCTCACACCTAAATTATTCAGTTCCTGTTACAGTTCTGGAACTTGTCTGATGATTATTGCATTAATTATGCCTTAATTTATTTGTGTGTATGTGTGTATATATGTGCGTGTGTACGAGCATGTGCATTTCATAGATTTCATAGACATTAGGGCTGGAAGGGACCTCGGGAGATCATCGAGTCCAGCCCCCTGCCCAAAGGGCAGGAAGTCAGCTGGGG
>NW_017728918.1:85408024-85416381 GCF_001723895.1 Crocodylus porosus
CCCCCTGTTTGGCGGGCCCTTTTAAACTACGCGCATGCGCAGTGGGCCTGCCATTGGGGAACGCTGGCTTCTCAAGCCAGGGGGGCCCTGCCCGGGATTTGGGGGGCCCTGCCCTACAGGAGGGGGACTGGTGAGTATGTATATACACATATGTATATACACATATAAATGTATATAGATGTATGTATGTGGTTTGTCGGCTGGACTAATGAGCAATATTGCCTGAACAACCAGATATGATGAATGGATAATGACATTGTGGCCAGTTCTAATCTGAGCATTTTGAAAAAAGAGAAAGTTCTAACACCTATTCAGTCTTTTCCATGTTAGTTGAATTAAAGTGGAAAATGATAAATAGTTGTTTGCATGATCTTTTTCTTTTAGATTAAAGAATTATTGCAACATTAAATCTCTTTAAACAAAAAGCTAGATAAGAGGTAGGCAACCCCTAGCACAGGTGCCAAAGCATGGCATGTGAAGGCATTTTGCTTTGCACATGTGTCTCAGGGTGGATGGTGGGGAAGGGGCCAAGGCTGTGCTGTCACAACAAGAATCAGACCCCTCACAGCTCTCCTGCTGCCTGTCCCTGGCACACCAACATCTTACAAGTTGAGGTTGCATGTGTTTTTGGCACTCTGCCCAAAAATACTACCAACCCCTGAGCTAGACTGACTTGTTTAGGGAAGTATATGTCCAGCCTGCCCGTGTACAACTTGAGCATCTCTTAAAGTTCTTAAATAACTGGCGCTTCCAGGACTGCCACAGTATAGAAGATCACTTAATAAGTTCTTTTTAAAAGAGAAGTATTGTGCATTTTCCAACTAAAATTAGGGTTCTACATCCATGCTTAAGTATCTGAAGATCAATAGCTTTTTTTTGTATAAGTTGTGTACTAATAGTTCTCATTATTCTGAGATGATTTCTTATTTAAAAATCAGGCCATGTACATGTAGGATCAGTTTTATGCACACATCTTAAAAACTTTTAGCCAATGTTAAAAAAGATGTGTAGTGGATGATTATAGTTCATATTTGTGGGGGGCACATTATTATATATATTGTGCTTCCTATTATACATGCTGGGAAGACCTAATATTACATATCTTACAGGTCATTTGAAAGCCTGATTTGCTACTTTCAATGGTTCTGCCAGATGTAGAGCCAAATCTCTGTTCCTCTTGGATAGCTTGTTAGTAATGACAGTGGAGGTTGCCATGAGAAAACTTAGTGGAGGGAGGGGAGGTAGAATGAGAAAAATAAGATACATACAGTCAACATCATGATATTGCATTATTTGCTACTGTTGTTCTGTCTTGTTTGTTTCAATTGTAAGGTCTTTATAAGGCCAGATACCTTAGTAATATTACCTGTTTGTTTCATGGCACCTAGCACAAGATGCTAATAGAAAACAAATATTTGATTAAAACAATAAATCTTCTGGCTCTTTCAGTCAGTACACAGCAAGACACAATGACAATGCTATGTTCATGCCAGGCAGATTGTTAAACACACAGAGCTTACACAAGAGAGTCTGAACCCTCTGTCCCCTGCAGTTCATAGAATCATAGAATCACTGAGTCAGAAGGGACCTAGACAGATCATCTAGTCCAACCCCCTGCCATGGGCAGGAAGGAGCACTGGGAGTGCAGGGGTCATAAGACCCCAGCCAGGTGCCTATCCAGTCTCCTCTTCAAGCAGAAATATGGAAAAGAGCATTCTCAGACTTGCAGAGGGACAGGGGTATGGGCATTCAGCAGGCTATGTATAATGTAAACCCTGGCCAAGTGTGTCACAAACTAGAGCTTTGCAGAGGACCCAATTGATCAGGCAAATAACACTTAAATATTTAACTGCTGTAATGACATAAGTAAATAGCTCCACATTACTAGAGCAAGTTGAGGTCAGGAATTTGTTTCTTCAGTCATCATGCATTTCCTTGAGGTCACAGCCCTTTTCTATGGACTATTTTGGCACTTGACATTTACTACACACCACCTATGTTAATTTGGAAGGGGGCAGTGATGGTGGAATCTCTTTTTGAAGGCTAGCCTGTACTCAAGTACATTCAAATAAGTGCAACTCAGGAAAATGACTTTATTTGCAGATCCTGTTTGGATCTACAAATACCTAGGCTGAAAGAGTAACATAGATACGATTGATTAGTTGGACCAAGTTCCTTCTATATTTTGGCTTTCCCTGCCTTTTTTTCACAACCCGCTCTGTCTACAGTAATGATGTCCATGTTTGTACTCCCTCACATAAAACTCACACATTAATTTGTACAAATGAAAAGGTTCAAGTGTATTATTTGTCAATTAGCCAGGAAAACTAGAATGCTGAGTTATGATGGCATAACTTGTATCTTATTTTGAAATAGAAGCATCATACCCAGTGCTTTGAATTAAAAGTAGTGTGTATTTCTTTGTAGCTCAGTACCATAAAGATGTGGAACAAGAGAAATTTAAAGAACTTATGACAGTAGGATTAAAGAGCTATATATTTGTTTTGGTTTTCACAAGTATCACAGTAGTGCATTCATCAAAGAAAAGAAGGAATTAGAGCAGTTAAATGAATTATAAGTAGAATGACATTGAGTAAAGGGCAGGTTAGCCTGAGACCTTTTCTTAGCAGTGGTTTATGAAGATCTTGCTACATTACAGTTTTAGCATACCACCACACACATGCCCACACACACACACACACACACACGCAGACACACACGTGCGCGCGCACACGCGCACACACACACACACACACACCAGATAGAGTTAGCCTCATCTGTGTTCTAATATTTTGTGGGTTTTACTATGGGTAAGACAACAGGATTATTAGTACTGTGCTAAAGAATCTTATTGGAGGTCACATTAAAATACAAGTGCTCCTAACTGTCAGACAATAATGGAATACTTTGGTTATAATCTTAGTATAGATGGTGCCTTGAATTAGAAGTGGAATTAGTGGACACCTCAAAACTTGAATCAATTAAAAATGGAAGTACAGTGCACTTGAGAATATAGGGAACAATTCTGTCCTGAGAGGTGGTTAAGATGACCTAAAATGAGCTTTTCCATTATTTATATGTAGGCCATTTGTGCCTGGTTGCATTCATGCCTAACTCCTGTTGATGTGAAGGTAATAGTTGGCCTGTGCTTCACAGAGAAAAAAAAAACTCTAGGTGAGGCAAGCAATTGCTTCTTAGAGGGAAAATTTGTTTTAAGGCTGTAGATGCCAAAATAAATTGAATGTGGTACTGATTAACTGTACACAATAACTGCCAAGCTTTGTAATTCCCTTTTAGGGTCAAAGTTGGCTCACCTTGTTGAAGAACCCAAGAAACGGATTATTTTGAACCAACAGTTCTCAACTTTTTTGTATTCAAGGCACCCCTCATTGGAATCGAGACACCCCTCCATAACTTTTGTGAATTGAGTGGCATCTAATTTCAAAAATTAATTTATATATTACACTTATTACCTTTTTGCATAGAGGTTGAACAGTAGGGATGGAGAATCATCCAGGCAGGGGCAAGCCTGAGCCTGTGTTTATCTGCTTAATTCATCTGCTTATGTCCTCATACCTTGCTTATCTCCTCACACCTCAGGTCACCCTTCAAAGGATCTGGTGGCACTCCAAAGTTGAGAATCACTGTTTTAAGCAGATCTGGGTTAATACAAAGTAAATTGGCAAGACACATGATCTCTTCCCTAGTGCATAAAGTGGCTGCTCTTGTGTTTAAGAACTGAAACTTGTAGCTTTCTAATGCAGCCACTCTACTCTTGGCACAAGTGGCCAGTGATGGTAGAGGCTTGTTACTGAGAGAAAAAAAGCTGTCATGGACAAATCTATAATTTTGAAAAAGGGGGCGCAGAGGGTGAGGTGTATCATCACCTACGGAACATCACGTGTTATTCTCCAGTTAAAAATAAACTAAAAGCTGTGCTACTGGCCTAGGGTTGTATTGAAGCAAAAACAAACATAATTTCCTTGGAATGAGTTAAAAATTATCTGCAGGGCTGTGAAGTAGGAGCTTCACTACCAGGGGCACTGAATATACAGCAGAACTGCGAAACAAAGGCTAGCTTGATTGGTGGAACATCAAGCCCATTCAAGAGAAGAGAGGGTCGTTAATGCCTGTGAAATGAAGCATCATCCTCATACAAAAGCAGGGCTGGAAGAGACCTCCAGAGGTCATCTAGTCCAGTGGTTCTCAACCTTTTTTGTACCAGGAGCCATTTGTAAACACTGATGGCCAGTCCTGACCCTGTAAATAGTTTAAATAGAAAACAGGGGCCCTGACAGTGCCTCTCACTCCCAGCCCGCTGCCCCCCTGCCCTTACACGTGGAGGGCCCCAAGAAGCCCCTTGGAGGCTGGAACTCTGCCAGCTGGCAAGGGAAAACCCAGTTTCCCACATGTTTCTCCTTTAAAGGAGAATCCATTTTTAAAGTTTGTTCTCAAACCTTTTCATATCTTCTTGCAACCCATGGGTTGAGAAATGCTAATCTAGTCCAACCCCCTGCCAGGGGCAGGGTCATCCTTATCCAAACCATCCTATACAATCCATAATCTCAACTTTACAGAAGACTACTGTCAATCCTGACATAACGCAGACCTAACAACATGGGTGACTGGAGGGGCACAGTTTGTGGGCAGCAGCATCGGCAGTGTCAGTGGCAGGGTGGTGAGCAGCGACTTCCTGCAGAAGCTGGTGGCAGCGTCGGGACGGAGGGGGTGGTGAGTGGTGACCGCCTGCAGGAGCCAGCATTGGCGTGGCAAGTGGCGACCGCTTGCAGAAGCTGGCGGCAGTGGCGGGGGAAGGGAGTGGCAACCGCCTGCCGAAGCCAGCGGGGGCCACCAATCTCAGAGGGGACCCGTACCTCCCCTCAGCTCTCTGTGCCCCACTACCAGTCGCCTATGCCTAATACCTTAACCTGCCACAGAAAAAGCAGGGGAACCACAGCAGCCAGCATCCTGCTTCTATGAGATGTTGGCAATACAGGTTTCCCTTGCCAGCTGCTGGGGTTAGGTTCCTGAAAGTGCCCATGGTTGGCAAAACTGTGGTGGGCAAGACAAAAGGTTTTTGGGGAAAATGGCAGGTGGCGGGCTGATGTGGAGCCACAGTAAACCATGGTTACTCAAAACCATGGTAGCCAAAATGGTATATAGAATATTAAGCATGGATACCCAAAACCGTGGCTGGCGAGGAAAACTTGCATATGCCCAAGAGGTCCCCGGCAGAGTACCATACCCCCCTGCTACAGAGGAAGGCAACTCCCCCCTCCCCAACCAATATGACCATGGGGCAAAATCCTTTCCTGGCCCTAAAAATGGCAAGTGCTCTGGCCCTGAGCCGAGGGGTGAGACCCTGTAGCCAGGGCTGCAGGCCCAGCAGGTGCACTGGCACACACCCCAGCCAAAATCTCCAGCCCGGGCTGCAGCCAACACCCAACGCCTCTGAGGGAGGCTTGAAAACACCCTGCCCCGTGTTTAGCAGGGCTGAGGTAGATGCAGAGGGGTCAAGCGACTCCCTCAGCAGCTGCCTGACTACAGGGGCCGCCGCCTTGAACCTCAGGGCGGAGCAGGGCTGCACGTGGACATGGTCCCCACCCCGGGCGCCCCGGACCCGGCTGTTTGCCGGAAAGAGCAGAGGGACGGGACGGGGCGGGCTGCGCCCGGGGACAAGAGGCTAATGGGTGGCTAATGGGGAACGCGAGCCTCTCCCTTCCTGTGCAAGACACGGGGAACCTGCTGGGGCGGCGGGGAGGGATTAAGGACCGCGGCGGGGCGGGAACTGCTTGAGCCAACAAACCACGACCCACGCGGGGGTGCGGGAGCACGAGGCTCAGGAGGACGTGCCCCGGCCATGCAGCAGGGCGGAGCGCTCCGCAGGCTCCTGCGCCGCGGCGGCGACGAGCAGCCGCAGCCGCAGCCGCACGCCATGGGCCGGGAGTCGCCGTGCCTCCCGCGCCGCGCGCGCCCCCAGCCCCAGGGCGGCTCCCCCGCCGGGCAGCCCAGGAAGCGCTCGCCCTTCGGGCCCTGGCGTCTGCGGAGGAAGCAGCCGCGGGAGGGCGGCGAGGAGCTGCCCCCGTCCTGCTCCCCGCCCGCCTCGCCCCTCTGCGCCGCCTTCGGGGACAGGTAAGAGCTGCGACCGGCCCCGGCCCCGCTGCAGGGCCGCTGTCCGAGCTGCTCGTCCCGCCTCCCTGTGGGGTGGGGGGCCCGCACCTGAGCTGCGCCCACCTGGGTAAAACACCCGCGCGCTCTCTTGGAAGCAGACACGCACACACGTGTACACACACACACACACACACACTCTTGGAAGCAGACAGCGCACACGTGCACACAAACTTTTGGAAGCAGGCAAACCCCATGTCAGACCCAGTTCGCTTCCCCTTTGAGACTCTGCTCTGTGCTGCTGTGTAACCAGGCCATGCTCTGGGACCTGGGCCTACACCCACCAAGCAGAGCGATCAGCCCCACTTCAGAAGAGGGGGGCACAAGAGGTGCAGCAGTGGGTGCTTGGGACACCTGGGAGACAAAACAGGGATGGGACTGAGGGTCAGTGGTTGATAACAGGTGCTCCAGATGATGGGGGCACTGAGCAGAGCATGCTGGACAGTGCCCGCCAGCCCTCGAATGAGTCCAAGGAGCCAGAGGACATTGCCTGGTGGAACTCTGCCTGGAGATGTGAGTGGACCAGGACAGGAAAATAGCCCCATGGTGTTGTGTGACATGGTCTTGTTTGATGTGTATTCTTGTTTGATGTGTATAGATGTGTATGGGCTATTGCCTACCAAGTAAAGCTATAAGCCCCTTTTAATATTGGGGCGCTACAAAGTACACATTAAGTAATTATTGGGGGCAAATAAGGAAGAAAACAGGAACAGGAGTGAAGGTAAAAGGTTCAAAATGAGCGCACTAAGAGGGGGCACCAGGCAGAGTACACGGGACAGTGCCTACCAGCCCTTGAATGAGTCCAAAGAGCCAGTGCACACTACCAAGTGAAACTCTGTCTGGAGATGTGAGTGGGAAGGGGCAGGAAATGTTCTGTGATGCAGACCTTTTAATACACCATTCTGTGACATGGGCCCAAGCTCACCAAGTAGAGCTCTAAGCCTCCCTTGGTGATGGTGGGAGGAGAGGCAGCCCTAAGGGCATATCACTGATTGCTTGAGACAACTAAAAGGCAAAAGGGATGGAAGTGAGGATCACAGGTTCAAAATAAGTGCACCAAGGGGGGACACTGAGCAGAGCACAGTGAACAGTGCCTACTGGCTCTCAGATGAGTGTGAAGAGCCAGTGGACACCGCCCAGTGAAACTCTGCCTGGAGATGTGAATGCACAAGGGACAAGAAAGTAGACCCTTAGGCCTGTGTGATACAGGCCTTATTGTCACTTTGGGATTCATGGGCTAAAGGCTCACCATGGGAAACAATGAGCCCCCCTCAGAGACAGAGGCTACTGAGAAAGTGGCAACTGATTGCTTGGGGCAAATGATAAAAGAACAGAGATGGGAGTAACGGTCAAAGATTAATAAATAATGTGCCAAGGGAGGGCACCAAGTAGAGCACATGCAACAGCACCCACTGACCCTCAAACAAATCCCAGGAAACAGCGGACACTGCCCAGTGATATTCTGCCCAGAGACAAGAATGGACAAGGGACAGGAAAGCAGCCCCTCAGTCCTGTATGACGCATGGCACAGGGCAAGAAGGATTTAGGCTCGGACCCAGTAAATAGCGGTTCTTAGGTTCTTAAAGCTACCCTTGTCCTGTCCCCATCTGAAACCCAGTAATACTCAAGCAGGGTTATGGCAGCACCCTGGGTTGCCTCGTGAGGTGCCATGCAGTGTCAGTGCTCTTAGATAGTTTCATAGTTTAGTTTCATAGTTTCTAGGGTCGGAAGGGACCTGAGCAGATCATCGAGTTTGAATCCCTGCCATGGCAGGAAAAAGTACTGGGGTCAAATGACCCCAGCAAGGTGTCCATCCAGCCTCCTCTTAAAGACCCCCAGGGTAGGAGCCAGCACCACTTTGCTTGGAAGTTGTTTCCAGATCCTAGCCGCCCTGACCGTGAAGTAGCACCTCCTGATGTCTAGCTTAAATCTACCCTCTGCCAGCTTGTGACCGTTATTCCTAGTCACTCCTGGTAGTGCTCGGGGAAACAGGGACTCCCCCAATGCCTGCTGGACCCCTCTGACTAGTTTGTAACAGGCCACTAGATACCCTCTCAGCCTCCTCTTGTGGAGACTGAACAGGTTCAGGTCCCATAGCCTCTCCTCATAGGGTCTGCCCTGCTGCCCCCGATCATGCGAGTGGCCCGCCTCTGGACCCTCTCCATGTTGTCCACATCCCTCTTGAAGTG
>NW_017728918.1:85442993-85519242 GCF_001723895.1 Crocodylus porosus
CTATGTGAGCGGTCAGACCTGGCTGACTGCTCTTCCCAGCAGATGTCTGGAAAGTTCAGGTCACCCATGATGACCACATCCTTTGACCTAACTACCTCCATGAGCTGACTTAAGAATTCCTGGTCTAGCTCTTCCCCTTGGTTGGGTGGTCTGTGGTAGACCCCCACTGTTAAATCTCCTTCCCCTCGACTGCCTTGTATTTTAACCCAGAGTACTTCAATGTGCCCCTCCTCCAATCCTGTGCTACTTGATGAGGATGTGTATTCCTCCTTGATGTAGAGCGCCACACCCCCATCTTTCCTCCCTGTCCTGTCCCTCCTGTACAGCCTATAGCCCTTGGTATTCACCGCCCAGTCGTGCATTGGGTCCCACCATGTTTCTGTGAGTCCCACTATGTCTGGGTTGGTGTCAGCTAGCAGGAGGGTAAGTTCCTCCTGCTTGTTTCCCATACTACGAGAATTTGTGTAGAGGCATTTGAGGCCTTCTGTGGATGTGTGCACTGGCCCCCTACTTTCAGCATTACCCTGGCCCCTGTTGCTTACCTGTGTATATGTTCCACTCGTCAGCCTAGGCTGGGCTGTACTTATGGGTGTTGCTTGGTCTGGCAATCCGATGTTCCCTCCACCCTCGTCTTCCCCTTCCCCCAACAAGCCTAGTTTAAAGCCCACTGGAGGAGATCCGCCAACCTAGAAGAAAACACATGCTTACCTTTAGTGGAAAGGTGGAGCCCATCCCATCCAAGCATGTCTCTTGTCGTGATGTGCCGGTCATTGTCAAGGAAGCCAAAGCCTGCCTCAAGACACCATTCCCGAAGCCACCAGTTGGTATCCACGATGCACGTTGCATGCCGTCTTCCACATCCGCTCACTGGTAGGATAGAAGAGAAAACCACCTGTGCGCCTATCTCCTTTAGCACGTACCCCAGAGCATGGTAGTCTGCTATCAAGTGTTCAGGGCTTCTCCTGGTCGCATCATTAGTACCCACATGGATTAGGACCATGGGGTAGTAATCGGTGGGCTGGGTCACAGGTGTGATGCACAAGATAAACTTAGAGATTTTCAAGAGGAAACTGTAGTGTCAAAACCATTGTGCCCTGCTGTGGGCTTGCCAAGGTCTTCACAACAGAACAGCTCTGTAATTTTTCTTTAGTCAAAAACTGAATGGAAATGAAGAGCTGGCTATTTTATGAGGGCTGTGTTGGGTTTAATGAGGGCTGCCTCAATTCTGTCCAGGGGTTCCTCTATCCAGGGGTGCCTCGAGCTAAAAAGGTTAAGCATACCACTGCTGGAGCTGATCGTATGAGATCATGAAACGTACACACATAGTTAGGAGATCGGTGTGAATAAGGTGGTTTAGGAATAGGTGGGTTTTCCCCAGGAAATGAACTAAACACAATTTCAGTGACATTATTAGTGAAGGACTTCACTGGAACTGGTTATAGAACCCAAGACTGTTTGGGAGGGAGAGCAGAGCACTGATTGCACAGCATTTGCATTTTCCTGGGCAGCTGTTTTCCTTGGATCTGGTTCGTAGCATTGAAATCAGGGATGCAGTTTATGTAAAAAGTTAAGCTCTTTTTCTTTGGAAGTAAGTGATTAGCTGCATGTTTGGTCAGCATGCCTTATGCATGCATCAGTGACAGTTTTAATAGGTGTAAGTAGCAGTCATCCTATGCCTGGGGCAGAAGGAGAATTCCTGGAGTAAAACAAGTTCATAAAATACAGTTGAGGTATTTTTAGTAGCTGCAGACTACTATAGTAGCTGACGTGGTCCACATTATCTTTTTCTCTGCTAATGGGCTCAGCACAGAAAAATGGAAAGGAGGAAAGAAAGTCTTTCCCTATATCTTCAGTGCCAAGCATAACATAGGGCGGTGTCTGACAATATTTTTGGTCAGTAAGTTGGAATGACACGGCTCGGGTACAAATTAGGCCAGCACTAGGACCTGGCTGCTGCTGTAACTGCCCTGACAGTGGCATGGGAAAAGCCTCCTGGCTCTGGTCTGGATCTGGCCCGATCCAGCCTGCAGGCCATAGGTTGCTGACCTCTGGCTTAGAGTGTCAGTGTCCCTTTAACCATTAGCCTGGCTGATGTACTCTCAGGGTCCTATCAGACTTGGCGATGCTTTGGAAGCGTAGTCATAGAGTACTTCTGTGAGTGCAGACAGATTAACTGAAACGTTTCCAAGTGTAATAGAGTTTGAAATGTTTTTAAAATGGAGCATTTCAGCTGTAGACTGACGTACATCTCCAGACAATCTACCTCCCAGCACCTGCAGTGTCCGCAGCACCCCCAGTGGCTAGAATGCTAGATGCCACTGTGCCCAGAGTGCTGGAAGCTGTGGCACCAACAGCAACCAAGGTGTGTAGAACCAAAGACTGTAGAACGCAGGCAGCAGCTGGGGTGTGGGGAGACCACAGGGTGGCAATAGTGGCCAGCATGCAAGAAGCCTGGCACGAAGGGAATTGTTGCACTGTAGCGTGCCTGCAGGACCAACTACTATACATATGTAAGATTAAATATTCCAAAATAAAATAAAACAACCACCTGCCATGCTTCCTTCCTCCTTCCAATGCTTCCTCTGTGATAAGATGTTTTCCCTAGGGGCCATTTACAGCCTACTAATGCAGCATGGAATGACCACTTTGCATTCAATTAGTGAGTGTTTATGGCAAGCTTAGGGTGTGTGTACATTATTCACTCCAGATAATACATTTCAGACCTAGATCTCATTGAACAGGAAGACCTCGGCATTTGGAAATCATGGGTGTTATTACTACCTGGCTCTGAAAGTACACAATGTAAACTACTCCTTGTTTAGGTATATATAATTGGAAAATGTGTATATGTTTGCTGAAATGTTTTGGTACATATCGTATAACATGCGTACTGAAATCAGACTAGTCAGTTATACCCATTTAAAAATTTTGACTGATAAAGTTTAAATTTGATATCTAAATGTGTACAGAGAACAACCTTGTATCCTAATATTTGAGATTTATCTCATATACACTTGTCCAAATATGTATGTTCAAACATAAATACTATTAAAAGGATAAATACTATTAAAACTTCTTTTAGAATGACTGAAATAGAAAATGATGATATATTTCCTATTTAACAGCCAAGCTCAATGTGATGTTTTTAATAAAGGCAGTTACAATAACACATATCTTCCCCTGAGGAAAAAAGGCACCTCAAGCATAGCTTTCAGTAACTATGGAGGAAGAAGGACTAATGGCTCAACAATGTATTTCAGATACTTCAGGTACGTTGCCAATGTATTAACCTGGGTTATGTTCAGAAAATACATTCCTGAGTGCCAGGACTGAGTCCTAAGGAAATAAGTAGCTGAGGGTAAAATATAGAAGTATTATGAGTTGGTTCCCAGTTGTACACCTGACAGCATTATGAATTTTGCTTGCATAGATATGGGACTTTGTTATTACAAAATATGTACAAAATTCGTTTATTGCTAGGCTTCAAAAATAATAAGCTTATAAATGCTGCATAACATGCAGCTTTTTGTTTTCTGTCCCTGGAGCCAATTCTTCTTCCAGTGATATCAATGAAAGAAGGAATGGGCCCATAATATTGGTAGAGCTGCTAGTAAAAATAGTTTGTAAACAATATCATCTATTAATAGAAATGTATATGCTTATGTCAGCATTAGTGCATGAATGGAATTAGCCTCCTTAGGAGGATCAAAATACTTCTGTAAAACCTTGTTTTGCACCATCCTCATTTAAAGGAAAAAAGTGAAGCAGCAAATTGTTGTCACTTATTTTTCCTCGAAAGAATATGGCACGCCATATAGGACTCAGGATACACTGCTAATGCTAAATATATTTGTTCAAGTGTCTGATTTTTATTCAACTAATTTAATGGCCACAAAGGGCGTGTCTTGACAAGCATACACGTGCAGTTTGTGGCCCCTCGAAGCAGTTTAAGGTGCTGCAAACTGTGCACATGCACCTGTTTGCCACTCTGCTAATTTTCAGCATGGCAGAGTTTTTTTGATACTGGGAGATCCGGAGGTCAAAAAATCTGCAGCTGAAAAAAGTGCATGGCACACATGCCAGCAGTCTGCACCACCAGAAGGGGAGCCTGGCTGGCCCAAGCCATGATCTGGCTCCTGGCCAGGCTCCAAGTGGCCAGCTCAGTGCTGCTGGAGCCCTGCGAGGCCCCCAGGACCCCAGGTAAGGCTTCTGGAACCAGCACAGGTGCTGGACCCAGCCTCCCCTACCCCACCTGTGTCACTTTATCACATGCCAGAGTACACATGCAGGGGCATGCCTGGGGACAAATAGCAGCACAAATATGTGCTACTGTTATTTGTCCCACAGGAAATGCATGCCCCTCCACGTGCACACTTGTCAGGACACGCCTAAAAGAGGTGTAAAAATAAGTAGGTGAAGAGTAGTTGTAGAACATTTTATGATTGTGTACAGACACACAAGAATGGAAAGAGATTTGAGGGATTGGTAATTTTTAACTAATAATTGGGGTTTTTTCTGACTACAAGATTGCCCTGTGGCATAGTTGACAAGTTGGGCAAAATGCTTTTTGATAAAGCCTTTGAATTTGAAGCTACAGCTGCAGAACATCATGCCTCAATATGGTCTTTACCTCATTCTTTATATGTGAGCATGTAAGATTAAGTCAGAAAGGCCAGATGAAATATTTTATCTACCCTCTACACAACAAAAACTTGTTATCACTGAAAAAGAGACTATAATTGCAAAAATGGATGTGTGACACTACTGTGTCAGGCATACTTCAGGCTGGATAGATACCACCCTGACTGACTGTCAGATCTAGATATGAAGAGTTATAATAGTCCATGTTTGAACCGGCAAACACATTGATCACAGTGGCTAGGGTCTTGTCCAAAAGGACAGGATATTGCCGTCTGTCAAACTAGAGTATAGACTACTTTAACTCCCATCATTTTGAGAAATACTGATAATTTTAATAAAAATTGAGGCTTATGCTATCTTGACAGCTGTAGGGCAGCAACCTGGGTGACTCCTGATTATTTCTCCTCCCTTATCTATTTTAATTCCATCTTACCCAAGTTGTTTGATCTAGTTAGCCTATATCTAGGTGCTAAATTTGTTCAGACAGAATGATCTATGTGAAGAAGATATCCCACAATGGTTTGGCATGGACACAAAGATAAATTCATTGGGGTGTAGTAGTGGTATAAAAATGAGTGAAGGAAAACTTGAAGTGTGGTTTTTTCATATGTAATGTAAGCACAGGAACAGTTAGACTATTGCAATAAACCTTACCCTCGATAAGAACAGCTCAAGAATATATACAATTTGTTTTTTTTCTCAGCAAGCAGAATGTTTTCAAAGTCTTTGTCTACATCAGTGGCTATCAACCTTTATAGACTTGGGGCACCCATTGTTAAACTCTGGGTACCCCTCCCAGTTAAACTCACATCACCCCTCAATGAACTAAGAAAGCCCACAGCAAGTTTGAATGTTTTTGAGAGAATGGATTCCTGTTTGAAATTTCTGGGTTTATCTTGTGAATTGTGTTTGTACACTTAACAGTGTTAAGTCTGTGTGGCACACCACAGCACCCTTGAAGGGATTTCAAGGCACCTCAAGGTGCTGTGGCGTCTTGGTTGACAATCACTTGTCTATACGATAAACTCGGTATCCCCAGCAGCAGTCCTTCAGGCATGCTGTGTTGCTCTGATTAGGCTGTGCTCTGAACCAGAAACAGTGTAGACCAGGGTTGGGCAAAATATGGCCCAGGGGCTGGATCTGGCCCACCAATTGATTGCATCTGGCCCATGGCTGCCCCTGTGGTGCTCTTCATGGGGCTAAGCCCGACCTGCTCCCACACAGGGCAGCCTGTGCTACACTCCCACCTGCACCCACCCTGGCCAGGGCACACAACTTCCTCACAGGGTTGTCTTCCATCCACTAGGTCACCTGCAGGTGGCTGCTCATTGCACTGAGTGGTAGGCTGCTGGGAGCTGGAGGTGGAGCCTGGTGCACTGGGGCAGGAGCCACCTGGCTGCAGTTTCCTGCCCACCTGGATGGGCATGTGTTACCTGCTGCCTAGAGCGGCACAGCAAGGGCAGGATGAGGAGTAAGAAAAGCTGCTGGAGGTGTGGGGAGCCAACCAGTACCCAAGCGGCTGCAGTAGCAGTGGCAGCAGCCCTGCCAGAAAGCTGTGTGCACTGGCTGGGGTTAGGACCAGGGCCAGGGCAATGCTGTCAAAGTGTGCAAGGCAGGTGCAGGCAGGAGCTTGGCACTGGTTGCCTCAGATGGGAGTGCGCACTGCTTAGCCCCATGTGGAGTGCCAAAGGGGCAGTTGTGGGCTGGATGGGGGGCAGTCTGTACCAACTGGGTGAGCTTTGCTGACACACTCCCTGCACCGTCCCCCGATACTCCCAGCTGCCTCTGAAGACATAGCGCTCAGGCAGCATTCCCCACACCCTCCATCCACACACGCAATATACAAGATTAAGGCTTTATTTTAAGCTGTTATGAAATTGTCGTTATAGACACTACTCAAAAGTACCATATATCAGGACAAAAATATTTTTTTAAATAAAATTAAAGTGTTATAGTAAATGTATGATTTTTAGTATACTATTTGTTTTTATTTATCATTTGTTAAAATGATATCTTCTGAAAGATTTTGTGCAGCCCTTGAAAGCTCACCAAAACTCATTATGTGGCCAGCCAGTCAAAATAATTGTCCATGCTGGTATAGACTCATTATCATGATACTTCAGGTGGGCTCTGTAGTACTGTTGAATGACTGTACCAGTTAGTTTGCCCCTAGCAAATCAGTCTCATCTCTAATGCCATATAGATATTGCTACACACTTTCAGTTTAGGAGACAGCCAGTGTGGAAAAGGACAGTGTTTGAGGGTGCTCCTGATGGGAATAGTCAATTTACCTTATAGATGGAGCCTACACGATCTCACAGCTCTGCTCCATCTTTTTTTTTTTTTTTACTTATTTTATCTCTACTCTGCTTTTACATCTATGTTACAGGTGTGGGAACCATGCTTCAGGGCAGATATATAATGTTTTGCTTTGATGAAAGATTAATTGAGGCCTACTAAGAGCTGACTTTTTACTCCTGTTTAAAAAGTAAGTTTTAATAATAAAAAATCCCTGTGATTAAATTAGCTCACATTTGGCAAAAAGGAATGATTCTGTTAACCCATCAGGGCAATTAATTGCATCAAATCAGGGGTTGTCAGCTGGGGGTACACATACCTCTGGAGGTATTTGAATGGATCCTTGGGGTATGCGCAGGTGGGTGGGTGGGGATGGAGCACCACCATTGCCTAGTACCAGGGCCAGGCCAGGGCAAGGGCAGTGGCAACCCTCTGCAAGGCAAGGAAGTTTGCATGTGGCAGCCACTGCCATCACACACAAGCCTGGTGAGCTTCCCCACCCTCACCCCAGCCCACTGCACTTCCCCACCCTGCCCCAGCCCTGCTCCTGGGAGGTGGCCGGCAGTGCTCTGGCCCTGCCTAGCCCCATGCCATTCCCGCCTCCCCACTCAGCATCTGGCCACCTGGGGTACTTAGACTGAAAAAGGTTGAAAACCCCTGCATTAAACTAAAAGTAAAATATAGCTCCAGTTACCTGAGTTCTTTAATATGTGTGTAATTACAGACTTGTAAATTGTCCAGTTGAAATCAGTGGAACTACTCATGGACATTATTTACCAGGCAGGTCTAAATGCCCAAAGCTGCTACTAGTTATATACACTTTCCAAAACTGCCTGTGTGGATAAGAAAAAGGTAAATATATTATAAGCTATCCAGAATCAGGCCATAAATGTAAGTATGGTGCTTGAGGAATAACAGTATGTTATTTTGGTTTTGCTTTATGAAGGAAAGATAAAAAGATTCTGATAAACTGTCATGAGATTACAAGAATCATATACTTCTAAATGTTCACTTAGGCTTTTGTCAAAAATACTGCAATATAATGTTAGTTTAGGAATCAGGTTTGTTAGTTTAGGAGGCAGGTATGCTTTTTATATGTGTTTCTGGAAAGATACTAAGATAAGACGTGGCAAGCTAGAACAAGACTTGCTGCCTTGCATATAGTGTTAAATTCAGTTAAGTGTAAATGTACCCTCCTGTAAGAGAACAAGGAGAACTCCTGTGCTTTGATAACTTGCAGTAACCTTTTAGAGGTAGGGAGTGACATGGACACAGTGTCCATATATGGAACACTATATGCCACATTTGTGCTACAGCATTGGGATCTGCAGCATCTCTTAAAACACCTTTGTGAAGGAGAGCATGCTACCCTGCAGTCATGTTTTTTCATTAAAAATTGCAATTTATATATGCTATTTAAATTTTGCTGTTAACAAATAGTGCTCCTAGTAATTTCTGGTAATTACCTTATTTGGTGTCTTTGAAGTCAATAACAATTTTGCAGAGGGGAGTTAGCGCTGCTAACTTCAATATTTGCAGAACAATTACCGCGTTTCTTCAGTGTATAGGTATCAAATTACAGCTCACAAGCTGTTTCTCCTGAAGACAGGTATAGAAAGTAAAATTGATCTTAATGTCAGAAAATAAAATACAGTAAATTAATTTATGCTATTTGCAATCTTCCATCTCTCTTTTGTTCTGATGTTTACAGATGGACATTGGTCTTTTTTTTCCTGGGTACCTATTAGAGGCAGTGGGTTTTTTTGTGATGTCTTTTACTGGGCAAACTGTATAGTTGGAAGATATGGTAGACAAGCTTTAGGATATAAAGCAATCATCCGTAGGTCTGGGGAAGAATCAGACACAGGCTAAACTAGACAGAAAAAACAAGGAGTCGTTGAATCTAAAAAGACTGAGAATCAATGCTCCAATCCTACTACTACCTGGCTTGAGGCAGTTTGGTATGGTATCCAGAAGTTTAGAGTATTCATAAGTACAGCTGAAGTAATGAAAGCTCTCTTCTGAACCAACAGAAAAGTGTATGGACAAATACACATTTGTAGGCTTCAGAAAGAGAGAGGGAACTGTTGTTATGCCTGTAACTCTCATAGCTGCACAAGCCTGTCAATATACATATGAGCTAAATCACCCTAACTTCGTCCTTTGGATGAAGTATGGTTAAAATTGGAGTGGTTTTGCCACATTTGTATCACATGCACAAGCAGGAAACAGTTCCAACTTTAACCTTGCTGTTTAAGGTGGAACAGTTTTGGTACATTTGTGACACTCCCAGCTTGTACACACATAACTGTTAGAATATAACTGCAGCTGCCTGTCTGGAACAGCAGCCCCACCTTGCCTTTTGAACACGCTCCAAGTATAGAGTTGTTGGTGCAGTTACAGTTCAATATCTAGTGCTGGATCCCCTGCAGTACTCCTAATCCACTGTTGAGCACACTACAGATGTATGCTTGTCCATCCCCACAGTGCTGGGATATCCTGAAAAATCAAACTGGGCACTCAAAATTAATTAACCCTTGACAATTTTGGCAGTAATCTCCTTGTCTCACTTCTCCAAAATAGGGACAAATAATACTTACTCACTTCACCTCATTTCAGCTATCATCACCCCAGGGTGGTTACAAAAATTAATTCATGTTCTTGTTTGTCAAGAACTATGATAGTACAATGAAATCCAGGCTGTGCTCTGTGGATGGTGTGGATATTTGATGCAAGGGAATGCACACCGAATGCTCAGGAGCAAAAGAAATATTGGCCCCATTCAGTGAACACAGACCATCCAATGCATTGAAAGAAGCAGAAGACCATCCCCTCTGCCAGTAGAGTAACTACAGGTGGGCAAAGGGGGCATGAACCCCTGATGCTGTTTAAGGGGGGTGACAGAATAGAGGTTGGGGGGTGTCTCCTGTTCATCCCCTGAACACATATTCTGTACCTGCCCCTGCAGTAGCTCATGGAACAGCCATGGGTTAGCTCTGGCCAGAGCCTTACTTTCCAGGGAAGCAACTGCTGTGGGGGAAGGTGCTGGTACAACCAGAAGCTGGAGATTTAACCTTCTCTCTTTTTTCCATCTCCCATTCTGGCTTTCAGACTGCCAGTTGACATACATTTCAGCAGTGTTAACCTCTTCAAGAACAGCTTGCCCTGGACACAAACTCTTACTAGTTATACCACCACCTCTGCTTCTTTTCAGCACACCTTGTACTTATTCTTGTCTTATTGAGCAACAGCTAACTTTCAGTGTCCATTGAGACTGCTGGCCGACTAAAGAAATTCTGGTTTCTGAATTTGGTATGTCTCAATTTGTTCTCAGAATTTGGCATTTCATAGAATCATAGAAAGTTAGGATTGGAAGAGACCTCAGGAGGTCATCTAGGTCCAACCCCCTGCTCAAAGCAGGACCATCCTCAACTAGATTATCCTAGCCAAGGCTTTATCTAGCTGGGTCTTGAAAACCTCCAAGGGTGGAGCTTCCACCACCTCTCTGGGTAACTTTTCCCAGTATTTTACTACCCTCCTAGTGAGAAAATTCTTCCTAATATCTAAACTTCCCTTGCTGCTACTTCAGACTTGCTCCTTGTTCTATATTTGCACAAAAATATAAAGAATACTTTTTAAATTAAAATATATTGACAAACTGATGTATATTTATAGTACTGAATATAAATTCTGTTATTTTAAAATTATAATTAGTTGCTTTTTTTGCTACACTGATCTAGCAAGATCCATTGATAAACAGACTGAGAACCCTTTACTCTGAAGTGGTGACTAGGACTACCATTGAATTCACTTCATATACACTCACACACAATCCAAAAAAAGGAGAAAACACAGAAGTAATATTACACACAAAAAAGATACTGTTCAGGTTGCAAAATTAAGAAATAAAAGAATTAAGATTATCAGTGCAACTTTCAGCCTCCTTGTGCATATGCATTATGACATAGTCTTTAATTGCATAACTGTGTACTGTGTTTTTCAACAGAATATGCATATCATTCAGTTTATCACATTGATTTGGTCTGGGGAATTAATCAGTTGGACAGTGTGATGTCTGCAATATCTTTGTTACAGAAGTTAAAAAGTATGTATTAAATGAGACACAGGATTGCAGAAGAAATGAGAGAGTCTTGTGCTCAGTCTTTTATCCCTGCTTATGGCAGAGTGTCTATCCATGCTGGGCAAACTGCTTACACCATGCCACAAGTAGCATGGGCAGCCTCTGCAGGTGACATGTGGCAGATTGGGGAGGGAGCAGAAAGAAGCAGAAAGCAAAGCCCCAAATGTGGCAGGAGGAGGGGTCAGATTGGCAATAAGGAAGGGGACAGTCCTTACCTTGTGGCACACCTCCCAAAGTGGTTGGTCCCTGCTGACTGACACCAAGCTTTTCACTGGTGGTCACTAATTATTCACTGTTCATTTCCTGGGTGCCTGACTCTAGAGAAGGGGCCTCTAAAACATCATATCCCAGTCATCTTAAACTGGGCATCCAAAACAAATGGGAATTTTATCTTAATCTCTTAGTGTCATCTTCCCATCTGTAAAAATAGGGTTACCACCACCCATTCAGCTTACATAAGACTTGTGAAAATAAATTAATGTTAGTGAAGCACTATAATGATTAGCACCTAGACAAGCCCATGAGGAAATTAATAATTATTTTCAAAGCAGGGTTTGAATAAAATGTGCAGAACAGGTATGGAGCAACACAGTGACAAGAAAACAAAATACTGAAGAGCTGCTCATTAAGTGAGCACTTTGCACTCTCTTCACTGAATAAGGAGGAATCTTACCTGGAAAATAATACAAGATCTTGTAATTGGAGACTATACCATACTTTTCATGCAGAAGAAGGCTGGTTAAAGTTGAACAGAAGACTTCAATTTACACATTTCCTGACTTCCGTGTGCTTGACCGAAGCATGAAAATGTTTTAAACAGTTTTTAGTGTGTAATTTCCTAGGGTTTAAACAAAATAGATTGATCCATTAAAACAGAAGATCCATTATTTGGTATACATTTTAGAAAACCCTATTGTTTTTCATATTTTGAATAACCCACTCGATCTCAGAAGTAGAGGCTTTGTTCAACCTTCACCACTACTTATAGATAGATTCCAGCAAGCTGTTATGGATATTCTTTTTTTCCTCATTTGCTTTGAATTAGCCATGCAATGGATTATTAGACCAACATAATTATTTGTTGTCTATCCCTGTTGACACAGTGACTACTGTGTAGTATCTTGTGTGACTTTTCAATGGAGACACAGTTGGACTAAGAAACTGGAATGCAAATGTAACCTGAACAGTTTGAAAATCAGTATTGCATTTGAAGAGTGGAAGATCAAGACACTGGTGTGTTGGGTTTTTTGGTTTCAATTAATGTAATAGCTGCAGTGAGAATGGTAGAGTGGAATTGTTAAGATTTGTCAGCCTCTGCATTACTTTCAATGAAAGTTCAATGTGCCTATCTACTAAGTCACAATGTTGGGATTAATGCATTTGGGTCTAGTTTCAGCAGCTTATTCCATGGGAGGCAACCTTCTCTGTCATCTGTACAAATGAGTGCAGGTAACAATACTTCATTTCTCTCTTCGTCTGTCTTGTCTATTCCTATCGCATGCTCTTCAGGACAGGAATATTTCCCATATGAAGTGTCTAGCTGCAGCAGAGCTCCAATTTTGATTGTATCATAATACAAAAGATGATTAATAATAATGATGTAGGTTGTTGTGACTTGACTTGTCACCCTCACAAGTTTTAAGCAAGCACATTTAATTTGCAAGTGTCAGTAAAATGAACAAAGGCTTCCTACTCTTTGTATAATCTAAAGGGGTGTGTATATTACCAGGAAAAAAGGACAAGTTATCTGGGCTCTCTCAAACTTCCAAATGCAAAATGCTTTTGAAAACAATGCAGTTGATAAATATACTGATGACAAGTCTGTTCATGTGCAATAAGACATGCAGTTTCTGCTGAACACCCTGATACTATAAGCTTATGAATGCCACAGTTCCCATCTCTTTCAGCAGGGACTAGGAATGCTCAGCACCCCTCCATGAGACTCTTTAACATCTCCCATATTGGGTCCAAGTATAATCATAGTTTATGAAAATGAAAGCTACCTCTGTGAAATCTAAGGTATAGTGAAAGCAATCCAGTCTTGTGCCTTGTGGTTTTTTTAATGGATTTGCTTGTTGAAATAGCTTGGCCTTGGAGGATTTGTATTACTTTGTCTCACAGTTTGCTTTATCTTGGGGCATGTGTTTATATTTTGGTGTACTTTTTGACAATTTTAATTAAGAACAACTAAATCCTCTTCCCCAGAAAGTTGTACTACACATCCTTGGCAGATGTGACTTTCTTTAATAAGAAAAAGTCATTTTCGAGCAGGTTCTTGTGAATTTTGTGCTCCAGTACTACACCTGTATGGGAACTAGACAGGTTTTTGTAATTGCAATTTTTTTTGCAGTACTAAGGCACATTTTGTGATAATCAGTGGCGATGATGAAACCAAGGCTGTGATATTTTTTTTACATATTGTGGCAACTTCAAATTCCCTGACAAAGCCCTTGGTACCTTATCTTCCTTAGATTCTCCCCCCTTGAATTTCCTAATTGAACAAATTCTAATAAATACAGCGATTGAACATTGCAGTGTTTTTAATCTTATTATATTATCAACATGTTTAAATCAAGAGTTTGGGTGTTTTTGTTTGTTTCTTTTAATCCTGATTTTTTAGGAATTATCTATTGAAAACTTTAAATAACTTGTTTAGGCTCTGTCTTGTCATCTAAAATGTATCCTTTTTTTCTTTTGTTGTACAGGTTCCCAAATCACTCCTCTCTGATAGCTGTGCTTTTTCTTCTTCAGTTATGCACTGGGGTACTATCAGCAGATATTTGTTCCATTTGTAATATTTTTCACTGCTTTTAATCACTAAAGACGCAATTTCTTTACTCAGTATAGATTTTGGAAAAAACTATCTTCCCAAGCTCTAGCATTCTTTCCTTTTAAGTGCAGTAAAAATATTGTGCATCTGTTTGGACTTATCTAATCTCTCTTCCGAGATCAGGAATATTTGTCAACCTTCCTTACGTATCATGTTAATAACTAAGTCTATGTACATCTGCTAAACAGACGTTCTATTAATTTTCCACATTATAGTCGTGTCAGTTTTTATGAAAGTAGTTGCAAATATGAATCCTTCATCAGTATCCTTATTTTTTAGCAGGGTCTTCACTATCCAGATTCCACATTTTGATAATTCATTTGGCTATGGTTCATCAGTTTTATCAAAATCTAGTATTATTTGTTCTAGAGCATGGTGTCAGGGGATGACCAGGACATGGGTGGTCATCTTGATCCTAGGGGGCAATAACCCAGGGGAATCAGGAGCATGCAAGATCAAGAGGCTGAGGTCTGTAAGGAACCAAGACATGGGAAGTTCCCATAGGAAGAAGCAGGACGATGGTAAAGCCATGAGCCAGGGAGGCCAAGAGCAGGAAGCCTGGTTCTAGACTAGAGTCACTAGCTGGGGCAATGGTCACCAACCAGTAGATCTTGATCCATCAGTAGATCTCGGAGCCTCTCGCGGTTGAGCTGAGGCTGGGGTGGGGAGCTGAGTGCCCAGGTGCATGAATGCGCGAGTCCCAGCCCAGCAAGTCAGTCTGTGGGGGAGGGACAGGGTAGGGGCTAGATTGCAGACCCTGTAGTCAGGGACAGTGCTGCAGAGGCAGGAGCAGGGATAAGTTGAGTGGGGCCCCAGCTGAGGGGGACTTACCTGCTGGGGAGGCGCACCGCCAAATAATTTTTTCTCCCTCTGCCTGGATCTGCACCCACCCTTCCCTCCCCACCCCACAGGCTTACCAGCTGGGTGTGGGGGAGGGGGGGCAGGGGGGAAATGTGGTGGCAGCAGCGCATGGTAGATCTTGGGTTACTTTTAAATGCCAAAAGGTGATCTCCTGCTTAAAAATGTTAGAGACCACGGGGCTAGGGAGTGTGGAGCAGGCAGGCATAGCTGTAAGAGACTGGGGACCGGTGTCACGGAGCGGGGACCCAGGACCGGCCATGATTTCTCCTGGTGCCCCCTACCATGCCAAGCGGGTGTCCATGCACCCTCTATCTTGCCTACCACATCTTTGATAGTAACAGTATTATAAGGGAGGATGCCTTTATCCCGCTTGAACACAGTACTCCTTTGTGTACTTGCCAGTTACCCCTTCTACCAATGATTCTGGGGTCTCTCCCCTACAGGGTTACGCATGGCTCCAACCACTCCTCATACAACACCCCAAGCCTCTCAGTTGTCCCGGACAATATCGCATCTATGCTCTTTCCTTAGTGCCCTCTGTGAGACCTCTACCCATATGCTCACCCTCACCGGGCTCCTAACTCCGATACTTGCCCTCACTGGGCATCTACCCACACGTTCGCCCTCTCCTGGGGCTTCTCCTAATTGGCTTGCCCCCTTCTCTGGGGCTTCTCCCAATTGGGGCTCAGGCAGCCGTAGCCATACCTGGCCCCAGACCCCCACCTTCTCTGGGTCTTGTGCCCCATTGGGCTCTTCTCAATACTGCCCCACTGGGGCCAGGGCCGGGACACCCCAAAATGCAGCGCCACTCTCCGGTGATCAAACTGCTGTGCCTTCCCTGGCACCAGATTGCTGTGCCCTCCCAGGGCACCAGGAACCCCCATGCTACTGGGGAGCTCCCCCGAGGCCTCCTCCAACCCCTACAGCCTCACCCGGTCCTCCGGTGTTACTCAAACTATCAAACAGAAAATACAAAGCCATAAGCCAACCAGCTGTAACACAGAATAAGCCTCCTGGCTATAACATAAATTCTGGACCACCCTAGCTCTCCTTCATACCTCCCTATCAGGGTTCTCTCCACCCCATACCATCATGTAGACGGTCAGGCTGCGCTGCGCTGCGCTGCGCTGCGCTGCGCTGCTCTGCTCTGCTCTGCTCTGCAGCAGAACTCCCACTGCTCAGGCTGCCAGAGGGGAACTGCCTTCTGGCCTCAGCCTGGCTGCATACAAAGGCCAGGCCCTGCCCCCTTCTGGCCAGCTGACCAGACTGGTTGCCCTGGCAACCCACACCTGGGCTGCCCTGATAACTGGCAGCTGAACCCATTTTGCTGTTCCAAGTAGCAGGCGCCTTAGTGCCCTGTTACAACTGGCAGGACTAAACTAAAGCCGCAAAGCCAGAAGCGATCTCAGAAGATAGGGATCTGGACTGGAGCAAGTGGGGAGAGGTGGGTGATAGTAGCCAGCAAGTCTGAAGTAAAAAGGTCCAGGCTTGAGCCTGAAACAAGGAATCAGCATGTAGGGAACCAGGATCCAAAGACTAGATAAAGAGATATCTATCCTATTGTGTAGCCCCTTGGGCACTAAAAGAGCTGTTGCTTATAAGCAGGTAGCCACACTTACGCAGGCAACTGAGGCCAGCTGGAAGTAGGTAAGCTGCTGTCAGCCAAGCTAAATCAGGTAAGCAGAGAGACCAGGGGCTTAATTAGCTTGTCGCCTGCCCTGACTCATGAAGCTGGGTACACTCTTCCTATTATAATCCTTGGAATTCCTTGACCTACATATATGGATTTAACTTGCCCCAATGACAATTGAAGTTATGGTTCTTTCAAGTATTAGTACATCTGGAAAGTTGTTAAAACGGTTTGTTGTGATCAGGTGCTTATTTCTTGCTGTAAAATAAATATCTACCCTGGATTATAAAAAAAAGACAAAACAGTCACCTACCCTGGAAATCTTCAAGAAGAGACTGGACAGTCACCTTGCTGGCATCACTTGACCCCAGTTATCTTTTCCTGCCTAATGCAGGGGGACTGGATCTGATGATCTACAAGGTCCCTTCCAGCCCCTAACAATCTATGAATCTATGGGAAAAAAACCCTTTTGATACTATCATTGGCAAAAGTTTAAAGAAAATAATCATGAAATCATAGTAAATTAGGGTTGGAAGGGACCTCAGGTCATGTAGTCCAGCAGTTCTCAACTGGGGTCCATGGTTCCTTGGGGGGCTGCAAGAAGGTTCAGGGGATCTGCATGTGAGGAATGAGGAGGTGGGAGAATAGCATGCAGGAGCTGGCTGCTTCCAAGCAAAGGGCTCAGGCCGGATGTTCTTCATTCTGGGCTTCTGTTGGCTGAGGCAGGCACTGGGTGAGCTGCAGGGGCAAGCAGCACACTGCATGGTGCTGTCAGTGCAGAAGACCAGAGAGCTTTTTGAGTGCGCCTGCTTATGTGGCGTTGCCTGCTGTGGTACCGTGCTCTACTCCTGCCTGCAGGCCGCCCAAACCCTGCTGTTCGTGCAGCTCCCTGCAGGTAAGTCTATGGAAGGAGCATAGGTGACGTTGGGATGCCCACAAAAAAATAGATCTTTGTTTGGCATCAAGGGGGGAAATAGCTTTGCTTATAAATAAGACTGTATAATAGACCTTATCAAACTGGCTTGGCTTGATGCCAGACATGCCCATGGGCAGATCCAGGGAGGGTGCTTTGGTGCACTTGCAACTCCTCCTGCCTTTGATTCATGGTTCACCCAAAATTTAAAACCAACTGCCTGACAGAAGTATTTCTATTGAGGCACTAGTGATAAGAGTCAACTGACTTCATGGCTCATTATAATCTACTAGATTTCTTCTAAACTCTTCATTCTACAACTATTAATGACCCTCTCTCCTTTTATATGGTCTTGATGTTCAGCTAATCAAACTAGCTTTCTTCTGCATTTCTACTGTCTCTTAGCTCCTCTTGGTAATGTATCACAACTCTGCAGACTGTTTTAAACTCTAGCTAAAAACATTAACTCAGGTGTGGAAATAACTTCCAGTGACACATTAGATGCACTGTCCCAATGCTCAAGAAGGCTATTTTTTTTGTTTTATGAGTCTGAAAAATAAATGTCCATTTTTTAATGACTGCAAAGCTAATGAGGCAACACGTTTTGATATTTTTTGCCTAGTTGGTTGTGGAGTTTTTTTTACATAATGTATGATAGAGTAAATCAGTGCAGATTCCAGTACCTTTATTTGTTTTTTCTCTGATCTTAAACTGATTAATATAACCCTGGGCCACTATCTTCTTACTAAAGCTTCTAGTTCCTTTTTAACTTGATAAAAATATGCATTGTGTTTATGTGATGATTCACCAAACCATCTCCACTCCCCTTTTCTAAATCTTAGATCCATTCATGGCTATGGCAGCCAGATTTTCTCAAGCAGCGTCTGAAGCATCACTTAAAAACATATCTGTTGTAGACACCTGGAAGCTCTAGTGACACATTTATTAAATATTATGCAAGTTCTGGAAGCTCCAAATCAGATGCTGTCTTTTCTTGAGACCCCAAGATCCCACCTCTGACTGGTCTAGCCACTTATTTGAGTTACCTACAGTGGAACTGTACATATGAACAGTTGCAAAAGAGAAATTACTCCCTGTACACTAACTCAAGCTCTTCAAGCTGAGTTGTGTGCATGCACAGTGTGTACATGTGCCTTCCATCCTTTCTTCCTCAAAGTCTAGCATCTCTGGGGCTCTACATCCAAGAGGAGGTTGAGGTTTAGTAGGCACACTCAGTCCTTTATGCCTTCAGTGTGAATCATGAAGAGCTGCAGGAAGCATGTCTGCCATGCAGGTACTGCTGGCAAAAAAAAGCTTCCAAGCTTGAGTGCATGAAATGTCATATTTACAGTGGAATGAGAGCATGGACAATATATCTTGAAGGACTCCAGATACTGTAAAATAGATAGTTTCTCTTTTCACTGAATAAGAACCATGTAGGATTGTAAGAATCTAGGTGGGCTTAAATAGTGTAGAGTGAAAAGTTATGGGGCAACATGCTAGGACAAGGAAGTAAACACAAAGAGTGCGTGTTAATACTAGTCAGTCAAAGAAAAAATCCATACTTCTCGTATACATTGGTGAGCCTCTATCTTATAGACACCTTTGAGGACAAACACTTGTGGTAATATCCTGGCTTCATAGAAATCAATGACAAGAAGTCCCTAGGCTTTAGTGTAGTCATGATTTTAATCTTTGAATACTGATAGTTAACAGTGAGCCAGGCCTACTTGGGGTGTTGGCCCCATTTCTTCATTACCTTACTTTTGTAAAACCTGGAGATGGGCTGTGATGGGTTCATCAAATGTAAAGTGTAATAAAACATACATGTAAAAAGAGACTGAGGAAAAAAAGAATAACTTTATTCTGGAAGGAGAAACCTTGTAGATATAAATTATTTCAAGGGCAGAAGGGAAACTGACCAGCCCTCCTTTTTAACCCTGTCCAATAATATTGTTTTATGTGGCTTTAAAATTGAAATTGAATGTTAAATATAAGAACCAGCAGGCCACTACATTAAATTAAATGCTAATAAAGAAAAGATAAATTACATTGTCTGTAGACAGCTTGCAGAATTCAGTGCCTCAGGTGGTCATGATATCAAATGTAGTAACTAGGTTTAAAAAAGGGCTGGATGATTTGTTACTAATTGTAACATTTGTAGCAAGCAAGCAAACTGTTTTAAGAAAAATCAAATCATATGCTTTGGGAGAGTTAGGGAAGCATTTCTTTCAAGTACTTAATTGAACAATCGTTTACAGATGGTATTATACTTATGACCTTCATCAGCAAAGTAAATTTATCTCATTTTGTGTTTTCAAATATATTTTATGAAATCCTGATGCATAGCTGTGCACACTGTTTTTTTTTCTTTAGTTCTGATATTTTTAGGAGTTTTGTTATGTTTCGTTCATTCACAAGTCCATATTCCCCTGCTTAACAAATGAGATCTTCTGTTCTTCTTTTTTTAGACCATGCTAATTTGTTAAAATAATGAGTTACCCACAAGTGATGGTCTTCCTAACCTAATTCATTTAATTCTAGCTCCAGTGATATCAGTATTTTGAATACTGATTTTGAACTAGAGCAGCTCTAATTAAAGCTCTACAGCATCTTGTGTATCAGCCTCCCCGTACTTAAAAATGATGGTGGTGTCCTTTGAACTAAAGCTTGTTTGTCTTGCTCACTCCCCTGCTGCCATTTTTAAGGGCAGGAATGCTGATACACGAGATGCAGGAGGCTGCTGGAGCATGATAATTACCATGCTTCAGCAGCCCCAGTTAATCAAGCCTGCTCTGATGCACTGTAGTTGCAGTGTGTTGGAGCAGTCTCTGCACTCATGTTCAGGTACCCTACCTTGTACTGGTATAAATTATTGGAAACTGATCTATCTCCATAACAAAACAGAAGTTCAGCACACATAGGCTGCTTTAAAAATGGTGGAACCTGGCCTAAGATTTGCCGTCCCCCGCCTCCCCCACACTGAAGGTCAAATGTATGTTCATTCTGTTTGCAACAGGTCTAAATTATGGTGCTTACAGAAAATCACATAATTTAGACTGATTTTGCCTCAGGCTTTTTGAATGTGTGTGCCTAGCCCAAAAAGTGAGATCTTTACAAACAATCTTTGGTTGAACAAGTTCAGCTTTTAAGTCACATTCCCCTTGCCGCCAAAGTAATAAATTTGTATTTTATTACAAAATCACTTTCAAAGTTCTAAAAGTGTTGGTATGTATTGTTGAGGTAGTTTGTAGTTTGCTTTTTTCCTGTTTTGAAGAACCTCCCTGCTCAGCTGCCACCCTCAGAAATCTCTGATTTCAATAACTGTTTCATATTGCTCCTTATGACTGGAACAGTATCTTTCCTCTACTATACCAAATAACTCTAACATCCTCTAAAATAACTAGGAAAAAAATCATGCTTGTTTCAGCTAGCTTTCCACGTCTAATTTTCATGCTTCCTCATATTGCTCCATATTTTTAATCTAGATGACCTATTATGATTTAATATTTAAAGTAGAGGCTATGTCCAATACAATTGATCAGTCATTTTATACCTCCCCTTATCATTGCCTGTAGCTGTTCAAAATGCAGGCCCTTTGAAAGGCAGGTCTTTTGCACCTGTGTACAGAGCAAGGCACAACAATGGCACTATATAAATAATACATTTTTTGGGAACAATGGTGTACTTGCAGTCTCCTTTATTGAAAGCTTCATGTTCCTTTACTGGAGGCTGACAAAGTCTTTATTAAAAATGGTATTTTTATACCATCTGCCAAGGTTTCTGTAACAAGTCTACTTTTTGAGCCAACTCTTGACTGTTTTCATTGTAAAACTGTAAACAGAATGAACAAATAGAATTAAGCTAAAAAGGCAGTGGGAGAATAGTTGTAATCCTATATTCATCTGTTAGCTATGACTTCCATATTGCCAGCTATATAATTTGACTTTTGCTAATTTGTTGCATAGATGTTACTATGTTGCTTTATTTTCACTTTATTTTGCTACATTTAACAAATAGAGATTATTTGGCTTTTCACCTTTTCTTTTTAATTAAGTATTGACATTTGTAAAAATATAAAGGAATCAAAATAGTATAGGTGAAAATGTAAAGCCCATTCCATCCGTAAATTTCATAGATGTCATAGATTTTATAAATTATGAGGGGTGGAAGGGACCTCATGAGATCGTCGGATCCAGCCCCCTGCCCAACGGGCAGGAAGTCAGCTGGGGTCAGATCAGTTTAAGAATAGTCAGCTGCTGAATTGTTCCAGGATGCCCCACTGTATATTTTTACGCATGCCCTGGGTGTGGGGTGCATTAATTAGAGCAACTCTGAGAGTCACTCTAATTAAAGTGCCTGCAGCATCTTGTGTATCAGCATACCCCTGTTTTAAAATGGTGGTGGGTGTGCTTTAACCAAAGCTTGTCAAATGAGCTTTAGTTAAAGTGCCCCCACCGCCATGTTGGAGTATGGGGATGCTGATACATGAGACACGGAGGCTGGCTGGAATGCACTAATTAGCACGCTTCAACAGACTCGATTCATCAAATCTGCTGTAATGCATTGTAATTAGACGCATGTTACAGCATGTCAGAACAGCTTCCCCAGATGTGTCCAGGTACCCATTGTTTTTATTTTAATGACTATTTATAAAGCTGTGCTTAATAACTTATCTGCATAGGCCTGTATTATATATTAGTGGCAAGCTTAATATAAAAAATTCTCAACATTTGAAACATGACTGAAATTATAGGAATTTTTGTGTGCTTTGAGTTGTCTTATTACTCTAAGTGTCAACAATCCATTCACTATAGAGGATGTCAAAGTAAGGGCAGTCCTTAATCAAAACTGAACAAAATACCAAAATTTGTTGGGATGGTAGCCCAAAGGGAAGCTCATTGAAAAGAGTATGCCTTCCTCTTGCTGTCCTTTTCAGAAACCTGAAGACGTGTATGCTTCTGGTTAATTCATTCCTATTTTAGAACATTTGAAGGCTTCATACCTGCATTCAGTTATGAGCATGACACCAAAGTATGGGATGAAGCAAACACATGGATGAGAAGAAACCAAATCCAGGTGGACCTGGACAGGTTAGGAAGTGGGCAGAGAGGAATAGGATGCAGTTCAACAAGGACAAGTGCAAGGTGTTTCACCTAGGGAGAGGGAATCAGCAGCACACCTATAGGCTGGGGGGATGACCTTCTCAGCAGCACAGTAGCAGAAAGAGATCTTGGAGTCGTTGTCAACTCCAAGATGAATATGAGTTGTCAGTGTGATGAAGTAATTAGCAGAGCTAACTGCACTTTGTCATGCATTAGCAGGTGCATCATGAACAGGTCCAGGGAGGTGATGCTCCCCCTCTATGTGACACTGGTCAGGCCGCAGCTGGAGTACTGTGTCCAATTCTGGGTGCCGCAATTCAAGAAGGATGTGGACAACCTTGAGAGGGTCCAGAGGAGGTCCACCTGTATAGTTAGACACTTGCAGAGAAGGCCTTATGAGGAAAGGCTGAGGGACCTGGACTTTTTCAGCCTCCACAAGAGAAGGCTATGGGGGGATCTTGTGGCAGTATACAAATTCACTAGTGGGAGGCGGGACAGCAGGGAATAGGAGATGCTCGCTTTACCAGAGTACCCCTTGGAATAACCGGAAACAATGGCCACAAACTGATAGAGATTAGATTTAGGTTGGACATCAGAAAGAACTTCACAATTAGGGTTGCCAGAATCTGGAATGGGCCTCCAAGGGAGGTGGTACTCTGCCCTACCTTGGGGATCTTCAAGTCACATGACCCCAGCACTTTTTCCTGCCGCTGGCAGGGGGTCGGACTCGATGATCCATTGAGGTCCCTTCCAACCTAGCTTCTATGAATCTATGAAAATACATGACTAGTCTAACATACCCGTTTCTCTTTATTTCACTTTGATTCTTTTACTATGTCTCTTAGTCAGTTCTGCTAAAGGTACTCTAGCTAGATTTTAATTTTACTTCAGCCACTCTTATCCACACACTTTGTATTGCTTTGGATGGTGTAGCATGGCATGAGCTTTCCATTCACAGATTGTTTTAAAAATGATAGACAACAGTCCCTAAGACTCAAAAAACATTGCCCTTGACTGTTTTTAAATTTATTTTTCAATGGCAAGGCATCTAAAATGAATTTTTTAAAGAGATGAAAGCTGTTGGTCAAACTTAGTTTCCTCATTTACAAAGAGATTTTATATTTCATTATGATGTACAGTACTGTATTCCAAACAATTTTCTAGACCAACATTTTCAGGACACGTAAAGAACCATTGTGTCACTTGCCTTGTTTCCGGGAGAAGAAATGAATCATGACATCCATCTGAAACTATAGGAGGAATGCCCTTCAAAATATAAGGGACGTTATATTTATTCTAACTGGAATTTGCCTAGGGCTTTCAGGGTTAAAACCTTGCTATGAAAAACTGTCCTGTGATCTTTTAATGACCACACGTGTCAGGATCTCAGTTGTACATGCTATCTGATGATGCTTCCTCTATTAGTACTATGTCAGTGAGTGTCATGCCAGAATAATTGGTTCAGTGATGACGTAGAAGAGAAGAGTATCAGCTACTGAGTCACCAAAACTACTTCCTCCAGCATCAGGGTTTTCCTTACAGTTTTTCCATCTAAGTGTAAGCCAGGGTAGTGTCTGCTTATTAGTTCATACATGCAAATGATGCCAGGTAATGTGGCTTCAGGCACCTTATACACATGCTCAGAGGAGGGGGATGGATTTTAATTTGAGCAGTTCTCAGGAGCCGTTCTAATTAAAGTGCTGCAGCGTCTCATGTATTCGGTGTTCCATGTTTCAAAATGACCACGAGGGGTGCTTTAACTACAGGTCATTGAATTAATTCATAATTGTGTGTGTGTATGTCTCTTCTCTGCATTGTACCTTCACTACACAATGGTTATACTTTATCTAGAAGCTCACAAACAAAACTGTTAATTTTCCTATTAATAAAATCTATTCCAGGAAAAGTGTTACTTGGCTCTCCAGCACCACAGATTTATCCATTTAAAACTAGAGGATGAATTTCATTGTTTTTGTTCACATGGGTGATCAAGGATCCTTTTTCAAAATAAAAAATGGTGGATATGTTTTGGGAAATAAATTATGGAGGAAGGCAAGTAGTTTATTGCATAATTTCAAATGACAAATTATCCTCATCCAAGAAATAAAACACGCAGCTTGACATAACAGTAAAAAATACTATTTTATAACTGATGCCCTCATATCTAAGACAAATATATCTGAATTTGGTTTCCATTGAGAGAGATCTGCTTCTGAGGAAAAAAATCCAGTTTGACAGAGGAGGTCAGGACAAATGGATCAATTGAAATATCATGGAGTGAACAGGAAACTTTGTTATTTCTGGCTTTTCTTCACTGCAAAAGAAAAATGTGCATTTTTATGTTGAGCTAGCTAAGACACCAGAGTCACTTTTTTACAAAAATTGTAGCTAGGTGAGGTTAGCCACAAGTAGGAGTATAAGATGGATCTTGACTAGTCTGTGACCAAAAAGTACCCTGTGCCTTGTGTCTGGCAGCTATAAGCATACGTCTTTTTTCCATTAAAGATAGTTTTTGTCTGTTTTCACATGTGACTGAAATACAGACCCACTTAGCACAATTTTCATTCCAAACATTTTTTTTATTATTACCTGGAGGGTGTTTCCTGTTAAGGATAGACTTATTGTGTTCTAGGATGAACAATTTCTGAGGCTGAAGGATGAGGCATTTTAGAGCAAATAGTTTGTGAGGTTGAATGCATAGGAGCTTATTAACTGAGAAGATGGCTATTAACAGGAAGCATCATTAAGTTGCCCTCAACTTCAATGAAACATTCACATTTTGAATAACAAAAAATTGCACAACACAAAATTATGTGTTAGCCTGCTGTAATCCACACAAAGATAGCTAATATCTAAAACAACAGTTCTGTATGTATGAACTGAGCTAATCCACATCAGTAGGTTTTTAATCCTGAATTGTAGTTTTGATAATTTGTAAATGTTAGCTTCTTAAATATTTCACTGTCACTTAAAGTACATATGAAATAAAGATATGCTTATGATCTTAAGTAGAGCTGCACAATATACTAAGAGTCAGTTGGCATCTTATTTTTGTTTTTTGGGTGGAACTTGCAACACTTCTACTCCATAGGTCTCATTTTTGGCCCTTGTTCTAGATCAATAATACTTAAGCTTTTGGCTCCATGGGCCAGATGAGTGGAATGGGGTCAATCCATGGACCAGATCAGGGCCCATACTGCCTCATGCTTGTCCCACACACTCTGATCAAGCCCTGTGCCACCCCCTCCCAGCTCTAGACACCAGGACTAGACCCTGCCACCCCATGTTGCCCCCTGACATCTCCATGCACCAGGATTGGGCCCTGGCAACTCATGTTGGCCCGTTCTGATCTGCCGTAAGGGATTTGGCCCTGCACCACCCACTTCCAAGCATACATGCTGGGATCAGGCTCTGTGTGCCTAATTTAGCATGTAGGGCCATGCTGTGTGGCCTATAGAGTTCCCCATAGGTCTGAAATTTGGCTACAGGGGAGTGGCAATTAATGCTGCCACCACACTTCCACCACCATTGATGCACAAGTATCCTGCTAGAAACAACTCCTCCCATCCCCTGTAGTGTTCTCCTATAATATAATAATTTCAAAGGATTCCCCCTACTTGCTATTCTATAATACCCTAAATTGGGCTATTTCATTAGGTTTAGCTTTAAGTGACTAGTAGGTTATAGGAAGAATGAGATACATTGTAAAAGAAAAAAATAAATCAAGGGCAAATTTCAAAACTAGTTATCTGTTAAATATGTAGGTTTGGTAAATAGAATTTTTTTGACACAATTTTAAGTGTAAGAACAAACGCACAGAACAACACAGTGATTAAGTGACTGAAGCCATGAAGTTCTGTACTGGCTTGACCAGCTTAACTTGTTCACAAGTAATTAGTCTTTTACACTATTATCATCTCATTAATGAGAAGGTATATTCAAGATATTTTTCATATTGCTCAGGATAGAAATATGCAGACAAGTTGCCTGGCTCAGTCTGGAGCCAAAAGTTGTCATAAAATTATAAGAATTCATAATAAAAACTCTACTATTGCTAGTATATTTTAACTCCACTATATCCATATGTTAGGCCAAAATGCAGAACCACTGCATTTTTGTTACAAGACATTTAATGTAATGTTTTGAAAACTGAAATTAAGCAGCCTACATTATATCTGAGAATACTACTTTCAGCATGTATTTTGCATATTCTTAAAGTGACTTTAACTGGCAAAATAATTTTAAAGTCATAGTTATGTCTTGAATCAAAAGACAAATGCTCAAACTGAAAAAGCCCACACTGATATTTTTTTCTCTCTCTCCATTTTAATCTCGGTGAAGTTTTAATAGCCACTTTTTGAAAGGTATATTCCCATGTCTAGATTCATAAATTGTATTTACTTAAACTGATATCTTTGAAAAAAGCCTTTTCTAAATCTTTATATTTCCAGTGTGAAACTGGAGTAGTTTTCCTAGTTTTTTACATTTTTAGACTGCTGAATCTTAGATATGAAATTAAAATCCTTTATTTTCATGCATATTAGTATGATTCCCATTAAATTACAGATAATTGTATTTCAGATCCTACTGAATCATTTTCCTGGGGCTGGACAGTTCTTTGATTTTCTTTAACAAAGATCAGGGTTTTACCAAGGCTTAGTATGGGTCAGAATTCATTGGGGTGGTAGGTGGATCCATACAAGGATCTTCATGCTAGGAAGAGACAGGTTCCTTCCCAGGAAGACGGGATTCACCTGATGAAGAGAGGGAAGAGCATCTTTGCAGACAGGCTTGTTAATCTAGTGTCGAGGGCTTTAAACTAGGTTTGCCAGGGAATGGAGATCAAAACCGTGAGATAAGTGGCAAAGTAGGGGGAGGAAGCACAAGATGGGGAAATGGGGAGGAAGCACAAGCAGGAGAGGACAACAGGAGAGACCTTCTCATTCTTCCTCAGAAAGCAGGGCAATTGGCCAGTTTCCTCAGATGTCTGTACACAAATGCACAGAGCCTGGGAAACAAGCAGGAGCAATTGGAAGTCCTTGCACAGTCCCAGAACTGCAACGTGATTGGAATTACAGAGGCTTGGTGGGATGGCTTGCACTGTCATGGATGGGTATAACTTATACAGGAAGGACAAGTAGGGGAGAGAGGTCGAGGAGTTGTGCGTTACTGGCTGGATCAGCAGGGTCAGAGTGTAGTAGTCAATAGCTCAATGTCTAACTGGCAGCCACTATCAAATGGGGCCAGTCCTGGGGCCAGTGTTGTCCAGTATCTTCATCAGTGATCTGGAAGATAGGATGGAGTGCACTCTCAGCAAGTTTGCAGCTGACACCAAGCTTAGGACAGTAGTAGATACACTGGAGGGTAGAGCTAGGATTCAGAGAGACCTCAACATACTGGAAGATTGGAACAAAAAAAATCTCACAAGGTTCAATAAGGAGAAGTGCAAAGTCCTGCACTTAGGCTGAAATAGTCCCATGCACCAGTACAGTCTGGGACTGACTGGCTAAGAACCAGCTCTGCCAAAAAGGACCTGGGGTTACAGTGGATAATAAAGCTGAATATGAGCCAACAGTGTGCCCTTGTTCCAAGAAGGCTAACAGCATACTGGGCTGCGTTGGTAGGAGTGTTGCTAGTAGTTTGAAGGAAGTAATTCTTCCCCTCTATTTGTCAATACCCCCCTCCTCTACCCTGCTTCTTCCTCTGTCTTACTGTCAGAGCAGGGACAGAAGCTGCAGAGGGCAGGTGCATGGGGGGCAAGAGGCTGGGTCTGACTCTGGCACCAACCTAGACGCAAGGCTAGAGTCAGAGCCACATCAGCTGCTGGCCTCTCCCCCCCTCCCCCCTCCCCAATCTTGCTTTGTACAGGAGAATCTTTTTCATTTGAAGTGCAAGGGACCAAAAATACTGACTTTGAAATGAACATACCCATAATAATTTGCAAATATGCAAATTACTGTGGGTACCTACAGAATGAGTTCATCCAGTATTGATGCATTTTAGATTTTTTGCAAACTACTGCAAGTTTCAACACAGGTTCTTCATAAACACATTTAGAGCAGACCTTTGTATCTACTTATACATGGTACAAACTGTATGTGACAGGGGACGCTCTCCTGAGGTCAGGTCTTATGTTGGCCTGCCTGTCTGTTGCTACAGGGCAATCTGTCCAGTCTTAGCTGCCATGACTTTACCTGGAGTCCTGTGGGCCAGGGAAGCTGTAGCCACGGCACTTTTTAGCTTCAGACTAGTATGATGGAAGCACCATGTACTTACCTGGCAGGGGAAGCAGCGTGACCACGTAGGCGAGCTCCGCAGGGTAATTGTCTCTGATATGTCCTCCATAGGAGGTCTATATTGAGCAGATTCTTTTTGGTATTGGGTGGTGGAACCGGAGCGTGCTCCATCCACTCCATGCATTGACCTGGTATTACAGTGCTTCCAGGACCGGTGCAAAAAAAACAGAAAAAAAAAAAAAGACTTTACTCTTCCTACAAACAGATAGTAAATATGGGAGACTGTCCATTACATGTCCCAGTGCCGGGGAGCACTGTCTGTGGCTCCGACCTTCTCTACATTGCAGCCCATGCCTCACACAGGACATCCAGGTTAACGTTACTCTTGGTCTGAGATCGGAGCAAACTGAGTCCAAAGTTGGGCTCTACACACATGCACATTCACACCACCTCCCCTCTCACAGGAGGCCTCTTCCACTCCACCCCTCTCTCACTGGGGCCTCTGGCATACTGCCTGTTACTGGGCCACATTGCACTGCCCTGCTCCTCCCTGAACAGCCTCTCTTGGGCCAACAGGCTTTGCTACTTTCATACTGGCCTTGCCACACACAACCGGACTCTGGAGGCCTTGGGGGAGGGAAGCAGGGCAGCAGGGAACAGCAGAGCCATGTGAAGAAGCTGCTAGCTACTGTTCCCTGCCACCCAGCTTCCCCCCCTGGGGCCTCTGGTGGGTGCGACCTGGCGTGGCAGGCAGTAGCAGGGCCATGTGGGGATCTCCTTGTTGGCCCAGGACTTCTTTTACCAGAGACCCCCAAGAATTGACACAGCCCCTCATCTGATTTGGTATCAAGTGAACTTATTAGTAACCCCTAGGCTTATTACAAGACAATTATCCTTGTAATACAACTGGGCAAGTGGTTCCTTAGATGTTACAACAGTGACCTTTGGTGGTACCAGCCCAGATCCTCTGCTGGGTGTGTGGGATTTTAGTTTCTGGATTCTTTGTTACTCAAAGCAAGAATTCCAAGGCTGCTCCTGTCTCCCCAGGGTGACAACACAAATGCACACTGTATCTTTGTTTGGCCACTACTTTTGTAACTTTCTCATCTCAAACCGTCCAATCCTTATAAGGCACTCTGTACAATTTAACTGCTTATTTCTGGGAAGGCCTAAAGTTATGCTAAGAGCCTAAGCATAACTCAGCTTGCCCTCTGCACTCCTCACTACTGCTGGCCCCTGCTTGACCGCTGCCCGGGTGATGCACCTCCCTCAAAGCAATGGCAGGTGCAGGAGGAGGCAGCAAGGGGTAAGCAGTGACAAGGAGATCCCCACTCAGACCCGCTGTCCCCAGCCATGCTGGGTCATGCCTGCCAGGCCCTGGAGGCCCCAGGGGAGGGCAGCAGGGCAGGAGCTTGAGCCCCCAGCCTAGTCTCTAGAAAAAGGTACTAGGCTGCTAAACTGGCCCAGAACAAGCGAACGAAAAACAAGTGAACAAGAACAATGGAATTCCTCCTCCAGTTTCAAATGCATATGATTGTGGTGCTGGAGAGCTAAGTGACGTTTTTCCTGGAATAGAGTTTATTAATAGGAAAATTAACAGTTTTCACTGTGAGCTTCTAGATAAAGTGTAACCGTTGTGTAGTGAAGGTACAATGCAGAGAGGAGACATACAAATACACAATTATGAATTAATTCAATGAGTCATTCAATGAGCTTTAGTTAAAGGACCCCCCATGGTCATTTTGAAACATGGAATACTGAATACATGAGACCCTGTGGTGGTTAAGAGTGGCTCCCAAGAACTACTCAAATTAAAAATTCCCCCCTCTCCCTGCCACAGAGCACATGTATAAAGTGCCTAAGTGTTTCATTGGCCTGAAGCCATATTACCTGGTATCATTTGCATGCATGAACAAAGAAGCAGTCACTAGCCTGGCTTACACTTAGATGGAAAAACTGTAAGGAAAACCCTGATGATGAAGGAAGTAGCTTTGGTGACTCAGTAGCTAATACTCTTCTCTTCTATGTCATCACTGAACCAATTATTCTGTCATGACACTCGCTGATGTAGTACTAATAGAGGAAGCATCATCAGATAGCATGTACAACTGAGATGCTGACACGTGTGGTTATTAAAAGATCACAGGACAGTTTTTCACAGCAAGGTTTTAACCCTGGAATCTCTAGTCAATTCCACATACAAATCTGAGGAGGCATGGGTCTCCCCTGCCGTCCAAGAGTGTGAATGGCAGCAGGTAGCTGCCTCGCCTGAGCCTGCAGCAGGGGGAGAGCTGGAGCAGGGGCCTGTGGACCTGGATCCATAACTCTGGCAGCTGGGGGACCCCTCTGGCAGGGCTGGGGGAGCAGGCGCTGTGGGAGGGAGTTGAGGGGCATCAGCGAGGCTGTGGGGGCTGTGGGTGGGCAGTGAGGGGCACGAAAAGGGCCAGGGAGGCTTTGGGAGCGGCTTTAATTTTAATCACAGGTTTTGTGGGTTTTAGCAAAGAATTTATGATTTTTTAGCAGAGAACTTTGTATTTTTTATCAGGGAAAACCAGGATCCTTGGTTATGAGACCTGAGAGATGGCGATGCTATAGCTACAGGCTGGGGTTTGGCTAGGAAAAAAGGCATGATAGGAGCTAGACCAGGGGCAGGCAATTTTTTTTGGGCAGAGGGCCGCTTACCAAGTTGTGACAAGCTGTCGAGGGCCGCGTGGGTAGCCTCATGCCTTGACAGGTGCCCCGCCCCTTGGTCGCCATTTTCGGACTGACCCAGGGGTGCAGGGGTCTGTGGAGCTGGGCTGGGCTGCACCATCAGGGAGAGTGGGGAGCTGGCCGGGCTCCATAGAGGCCAAGCTAGTCGGGACCCTGTACCCCTGCTGCCCTGCTCTGGGCCCTGCTGGTGTTGACCCTGTGACATGGGTGAGGGCCCTGCTCCTGCACCTGCTCACTCCCAGTGCTCCCCAGCCCAAGGCCCTGACACCCTGCTCGCTGATAGGGAAGGAGCTGGTGCTAAGCACGTGGGAAAAGCGGCCCCTCCACATGGCCAGTGCTCCCTGCTGCAACCACTTGCAGCTCATGCAGGGCTGTCCTGGGCAGGCATAGGCAGCCGCACGGGGGCTGCGAATGGCTGCAGCATGGGGCACCAGCCATGAGGCGGGCAAGGGGCCGCTTTTCCTGTGCTCTGCACCAGCTTGTAACCTGCCTCCGCTGCCAGCCTGGGCCCCACACCGACTCCGGGCTCACCCATTGGGGCTGTGCCGCAGCAGGAGCAGCTGCGCCCCCCCCCCCACTTGCTGCACATGAGCTTTGGGTGGGCAGCAGCAGCCAATACTGCCCGGCTCGGCAAGCAGGGGGACTGCAGCTGCTTCTGCTGAGGCACAACCCTAATGGGCAAGCCCAGAGCCAGCGCGGGGCCCAGGCTGACAGCAGGGGTGGGTTACAAGCTGGTGCAGAGCACAGGAAATGTGGCCCCTTGCCTGCCCCGTGGCCAGCGCCCCTGCATGGGGCTGCCAGTGCCTGCTCAGGGCTGCCCTGCACGGGCTGCGAGCGGCTGCAGCAGGGAGCACCGGCCACAGGGTGGGGGAGGGGCTGCTTTTTCCCCTGCCCTCTCCCCCTCCTTACCTAAGTTTCCCACAGCCACATGGTCCCAGGCTGGAAGCCCCAGCAGGAGCTCTCCAGGGCTTCCCCTGGGTCCTACTGCCCTTGGTTCCTGTCATCTTTGACAGAAACCAAGAACAGATAAATTTCAATTTTCTAAATTTTTTTAGGGGCCCCATGGGCTGGATAGAATGGCCTTGTGGGTCGATGCTGCCCATGGGCTGTATTTTGCCCACCCCTGGGCTAGACATATATGGGATAAGGGGAAATAGGTGTTAACAGACAAGCTTGGAAGGCAACAGGAAATAATGCAGTATTAAGAAACAAGTATCCAGGTCCCTGGGTTACCAAGAATTTGGGGAAGAGAGAATTATTGGATAATGTACAAAAGTTCTGTATTTTTGTTAGTCTTATTTGTCAAAGTTCTGGAAGCTGATGGAAGTTCTGATAACTTATTGTTCATTTCCTCTTAGTTGATGTAGTTTTGTAATGTAAGCTCATGGAAGCATGCTTTAAGTTTCAGTACTTTACTGTTTTGTTGGCCTGTAGTTGATGTAGCTGTTTTTGTAATGCAACATAAGCTGGTGGAAGCAGATTTTTAATTTTTGATATATTCACAATAAAAAAAAAGGGTTCTTATCAATATGTTTGCCCAGTATGAGCCATGTGTTTTATATGCATGCTCAGTGTCGGCTACATTCAATTAACTTCATAGTTGGGTTCCATGGCTGAGCACACAGGGTATTTTACACATGCTGCGGGAGTTGGCGGGGGGTACTGTCACTCTAATTAAAGCACCTGGAGCCCCTCTAATTAAAGTGCCTGGAGCATTTCATTTATCAGTGTCCCTGTGCTTCAAAATGGTGGCGGGGAGCTGTTAGCACCACTGTCTCCCAGATAGTGCTAAGGGATAGTTAAAGCAGAATTAACCCTTAAATGGAATGTGAAATATGAATGGAGACAACTCAGAGTCCTAAAATCAAAGTCTAACTTTATTAGTACAAGTATTCTTCTAGCAGTTTCTGTATTCAAAGAGAGAAAAACATTCAGTACAATAATCTCACTCAATCCCAGATGTTACTTTGCTCAACAGAAAAGACAGCCACTCATTTTCTGGAAGCAAAGGGTATGTCGTGCCCTGGGATGTTGAAGGCTGAATTTATGATGATTCTGATGACACGTAACTTTCTTGCTGCCCCCTTTTATGCTTTTCTTCAACTTCACTCCTTCAATGACTCTTTGCTTTCAGTTGGTCTCTCTGTGGTCAGCATACTGCCCATCTTTTATCCTGTCAGCATATTCCTTTGTTTAACATACCCATGATAAGCACACCTCTTTTTTTGGACTTTTTCCAGTGTCTTTCTTTGGGCATTGTCTGTTGGTCTCCCTTATCGCTTTTCATTAACATATCCAATCCTTTCATCCCTCTGATTCAGCTGGTTAGTGCCAAGTTCAGTTAATTTGAGCTGGTAAAAAGGCCATTGCTATGTTATGTTAAAAGAACGTCTCACAGTGATAAAAAAAAGAAAAGTTATAATATGATGAGCACTATGAGCTCTACAAAAACAACTCAAGGTCAACTAATAAAAAATAAAAAGTTAATAAGGCTAAACACAACTTAAGTAATGATTAAATAAGGTTAAATATAAACAATACTGTAATTCACCATTCTATAAACAGGTGCAACTTTAAAGCATAAAATATGACAAGCTACCTTAACAGCATTTTATCTAAAGCTTATTGAAAAAGCTTTAGTTAAAGCATCCCTGCAGCCACTTTGAAGCATGGGGACGCTGATACACGAGACGCGGAGGCTGGCTGGAGCGCTGTTATTAGAATGCTCCAGCAGACTCAATTAATCGGGTTGGCTCTGATGTGCTATAAATACTGCTTCTGGCAGAAGTGGCATGACAGCCAATGTATTTAATGAGGTTTTCCTGTATACAGATAAAATACAAGAGGCTTTTTCCCCATGCTGATTGGGAGTGGGGAGGGGGAAACCACATATTATATTTGAGTAAATATAGTATTTGTCTGTTCTTGATTTGGAAATACATTCATCTATAGACAGAGAAAGGTATAGGAAGCAGCACTACTCTGTGCTCCTTAAGAAACATAGGTGTGAGGGGGGCAATCAAAACAAATGTAGAGAAAAAGCAGGCATTAAAGAAACAAGCCTGTTTCTATCACTGACTCTATATCCTTGGTCATTTCATCTCATTGTTTTACTTTATCTATCTGTAAAATTCACCTAACTAACTAGGGTAATTGAAGATTATTATTCATATAGCGTATACATGGCAGTATTATTATTGTTGTTCTGATACACAAGTTGAGAGTAGATTCGTACACTTGTAAATTTAAAGGTAGTGCAGTAAGTGTTAAAAGAACTTCAAAATAAGCTCTTCGTGTGAGTGTCAGCATTTGTAAAATACCTTCAACTGTTGGGATCTGATCCTGCTTGGACATTTTAGGTGCTACTGTAATAAAGCATAAAACCAGAGGTAGTTACTTCACTCTGTAATGTGAAGTAAAAACTGATTTGAGATACCTTGTCACCACTACTGCTAGACTTGAGCAGAGAAAATGAAATCAGGGGCTGGCATAAATGGACTGATGATCACAGATAGGACTTACCTATCACTGAGGGCATCTATGTGTGTAATTAGCATGACACAAACTCCAGCACAGTTTGTGCCGGAGTTTATTGCTCCTGGGCATGTTGTTTGCATGTGCGCCCAGGACCACAACATGTTGAGCCAGGTCGAAGCAGCCCTGACTGGCAAGGGTTCTGTGGGGGTCAGCCTGCCAGCCCAGCGCTGCTCCAACCTGGCTCAACATACTGCCGAGGGGTTGGCTGGGGCACTAGCCAGCAAGCAGCCCCCACACTGAAGTACCCTCATGCCCCAGCCAGCATCTACATGCACACTGCTGTGCACTAAATAACAAGTACTAACAAAGTTACTTTACAAGTACTAACCTATAGCAGCATTATTAGTTTACTGCAACATAATAGGATTGCACATGTAATCTGTGGGACTTTACTGCAGAGCTAGTTAAACAACTCCTCAGTAAATGCCAGGTGTAGATGCACCCACTGGAACATATCTAGATAGATGTTGATGTGCCACCTTGTGGCCAAATTTAATAAATCTCTATGATCAGCAAAAATTGTGAGGGCATAGAGATACACAATGTATTGTAATAACCTCTGGGATAAGAAGACTTTGGATTTTTTGGTTTTCATTTAAACAGAAGGAATGCTGGGGATCCTGAAAAATAGCAGGATTTACTAAGTGGACCTTAAACTTAGGAATAACAGTGTGGAAGAAATCAAACTTCGTGTTGTGGTTGAATCAGAACTGACAGAGCTAGCTTTTCTTTATTTAGGGCTATACTGTGATCACAGGGAGGTTTTCATACAGCAAGGGGAATCACTCACTTGTCTGTTTCAAAGGAATCCTCCCCCTCCCTAAGTTTTCAAACATTTTTATACTTAAGACAGATAAAGAGAAAAAAAATACAACCTTGAAGAAACTAAAACAAGTTACTTAATTGGACATCTGTGCACAGAGTAATAATGCAGAATTTTTTTTATCTCAAAACATATGACTGAAATAAGCAGTATCAGCATTTCTGGTCTGTCTGTTTTTCTAGTCAGGGAGGCCAGAAGTCTGACTAAATTCACTCTTACATTCCTTAATTTTTTTTTTCTTCAACAAGTTAGACATTTATAGCCATTAGCCTTTCAACTTCTAGTTTTTCTTTTGCTTTACTTTCTGCTATTTCAACATACAAATTATATACTTCATTTCTGGTTGATGGGCTATTCCTTATTTGCTTAACAGCACAGTTTAAGCAACATTGAATTATCATAAACACTAGGCATACTCCAATAAAAACAATAAACAATATCAACAAACTATGAATGACGGTAGATCCTAAGGAACTGAAAATAGAGCTAAACGAAGAACTCAAATTCCAACTATCCAACTCATGCAATTTAGCTGCTTCTTTTTGAATAGGTTTACTTAAATCCTGGATTTCTTCTGAATTATCAGGAATATAAGTACAACAGTCTTTACCTATTAAAGCACAGATTCCTCCTTTGCTGGCTAGTATATAATCTAATGCAAGTTGGTTTTGCAATGTCATTTGCCTTATTTCCTTCATTTCTGTATTTATTTTATCAAAACTATTAGCAGTAGCATTAGCAATCTTTTTCAGAGATGCTGCAACTTTCTTTATTCGGACATAGCTAAGCCTGCGCTATAGCTGGGGAACATTATACCCCAAAACCTTTGATTTTTCTGTAATTTCACAAACATTGCAAATTCTTCCTTTAGGTAAGTGAGATTTAATAGTAAAGGCAGGATACGCTGCGGATACATAGCATGTTCCTCTCCAACCGGAGGGAAGACTTTTATAGGCCTTATCTCCGCACACAAAATAGTGACCAGCTAGTGCCGTATATCCACCTGTATTACAGCGTGGGGACATCATCCATTGTGAATAATAGCCTGAAAATTGACCTGCAGGGGAGTAGTTAGATATCCAGAAACTATTAGAAAACCAAACACCATTTATCTTAAATTCTACCTCGCACTTACTGACTCCTACTACAACACGAGATCTATTACAGGTCCAACAGAACTTTCCAGGGTTGGCATAAGCTAATCGTACATATACCGGTTGCAACTTACATTCTGCCAAGTTTCGTTTCCATGAAAATCTGAATAGTAAGGGGCTAACATCTAAGTTGCATTCAAGGGTACTGGTATCATGGGTATTCCTCCGGTAGAATAGATAGGGACATAACTACATATCTAACAATGAGAGACATTTAAATCTATCTCAGTTTGATTAACTAAAGACAAGAACATATTTTCATGAAATGATCTTCTTTGTCAGTGTGGAAATGTAGTTTGTTTTACAGAGTTTCTTATAACTGATGAGTCAAGTTCATATAAGATGGCCCAAAAGGAAATACTGAGAACTACCCAGATCACGACTAACCAACTCCACCTTGGGAACCAGGAACTAGGTAGAGGCCTTTTTCCTGTCCAGAAGGGCATAGTGGTGTCATTGGGGCACATCCTCTTCGCTCTGTAATGGCAAATCCTCTTTGCCAGTAGGCGCTTGGCTCACTACTGGTCTTGAGCTCTCCTGTTGGCAGACGCGAGGCTCACTACCAGTCTGTGAAGGCTGATTACAAAATTGATATGGAGGAGACTGGGTCTAAAGGGGCTGACGTTTTCTTATTGTATGAAGCGTGGATTCATGTCTGACACTTGACACTTCATTGCATTGTTGGTGGTCAGGAGTACCTGTAATGGGCCTTTCCAGCGAGGTTCCAGCAATGACTTTCGTTGATGGACTTTTACATGGACCCAATCTCCAGGCAGGATAGAATGGCATGGCTCATCTGTTTCTTTGGGGAGAGCTGCTTGTACCTGTGAATGAAAATCCTTAACACACTGCATTAGTGCCTTACAATAGTCCAGAATAGTATCATCAAGTGAATGTATATCACAAAAGTGGGAGGCAACAGGTGGTGAGGCGGGAAGCCTCATGGGTTTTCCCATTAGAATTTCATGTGGGCTAAGCCCAATCTTTCAGTTGGCAGTAGATCTCATAAGGGCTATGGGAAGTGCATTTGGCCATTTTAGGTGAGTCTCAGCACAAATTTTGGCCAGTTTATTTTTCAGAATGCCATTTTGGCGTTCCACTTGGCCCAAGGCCTGTGGATGGTATGGGCAATGAAAGTTCTGTTGGATCTGCAGGACTTTGCAGACTTCTTTCATTATCTGTCCAGTAAAATGAGTTCCTCTATCAGAGTTTAGGGATAAAGGAATACCAAACCTTGGAATAAAGTCTCTGAGCAACTTTTTGCTTACAGTGATGGTGTCAGCTTTTGCACATGGGTAGGCTTCTACCCATCCAGAAAACATACATACAATAACAAGAACATATTCATAAGAACAACATTTCTGCATTTGAATAAAATCTAATTGTAAATTTACAAACGTCCCCAAGGTGGTGGGGGTGCTGCCTTCTTTGTTTTTACAGGCTTTCTCACATTATGGGCTTGGCAAATAGGACAGGTGTGGCAGTACTGCTGAGCCACAGATGAAAAAGTTGGAGCAAACTAATCAAGTTTACAGTTTCTATCATCCCCCCTTTGCTCACATGTGCCATGCCATGGTGTATGCGAGCAAGATGAGGAAGAAGGACCATTGGGGCCACCAGGCGGCCATGCGGGGAGCGCCACAAATGGTCAAGGTGTAACAAACACCCATCCAGTCTCCACGTATGTTTCTCTGGTTCTGGCACCTGATCTTGGAGGAGGGCAACATTGTGAAGACTTGCTAATGGAGACTGGCCAGTTGGAATAGACAAAAACACATGCATAGCCTGAGGAGTGCAAATAGCCGCAGCTTTGGCAACAGGGAAGTCTTCACTATCTCAAATATTCTGGCAGATAATGGAGTACTAGAAGATAGAACTACTTTGAAACTATATTTAAAAAAATGCATTAATATCCTGAAGAGAGATATGCCAAGGCATTTTCTGCACTTGCACAGAAAATAAGTACTAAGAACTAGATATATTACTAAAGGCTGTCTGTTATGATATTGGGGCATAAAATGAATCCTCATGAGGTAACTTTCTTAATAAGAGTATCAGTATATATTGGTACTTTATGTAGCTGAGATAGATGAAGAAAAAAAGGTGGGATGATAGAGAATTAAAATCCTACAATGAGGATAGTGACAAAATTCCTTAGTTCAGGGTACAAGGAAATGAAAAAGTAAAGACCAAATGTTGATGTTCACCTTTTACAAGACTCAGAACAAGTTAAAAAGATCTTGGTCCTTCTCTACACTACCAACTGTGACAAATTTATTTAGCTGTGTAGTGGCTCGGAAGTTATCCTGGATTTTTTTCTCAGAGGAACTGAGAGATGAGATAAGGACCTTGAAACAAGATAAGAAAAGTAGTTTGTGCAGTCAGTGACCACATGCTATTTCATCACAGTTAAGAGCTGTTTGGGAATCAGAGAAGTTACACGGGTGTTAGATTTCAAGAAACCTAGATCTCTTCATCCCTCAGAACTTTCTAAGAACCAGCAGAAGTATTCACCATTACTGCCAATGTGGGAGAACACTAGATAATCTTAGAAACAACATAATTAGTATGCAGCATAATTATTGATCTTCTGAAATAAAAGAAAGCAAGGAGTTGGAGGTAGTACTTGGATTTCATGAGAGCCTGGCAAAATACAAACAAACACACCAAGGAGTTAAAAAAGTTTAATGATAAATGTTAATGTTGAAGTTTGGCCATTAGATGGCAGAGTTTGGTATGGAGTGTCCATACTTACCTGTGACTAATTGTTAGTTGTATTTTGAGGTTGTGGTAATGCCAGGAATCACAGCAACCTGAATTCTGAGTTTGTTGTTCGGTTTTCCTTAAACTGGTAACTACAGCAGACACGTGTCATTTACACCACAAAATAAGTAGGTCTGCAACTCAATAATTTATCCTTTCAGAGTAGCTCCAGCGCATCTTCTAAATTATAGCTACATTCACCCCTGTGAGGGATGAGAGTGCCCATGTACACATGTATAATAGATATAAAACACATAAAAAGCAACTTATCTCTTCATAGGAGATTTGAACACAGCTAAAATTACAATAGTCCCTCAAAGTAAGAGAACTGATGCAGTCCTGACCTAGGAGACAGAAGTGGAAATACTAGAAGGCACTAGAGGCAGTAAACTCTGTATGGACTGCTACAAAGACTCAAGGACATGGTCCATGGAAGAGATGGCAAGAAAAAAAACTAGCAGTAATATACTTTTGTGTGGAAAAATTCAATTCCAAACAGACGATATCCGAAAACCCCAAAGTATTGAGTATATAATAAGTGTAATGAGAACAGCTCAAAAATGTGCAATAATAGGAATTATTTTAAGCCAGTACATCTTCAGATACTTTAATAGTAAAAAGGTCAATAGCCTGTCCCACTCATTGATAGGCTTCTGTGGGGTGGGAGGACCAGGAGGTGGTAGGGAGCTTTTCCCTATCACCCCGTGGCTGGAAAGCATGTCTTTGTGGGAGTTTTGGAAAGCTCCAGCTCAGTAGTTGTAGCAGGCCAAAAATAACATCTGCCAGAGCCCTCAGTGAATTTTCATGACAAACACTTTGATGATCAAATCAGGTAATTAATATTAATATTTAACAATTCTTACCAATCACTTAGAGACACCTGAATGTTACTATCTGAAAAAAAATCCTTTATTCCTGTTTGATTTCAGACCATTTACAGCACAGCCTATAGATTCTGCTAATAAACAGCTGACAGTAGGTGGATGTGAGGTGTAAACCGATAAAATCCATAGCTGTAAAATTATGGTGGTTGCCAGCCTTATACATGACTTGCACCCCAGAGAGATCCCCACAACTCCGGTCATGCTACACTCTGAGTTCTTCATGCTACACTCTGAGATTTTTCCATAGTGGGGCAAGGGATGGTGGCAAATTCTCTTCCATTGATGGGATGATGTTAGGACGGGGTGGGCAATATATGGCTCACAGGCCAGATCTGGCTTGCCAGGCACTCTCATCCAGCCCACGGTGCCCCCCAGCGAATTGCATCCCACCCAGCCCTTCCGCCCACGAGGGTGGAAACAAAGCACCCATGTGCACAACCCCACAACACACTCTATTGGGCCTCGCTCCCACCGTCTTGGGCAGAAGGGCTCTGCCCAGCCAGCAGCATCCAGGTGTGAATCCTGCTGCAGCTGGAACCTGTTCACTCCTGGCAGCCGGTGAGGGGGTTGGAGTTGCAGCTGGGCAGAAGTGGGAGCACAGCATGGAGCCTGCACCCAGAGGGGCAGCAGGAGCACAGAGCTCAGCTGGGCAGGGTGTGGGTGTGGGTGTGAGAGCAGGGCGTGTAGGGATGCCGCACATACTCCCCCCATGTTGTGCAGCCCCCGCTGCCGACAGCAGCAGCAGGTAGGGAGGTCAGGATGCTTGTGGTCAGTGTGGGTGCCCAATGGAGCATGGCTCCGGCTAGCGCTGTGCAGGTGTGGGGGAGCGCAGCCTGCCTAGCTGCCTCTATTGCTGGGGGTCCATGCTATGAACCTGTAGCTCCAGCACTCACAGCGTGGGAAGCCCCTTACTGGAGCCTGCTGCCTCCCTCACACCCTGCTGCACATGTCCCCACACTCTGCCAGGAGTGGAGGGAGCCCCACTCCCTGCTTCCCCATGGAGTCCAGTGTGGGGCTTCTCTGCTGCAAGTGTGGAGCTGCAGGCATGTGGCGCAGAGCTTCTGTAATAGAGACTGCCCGTGCTGCCAGCAGCTGGGGCTGTACACCATGGGGGGAGTGTGTGGGGGCCCCTGTACTTCCCACCCTCCCTCACACCCCACAAACCCACAACCCCATCAACATATTCATATACCTCCACATACCCTTTGCCCCCCTACACAGCCACACCCTCTCACAACCCTCCCCACACCCCACCATACTCACACACACCTCACACACCCCACCATACACACAATAATAGTGTGACACCTTATTTTTTAGTTATTATGTAATGCCTTCTATATACAGTGCACAATCACAAGTCATGACAAATATTTTTTGTAAAAAAATTTAAAGATATTATAGCAGGTGTTTGACTTCTAGTGTATGATTTAGTTTTTTTTCTGGTTCTAAGATGGCAACCCCAAATGAGTATTGGGAGGGGAGGCAGCAAGGGCAAAGAACTTCCAGTGGCAAAGGTCAGGGATTAGGGGGCAGGACTTCTGGTCCTAATGTGGCAACCAGGGGGTGAAGCAACAGTCAGGGAACGGGGCTATCTTTGAGGCCCCGAACAGCTCACCAAAGCTTGGTAAGCAGCCCTCCACCTGAAATAATTCTCCACCCCTGTGTTAAGAGCTGTTGCCTTCCAAAAACTTTCATGCCATTTTGCCTTTGCTCCAGCCACATAGCTGTAAGATTTATTTACTATTTATTTTGATTAATTGTATAAAAAGATGTCACCCTTAACATAACTGGCTTAACTACTTTATTCAAACATATAATAGCAAATCTAAGCCTCTTGTGAATATCTAATTTCCTATTCCACCTGATTAAAAGTCCCCATTTTTGCACAGTTAAATGAGACAATTTTTGAGCCTTGCAGAATGTCTGTTGGGGATATCATAACTTTCTAATATATTGCAAATCCTAGTTTTTCTCTGAGACTTTTGGGGCTTTACTAGACCAAGGCAGAAGTTAAAGTGATTGGAGAATGCCCTGAGCTATAACAAGAGAGCAGTAGCTCTTGAGTGCCTCTGGCAATCTCAACTGTGACTATATAGTTTGGGGGGAGAGACCGTCTCTCTTGTAATTTAGTAATAGATCATTTAGGGGTTTAAAGTGAAAACTAGCATGCAGAAACTTAAAATTCAGGTCTTGAATGTCTAGCAGTAAGTAATTTTGATGTGAAGTTCCACTACTGCATTTTTTTAAGTAGCTTAAAGGTGAACCATAACAAATGTCTGATTTTGACATGAAGAAAGTAACACAGTTGCTTTATGAAATGCTGAAAAATGACTTCTTAGTTATATTTGCCTAGCCTTAACAGCAGCCTCAGGCCAAAGCAGAATTTAAAATCAGTCATATCCAACCTTTTGCAGGCATGCCAAAGTTAAGTCCTGTCCCCCTTCCTGAGTGCCTCTCTCATCCTTGCCCCCAGGAGGTGCATCCAGTAGAGATTTGTCCTGGAATGGAGGGAGAGGCAGGGCTTGAGCCTCTGACCATATGGAATAGATCAAGGGCAGGACACTGCTGTGAGAAGAGGTTTCAGGTGTTACCTCTGAGAGCCAAGTTAAACCTCCCTTGGTCCTGCAACTGCCACAGTTTTTTATGGCGAGTCTCTAAAGCCCTGAATCTGGCAATGGCCAGGGAAAGGTTAATCTAGCATTTTGTGGTGACACTTGACACCTCTTCTTGCAGCAGTGATCTGACCCTGCTCCACATACCCAGAGGCTCTAGCCCTTCTGCCTCCATTCTGGTGCCTCCTTTTATTGAACACTGGGAGCTCATACACCACACATAGCAGTTGTCTATGACACTTGTAGCCTATGTGCTAGTGGTTGGTGACCCCGATGTAAATTATGAACGATGGCCTCACGCTGCCTATGTCAGTGATTCTCACTCACCTGGGGTGCACCCTAAAGATCCCTTCAAGGATTCTGTGAGATGCTACGCAATGTTAGCATTGTTAGGTTGCCAAGAATATTCACAAGATAAACTCAAAGTGATTTCAAATAAGAATTCATAGTGTTAAAAAAAATGTTGACCTGTTGTGGTTTTTCTGAGTTTTCTGCAATGGACAAATTGCTGTACTATTTTTCCATGGTCAAAAAATGAGTGAAAACTGAGAGCTGACATTTTCCAGCGGGTGCCTTGAATCTAAGGTGGGGTGCCTTGATTCTGAAAAGGTTGAGAACCACGGGATTATGCCGGGGTCAGCCAAACTTCCCACTGTCTTGAAGACATTGGGGCACTTGTTCCATTGCCATGGTAGGATTAATTGGACATTCAGCTGAGTGTCGTCATATGAGAACTACATGCAGTTTTGGATATTTTGTTACCAGAAACGTGATGATAAATTAGAAATGTGAGGAGAAGCCACAAAAGACAATTAGGGTGCTGAAATAATAGTTTCTGAGGAAACCTGGGAAGTTAAATAGCTTAGTTTAAAAAGGTGCAGAAAATGTAAAAGTTTCTGAGGGATATAACTATTAGCAAGGGAGAAAAATGACTTAGTTATACCTCCTTGAACAACCCTAGGATTATAGCAGATGACTGTTCATCTCAGCTATCAATTCATTGTCATTTATCAGTGACACAAGGTTTTTCTTTTCTTTCAGGTACTTTGACATACCAGACAGAAACTGTGCTGCTCAAGAAAATCAGTTACCTTCAGTATCGTATCCAGGATCATACCCAAATTCCCAGTTTTCTCAAGCTTTCCCAGCAATTTCAATATCTGTTGCCTCAATACCAGAAATGCTCAAAAAGGTAAGGGCAAATCAAAAACATTCTCTCAGAAGAGGTTGCCAGTTTTGAAAAAAGTATGTAACATTTAATGAAATCTTAAAGTACAAAATTGTACTTTAAGAAAAAGTACTGTTTTTTCATACTATTGTAAAAGACTTATGAACTCTTGAAATTTAGCAAATGAACATTATAAACTGAAACAATCTAGAAAGATAAATAATGAATACTATTGCAATTGTGTGTCAGCAGTGTGAAATGGCTCACGGCAATCTTCCACAGAGATACGCAGACCATATGTCTGTTTTTCCATTTTAGATTTTATTTCCATAAAATATGTATAAGTCAGTAAATAATGTTGATACAGTCAAGTGACATACTCTTCTATACTTACTTTAATTACTAGTATGCAGTGTTTCCTGTATAAAGTTTTCCAAAGAGGGAGAGCTGTCAGCAGAATTGCTTTTTCATTTTCTCCAGTAGTGTTACTCATCTCGTTGACATAGGTATTGTTCTATGCCAGCAAGCTCAGGGAAAAAATACTAATTATTTCTGTACTGACTGTGAGAACTGTGTGTCAGCTAAGGTTGAGTAATATCTTTCCTGCCATAATTTATATTAAAAGCATTTTTCTCAGTGATCAAACTAACTTTCCCATAAGCAGAAATAAACAATGGGTGGGTGACTGAAGAAAAAATATTCAAGATGGAGGACTAATATTTACTATCTGAATGTATTAGATTGTAGGACTAGAAGAGACCACTGAAGTCATCTAGTCTGACTTCTCTTGTAACACAAGCCAGTAAACCTCTGCAAATAATTTCTATTGGAGATCTGTAACTTCTGTTTAAGCCATAGCCATTTAAAAAAGACATTGAGTCTTAGCTTTGAAGATTCAAACTACTTCTGAAGGGCAGTTTTAATTTCATTGATTTCATAGATTTCATAGACATTAGGGCTGGAAGGGACCTCGGGAGATCATCGAGTCCAGCCCCCCGCCCAAAGGGCAGGAAGTTAGCTGGGGTCATAGGATCCCAGCAAGATAAGCATCCAATTTACTCTTGAAGGTGTTCAATGTAGGTGCTTGAACCACCTCCACTGGCAGACTGTTCCAGACCTTGGGGGCTCGGACAGTAAAGAAATTCTTCCTTATGTCCAGCCTAAAACGGTCTTGCAGGAGTTTGTGACCGTTCGACCTCGTCATCCCTTGGGGCGCTCTGGTGAACAAACAATATATGACTAATATTTGCATGCCAATTAAAACCTGAGGTCAGCTACCCATTAAGTAGCTCTTCCACTTCTTGCTTTCCTATTATTGTTGGCAAAACCAAGAACTGAATGTATCAAAAACAAGCAATAGTTTGCTGCTTACTTCTTCCTGAACTTTAAGGTAAACATACATATTCTTAATATACAATTCAACACTGTCACAAATCCACCCCAAAAGAAAGAATGATTTTGGGGTTCAGTGTGTCTTGTGCAGAGATTTTGGTTTTATTCTTGATTTAGCAAACCTCACGTTTGGTCTCTTTCAAAAGCTAATAAGCGTATTCATTTGTATCACCTTTGCTGAATTATGTTATACTGTTTGTATGCATCTCTGCTATATACATGTCTGAAGAACTGTGGTATGCAGGCTGGATGAATAAAGGGAAGGCAAAACTGTTAGGTATCTCTGGCCAATTGTGTTACAAGGCCAAGAGCATTTACCCATCCCAGACACATAGCAGAAAGGGCTCTCGTTAAGTCGGGCATCCAAAATACAGAGATTATCAATCTGCCAGTAAGGAGAAACATCTGCCTCACAATAACAAGTATATTTTGAGAAGCTGGGCCATGAATATGGAAATTTCAGATTCCAGGGAGGGGGGAAGTTTCTGGAGGGTCCTCAGGCTCCTCAGCAAATAGAACAATACTGGTGGGGGGCTGGCTTGAAAGTACTTAGGAGCTCTCTGTTAGATAGTGGGGGGTCTTTGGATTTTCCTACACCTTCAGGTAAATCTAGGTCCCCAGTTAGAGACCTGGTAGGGTCAGCAGATAGGCTAATATCTGGAAATACTGGTAAGACTTGATGAAGGACTGTGGCGTAGCCAGATGAAGAGGGTAAGAAATTGTATCTGTTATTTTTCATTCTGTCTCCAAACAATATGATCAATTTTTCTTGTACAATTCTTTTCTACTACATAAATTGTTTTACCAATTGCCTGTGATAAAGCATGGTATCAGAGCAGGTGATATTCTAGCATGCCTCTTTTATGGAGAGGGGGGACACACACATTTTTCATGACCCAAAGGGAAAGCAGCTGGAGCTGGCAAAGTTTCCCCTCCTGAAGCTGTGGAGTCTAACATAAGGGCAGTGGAGCTGAGCCTTGCTGGGTCCAGAGTCATCCCATAGACAAACCTTAGCTCAGGGGTGGGCAATTATTTCAGCTGGCAAGCCACTTAAGTTTTGGTGAGCTGTCAAGGGCTGCAAATGTAATATCTTTTAGAAAATATTTTAACAAATTCTAGATAAAAAACAAAACATATACTAAAAATCAAATATCTATAACATTTTAATTTTATTTCAGAAAATAATTTTGTCCTGATTTGAATAATAGCTCAAAATAAAATCTTACTCTTGTATATTGTGGGAGGGATACGTGTATGAGGCAGTGGGGGGGATGTGTGTGGTGTGCAGGAGGCTGTGGGTGTGGGTGTGTGTGTGTGGTGGGGGGGATGCCCAAACGCTAGGTCCCAGGAACTGGCCCAAGGTGGGGGAAGGGGGAGCAGGGGCCACATGCAGCAGAGCTCATCAAGGCAGTGCAGGACAGGTGTAAGTGCAAGTGCGGTCCGTGCCCCCCACATTCGGCCTGTGGCTGCCCTCATGGCACTTCGCAAGAGGTCAAGCCCTGCCAGGTCCTGCTACGAGCAGCTTGCATCACGTGTCTGCCCACACCTGCCCTGCACTCGCAGGCCTTGGCATTGGCCAGCATGCACAGCTTCCCAGTAGAGCTGCTCTTATGCTGCTGCAGGTGCCTGGGTACTGCTCAGCTCCCCCTGCCTCCAGTGGCTCCTCCTTCTCTTTTTCCACCCTCTCCTGTCCTTCCTGATTAAGCTAAAGCTTCTATACAAATATTTAAGTTCCAACACATCTGTCATAATGATTAAATCATAATTTTGGCTACGTATAATGATTTCAAGTCCTTCCTGTTTATTTTAAGAATCTTCATTGCTCTCCACTGAACAAGTTAGAAAGAATCCAGTGTAGAGCAATTAAAATGACTTGCAAGGAAAGGTTGAAAGAACTAGTAATATTTAATCTGGGAGATTTGATAACAGTCTTCATATTGCAGCACGAGAATATATGTAGAATACTAGGAAGAACTTTCTCATTATGAAGGTAGTTAAACATTGGTATAGGCTACCTAGAGAGGGTGTGGAATCTCCATCCTTAGATGTTTTTAAGAGTAGCTTCGATAAACATTACTTTGGGATGGTTTAGACAGGGATGAGCTTGTCTTGAGCAAGTAGTTGGAATGGGTGACCTCTTGAGGTCCCTTTTAGCTCTGCTTTGCTGTAATTCTATGATTCTACTCCTGGTATTTGTATAAAGATATGTCAGGTGTTTGGCATTTATTTGTTGTTTTATTCCAAGCTGTGGACACGTGTGGATGAAAATGTTAGTTGTACATGAAAAAGCAAGGTATAAATATCTGAAAACTATTAAGCAAGAAGTGAAGTTTTTAATATCTTTTTTTGGACCAAATGAATGGTTGAGAGAGATGTTAGGCTTTGAGCACAGAGTGGCCTTTTCAGGTCTGGGGCTTACTGCTTTTCGTAGACTTGAAGAAGGATACTTTGTGCATAACAGTTTGTCTAACATCTCTGCCACCTATATAGTTGATCCAATAAAAGATACCACCAAAAAAGCCTTGCTTCTTGATATTTCCAGAACCATGATGGCTACAACAACACTCCAAGTCTATTAAAAACTACTAGGCTTTTATAACAGGCTTCTATAACAGTCTAGTAGATACTTATTAATTCTTTTGGGTAAGTACATTAATTGCAAAAAGCTGTTTTTGCATGCTCCATTAATGGGCATGCCAATCAACGTGGCAGAAGCGAAACCAGAAGTCCCACTGTTCGCGCCTCTCAGGTAACTGGCATATTTGGTTATCTGGCACCCCCATTCTCCAAGGGAGCCGTATAACAGACCTTTTACTTCAGTTCAAATGCACTAGCATGACTGCATCTTTAATGCCTGCGTAGACCCACCTTTAAGATTGCTTGAGTTCATCATGCAATAACCTATGTTATATGAAATTTACTATTTTAACATTGAACAATGAATATCAATAGGAACTACATAATTATTATGAATGAACTAAGCTGGGAAACAATTCCATGAATGTTTGATTCATTCTTTTCATTCCCAATGAAAAGTAAATCACTTGAGGTCCATGTCACAGACATGTTTATATACTTTTCAGTCAAACTTTAATTGAACAAGGACTAAGTGTTTTCGAAGTCTGGTTCCAGAGGACCCTAGATTATGAAAAACTCACATAATCTTAAAATATAAAATGTGCACAGATGGTCTTTACAAGAGGAGAGGGGGTATTAATCAAGTTAGCTAAACTTGAGTGAAAAATGCATAAATCAGGTCCTGTGGCAGATTCATTTCCTTTCCTTTCCTCTGTTCTTGTGACAAGGTATTTAGCAGAATTTGCAGATTCACTGGAATCTGACAGGCTGCACTATGAGTGCTTTTGCTATGGTGTCAAACTTGTAACCTTCAGGTTGTCAACAGTGCACATTAATACCTGCACCACCTCAATCCTGATCTTTACTGAAAATGAGCAAATTAGCTATTCACTAACTTCACTCCCACTTGTACTACCAGACACTAGGCTAGCAAAAAGCTTGGTGCTGGATGCACGTGTGCAAACATAAAAGTGCTTTTATCATCTTATTTTATGTTGTTGGTGTAACTGTGCTGAAAGAAAAACTGTTATTGGCATATCCTGTATCTACATTAGGGCCTTATAGCTAAGGGGGCTGTAACTGTAACAATAGAGGCGCTGTAATATAGACAGACAGATCCTTGGTCTTTCACAATCCACATGCAGATCCTGTTCACTCTGAAGAAAGATTGCAAATAAATCATAAACTTTAGAAGAAATTTCATCACAAGAACTCCAGCTAACACACTTCACTTTAATTAGCTTTTTCTAGCAGCCATTCAAATTTAAAATAACCTTTTTTTTGTAACTCATGTTAACCTCAGTCTTAACCACTATCCCCTCTAATGCTGCCTCCATCCTTTGTGTGCAGGTGTGACTTTGGCCAGGTCTAAGTCACTACAAAGGCTGTCTACACTATAAAGTTTTGCTGGCCCAACTGTGTCAGATAGGGGTGTGAAGATCACAGTCTTTGCTAGATAACCCCCTGATATGCTAACAGAATAGGGCTTTTGCAGCTTTGTTTAGGGAGGTGACATACCCTCACCCAGGAGGGATGGACGACATGCTGCATCTGTGCTAAGGAGCTTTGCTGACATCATAGATGCATCAGCATAACATCATAGCTGTGTCATCATAGTTGCAAAGTCTGTGTAGCATAGAAAGAGCCTGAGTAATTTTTCAGGCACAAACATCCGCACAAAGGTTTTTAGAGATTCTGCATCTAGATAAGTGTTCTCACACCTACCCGCTAAATGGAGAGAGCTGGGTGGAGTATTTCCAGCACTTAAGCTGGGTGTGACTACAGAAACTAGTCTATTCTGATTCCTTTTCAAATAACTGGAATGAGGTATCAGTGTACTTGATTGCTACCTTTGCTGTATTACTGAGCCTACAATTGGCACAGCTCACTTCCTTTGTCAAGATGATAACCATACAGTGTCTGGGATGGTCTCGCCTTGGGTACTGTCTTCTGTTTCCTCAATTTGATTTCTGTCTTGCTCAGAGTAAGACAAAGGAAGACAATCACCTCAGCTATATTTGTCCAACATTTTGTCTCACTGCATAATCATCTTTTGTTTTCCATAACATCAAAACAAAAATGCACTGAAGAACCCACATCACTTTATTTTTCTTCAAGCTGTGGGGACTTTAAGCATTTTATACCCTCTTGTAAGAAACTTCCAGTGCCAGAGCTAAGTGAGAGGGACTGGGATTGGTTCTCAACTTCTAACAGATTGCATAATTCACCACCTTGCAGAAAATGGAAAGAGAGCTTCTGACTCAGAGAAGGCCAGTCTCCACACCTTTCAGTAGGTGAGAAATTTCAATTACAAATCCACCTTCCTGATCCTTCAAGGGATTGAGTAGATTAGTCTTTCTTAGCAACCACAACCCAAGAAAGCTTCTAAAATCATTTGAAGCACTCCACAACAGCATCCTCACATACTTTAAGTTGTAGAGCTGATGGCTTTCCCAGTGGCCCACATTTCAGGATTGAGAGGAGGAAGGGTCATTCTCTAACTTGGAATTAAGAAATCTGAGCCTAAACCTTACTAAGAGGGTCTCAGATGAGGACTGGGAGCATTCTCTTGCATATATTGTCACACCCTTGGGCACGTCTACACAAGACGCCAACTGCGCCATAGCCAAATACTACTACTCAGTAGCGCATTACAGCACGGACAGTGCTAATACACTACTGCACAGTATTATTAGGCTACTGCACAGCAGTGTCACTTAAGAAACGTTTGCCAGCAGTACTGCGTAGCAGTGTCTCATGTAGGCACGTCCCTTGAAGTTTTAAATTTAGCTCCAGGAAATCACCAAGCTGCTCCATTGTTAAAACCTGGGAGAAATAAGACTGCAACTATTGTCATCAAAGGAGATGGGCATTTCTGCAAGCCTGCTTTGAACCTAAAGAACTACCTGGGTAGGGAAAATGAATCAGTTACTAACCGTATTTGCTTTTGCTTTTGATCTGCTTTTGGCAGTGAAATATGCCTCGTATTGGCTGAATTTCCAACTTCCTATGCCAAGCATCACATTTACAACAGGAGAAGGATATTTGTTTCATTCTCAACATGGTAAAAGAAAAACCTACCAGGGCTGTAGCTCAGCTTTTTTTGCCTTAGTTTAACTGGAAGAATTTGGATATGAGTAAATAATTGAGTCTTTCACAACAGGGAGTACCCAATATGGCTTTAGGCTCTGCCACTACCATAGTTTACATCTCACTTCAAACACTCTCACCACATCTATTTTTTTCCATGATCCTTCTGGGTGTGGTCCTTATCATAAAGACACTCCAAATCTTCTAGCCCTCTTTCACAAAGTCATTAAATCCTGGTGCCTCCAGCATCCATATACCCATTCTTGCAGACTCTAAAGCAGTGGTTCTCAACCTTTTCAGATTCAAGCAACCTCTTGTTAGAGTCAGGGTACCCCTTGGAAAGTTCCAGCTCTTAATTTTCACTCATTTTTTTACTATAGGAAAGTAATAGAGCAATTCTTCTGTTGCAAAGAGCTTAAAAGGAATACAATAGGGCAGAATGTTTTTTATGCTATGGATTCCTGTTTGGAAGCTCTGGCTGTCATTGCTGCAAGGAGCCGGGGCCCCCTGCATGCACGTCCCTGCCTGGAGCGTGCAGGCTGCAGATTGTGGCTCTGGAGCAAGCTGCCACGGTTCCATGTTCCCAGCAGCTCCACAGCAGCCCACTGCACTGCTCTGCTGCCTGCACTGCCAGTGTAGCTGAGGCCTCCATGGAGACCCGCGCAAGCCATGCGGACAGGGGCAGATGGGAAATGGAGTCCCCGGCTGACCAGATCCAGCTCGTGGGCCAGATGTTCCCCATCCCTGCAGTAGATTCTTTCATCCACACCACAATCTTTCTGATCAAAACAAAGTTTCCTTTATATTACCCAGCAGACTTGTGTCCTAGTCACATGGAGCAATCGCATGACACCCCAACCCTTAATGTATCCCCTTAGTCATTCTGCTTCCATAGGGAAGAGAGCTAAACGTAGCCCAGTTGAGGCTGAATTACAACCCCTATAGAGAGCCAAATAAATAATTTCCCATTAGCAAGCTCTTACTATAACTGTGTGGGTTGTGGGAATGGAAAGATAGGGGAGAGTGAATGAAACTAAATGACATAAGATGTAGGTCATACAGAGGGCAAGAGTTTGGAATAAGCAACACAACCAACAACAGAGAGTTTAGTAGAACACCATTCTGTTGGTTTGCAACGTTTTAATAAATTAATTTCTGCCTTACTGTTGTTAATGCTTTGCAAACATCTTTTTTAAATTCTTTATTATTTCATTTGTATTTTAAAATACAGTACAAAAATCAGAAAAACATATACATCAACTATACATGTAAAACCAAACTGTCACAAACAATACATAATACAAAGAAAAAGAAAAAAAAAGAAGGGAAAGAGGAAGGGATGGAAGAGGAAAAGAGAAGTGTTCAATAAGCAACAACCTAGGTACCAAAATATTCAAGACTTCCTTCCAAAGTGCAAACTTTTTGAAACAGTGAAGCTTGCTAAACATGACTTTCTCCACAGATGCCAGTTGTACTATTTCATTGTACCAGATTTCAGTCTTTGGAGATGTCCTGCTTTTCCAATGCAATCCAGTGTGTTACTAATAAGACCTGCTTTGAGAGTGCAGTTTGAGGGGGGATTGGATTTTAATTCCTCGGGGATGTACCCAAGGATACACGTATTTGCAAAGGTATCAGTACTCTGTTCAAAACCATGCTAACTCTAGTTATAATTTATTTCCAAAAAGGTAATAAAGTATGACAAAAACAGGTGACCAGATCACATCTCCAACATGTATCTGCTGGCAGTATATTCATTTTTTTTAATTTAGAGAGAGCTCAGTGCAGATGGAAAACGATCTTTTGTTGTATAAGACAAAGTCTAAGATCAGTTGTCAATGTCTGAATGTTGTGAATTGCTGATTTCCACTGGGATTCTTTCATTTGGATACCTAGGTTTCCGTTCCATTTCAGTCTTAAATACTCTGTACCAGATCTGTTATGCAACATTATATTTTCATAGAGTAAAGGCATAGGATGGGGAAGAGAAGCAAATTTCAAGGCAAAAAAAACTTTCCAAAATGAGAAATTGGACATGGTGCTTTATTCAAATGTCTTTTTAGCACAATTTGTTTCTTATGATTGGACCATCATGGTGAGATTTGAGGGAAAGAGTGATTTTAACCACTGTTAAAACGGCAGTCTTTTTTTTTACTTGATAATCATGAAAAATAAACATTTTGGTTTAACTCCCTAAAGGAGGGCTACCCAACTTGCAGGGGTTAATTTGCATACCATGGCCTCCTACCTGAGCACCACACCACCCACTGCTCTGGTTGCTGCTGCTGCTGCCAAGGGTCTCCAGGTTCTCCCTCCCCTCCTCTGGCTTTCATTTCCTGCCCCCCACCTGGGGGGATAGTATGGCCCCACACGGGCCAGTGAGCTCACATTGTGGGGGGCATCTGCATGGTGTGGCATGAGGTGGTACATGGGCATACCACATCAGGGGATGCTCACATGGTGCAGTTCAGCAGGGAGGGGAGAGTGGGGAGGTGCCAGTGGGGCTATACAGCCCCTGATCACTCCGAAGTTGAACAGCCCTGCCCTAAATCATTACAATAGGCTGGAGAGATAAACAAAAAACCCTCCCCCTCGTTTTGGTCCTACTAACATGGACAGGACTTCTTTCATAGCTGAGAAAGGATTTATAATATAGTTGGTAAATATTTGATTTGTTCAGCCAATTCTTAAAAGCTTAACATTTTTATTAGATGCTTAGCAGTGTGTCATGCCATGTTTGGCAGCTGTCTGCAGTGATTAACATTTAGATGTCATAGCAGAATTATTCAATCAATACTCAAACATATAATTAATAATCTTCATTTTAAAATTGCTATAAAAAGTAAAAGTAATATTAAAATCCTCAAAAAGAATGCAGAGCTGGGAGTATAAACTGTTTCAACACCAGGCAGTTTAAAACACTGCAACTCCTCTCTGGAACCATTCTGCCAGCAGAAGTCAAGGAGTTACTCAAGTCCATGTTATTTAATATTACCAACACTGTACATAAAACTGGAAAGAAGACCTCACTTGAAATAGCGTTCTGTAACCCTAGCTTTACTGAAGTAAGTGGGTGCGCTGCAGCTGATTTAAATGGAATCAGGATTTTACCCTTTGGATTACATAAGTTTTGGGATACAGAGTAAAGAGTTCACCTTGTGATAAGAAGCTTGTTGTACCACTCTCTGTGCTGTGATGAAAGGGGCTCTGTTGGGCCTACCACTGTATCTAATGGTGTAACCCCGGTGGTACTCCAGCAGGTACCCCCTCGCCAATTGAAGGGATCACAGCAGGTGCGCAAGCGCTGTGGGAGGTGTAGGGACTCTCCTCCCCTATAGAGCAGAGCCAGACCACCAATGGGGACTTAACCATATACCTTTTAATACTGGGAACATAACAGGCATAAATCAGAGGGTATAGTGGACACTATAACGCTCCAAGGGGGCAGGATTCAGCAAAGGTTAGACACTTACAATCACTGACGAAACAGGGTTAACAAAATATAAAACTCAAACAGCAAAACAAGCAATACGGGTTGGTGAAATATACAAAGGGCACAAAATGCAAAATGTCAAATGACAAGGAAACATAGGCCTAGGCACCTGGAGGGGGAGAAAACACAATGGCCCCTTTCCCCTGCAAGAAGATTTGGTTCTTGTTAGCTCACTCACACCAGGTCACCTCAGCTAGGACTTGAATCCAGCTCCCCATGTGGCAGGCAGGAACACTACCACACAGCCACCACTGGTGTCACTGCTCCAGCCTGCGTGGGGTCTTGACCTTCCCGGAGCCCCAGCCTCACATCAAGCTGCCTGGTCTCTGGAGGAGCTGGAAGCAGAGCTGGGAACCTCTTGGGTCGCTGCTCAGATCCTTGCTGGAGCTGGGGACCTCTCCTGCTGGCTGCAGCCTCTCCTCGGGGATCCTAGAGCCCAGTGGGGAGCCTCTCCTGCCGGCCACATGCCGCGCTGCTCAGGGTGCCACTGCTGCCTGCAGGTCCTGCTCTTTCAGGCTCTTCTGGGGCACTGCTCCAGCCCCACTGGCTCAGCTCTGTGAAGCTCCTTCCTTGTTGTCCCTCGCTGGTCTCTCCCCGAGTCAGCCCATGCTGCCCCTTTTATCCCCCTCCAGGTGACCCAAGGGGCCAATCGGGACACGGAGAGCAGGGTGAGTCTCTGGGGCCTGGTGCGGAAAGGGAATCCCAAGTGCTCCAATCATCTTTTACCCCTTCAAAACCCCTGGGCCAAATCATTACCAGATTGGTGAGGAAAGGGAATCCCAAGTCCTCCAATCATCTTTTGCCCTTTCAAAACCCCTGGGCCAGGTCACTGCCAGCCAGCCCATCACAATGGTCAGATCTGTTACAGGACTACTCTGGAAAAAGTAACTGGAATACCTTGTGTGTGCTGTCACCTCTCTACTTGATATGAACCAGGACGCAGAGGACTGGATGTGCAGAGGTTCATACGGATGTTTACATTTAAGAAGTATAGGGAAAAAGAACAGTGCTACAAAAGAAAACTTAGAAAGGAGAATGAGTTGCATGGGTAGAGATCAGGCAAGGGTACAGAGTGCTTGTGTTCCAAGTGGAGAGATGGATCACCCATAGCACACTATGGCTAACAGGCAGTAGGAATGAACACAAATGCTGTGTGATGTATATCCAGTAAAAACAAAGAAAAACATTAAACATATATTAATTCATGAGCAGGGGCAAGGAGTAACACACAGTTCATTTTGGAATCCATGGTAGAAACAGCAATCAACAGATAGAGCAAATTAGACTTCAATGGACATATCTACACAAAATATTTACTGCAAGGCTGACCAATTAGCTCCACAGTAAACATCTTGTCATCTACATGTGCAGCCCTATTAGGCCGTAGGAAACTAATAAACTCTACAGCAGGTTAGTATCCTGCTGCAGAGTTTTTTCATGCATGTGTAGGTGCTGACCTGTCTAGCTGGGACACAAGGGTGCTTCAATGCAGGGGCTGCCTGCCAGCTAGCCTTGCATTGAAGCATGCTTATGCCCCAGCTGTGCCCTCTGCAGCACATTGAGCCAAGCTGGAGCAGCCTCAGGCTGGCAGGCTGATCCCCTGAGTCCCCTGCTAGCCAGGACTGCTCTTACCCAGCTCAACGTGCTTTGGTCCTGGGCCCACGCTTCTCGGCCTCTTGTGGGCTCAAATCAAGAGCAGTCTATGCTTACCTGGCAAGGGAAGCACCATGACCACAGAGGCAGTCTTCCTAGTCAAACTGGGGAAGACCAGGGATAGTACCTGCTAAGGTAATGTATAGTAAACCTCCCACTTATCTGCTGGAGTGGAAAGGTCTTGGCTTTAAGCCCACTTTATAAAAATGGAATACTCCTCCCTGGCTTGCCCCTGAGGCCTTGCAGCTGAGGGCAAGCAAAACTTGGGGGCATCCGAACCCCAAGCCTCCAGGCTTGGGCCTGCAAGTAGGATGCCTGCCAAAGGTTTTAGAAAAATCTGAAGCCCTGGATTGTGGTGAAGGCTGTTTGCCGGTAGTAGGGCCACTTATGTTTCTGGCTTGACTCTTGGATTTGGAATTTTTTTGGCTAATTTTGCTTGGAATAAAGAAAATTTAATTTAAAAAAAACATGGTACCCAGGAGCAATAAACTATATGTGAATGTATTACTGTGCATTAATATACACGTGCAGATGTGCCCAGTATATGATATTACCTGGGAGGAAGGATCCACAGATATTCCAGCTTTTCACATTAAAAAAAGAAAGAAAAAGAAAACAGCATTAAGTGGAGAAGACGAAGTTAAATTTTTAAGATTCTTTCAGTTTTAATAACTTAAGATACTGTCATTTAATGACAGAGACAACAAATGCCAGTGATTCAGTTGTAAATCCTAAAGCCTCCCTTTAAAAGTAGCTTATTTCAGCAGTGCAGGATGTACCTGTCAGAATTCTGAAATAAACCAGCAGGATAGTGATCTATATCGGTAGGTCAACACACTGAATGCTTCTCCAGGTGACAGGTACTTTTTGGTGATAATCTTTTATTGGACCAATTGTGTAGTTGGGACCAGTTTCTAGCACTAAGTGCCCTTCCTCAAGTCTGGGGAAAGAATCAGGTACAACCATAAGCTACATACCAGATACAACAATGGCTTGTGTTTTAACTCCATATGGAAAAGATTTTCCATCTCCAGATGACAGCAGGCTGCCATCTGATTGCTGGGGGAAAAAATCTTGGAGTTTATATTCACCGAGATCCTTTTTAGGTTGGTAATCCCTTAAAGCACATTTTTGTTGGTTGCTTTGTGTTTGTGTTGGACACAGACCTAAGAAAAACAGAATAATACCAGTTGAAAGAACGGACTACAGGGCATATGAGAGAAGAGAAAATAAAATATGGAGCTAGGAAAAATAAGGTAGTATAAGGAATCAGAGCACCAGTGCTGGGCCAGACCTGAGGGTGACCAGGGGGAGGAGGTTTGGGGGGAGGAAGGAACACAAAAATAGTAGCAACTCTGCTGCCAGCCTTGCAGCCATCACTGCCATAGCAGCATAGCTAGGGTCAAGTTTAAATCATGAGCCCAGGTCACTAATATTGTGGCCCGATTGTGGCAGGGGCTGCCATTTTCATGCCCAGATTGTGGTGCACCCTTCCTCCCCTGCCTCCCCATAGTCCCTAATTTGGCTGAGGGGGTAGGTTTAGGGTCAGGTTTAATTGTACCAGCAAAGGCCTTGCTCCCAAGACCTCTGCTGTTGAAAAGCCTAGCAGTCCAGAGGAGGGGAGAAGGGGGTCACAAAACAGACAGGGGGAGGAGAGAGCTTGGGGATGGGTAGGGGATGGACTGTTTGCTCGTCTGGGTGGAAAAGCTGGGGCACAGGGGGCGGGCTGTCTGACGGCTGTTTAAGAGATGGCCCGGGCAATGAGTAGAGAAGGGGCTGTTTGTTCCTCCACGTGTGTGTTCTCTCTCATTGCCTTCAAGCCCCAGCACTCCAGTTTTCCCACCTTGGAGGAGCAAACAGCCTTTCCCCTACCCAGTGCCAGAGCTGTCTGCTAAGGCAGCCCCTAAGTGTCCCCAACCCCACCACGCTCCAGTTTTCCTTCCCTGAGGAGCAAACAGCCCCATCTCTACCCAGCCCCAAGCTCTCTCCTCTCTCCATCATTCAGGGCCCTCAAGCTTCCAGTTATGTCGCCAAAACAAGCCAAGACATAAAAAGGAAAAAATGCTGGAAGAGGCAGAAACTCCTTGCTGCCAGAGGTAGAGCTTCCTGCAAGTTGCAAAAAGAGAGCACTAGAGCAATTACTCCATAAAAATTCCCACTTTAAGCTATGATAGGATATATGAGAGGCCTACCAAAAATAACTCCTACAAATAAAACAAGGCATCAAGGTTCTAAGTAAAGAAAAGCAAACAGTTTCTGGCATTAAGGCATTTTGAGTGATCTGTAGTCATGATAGGCATGTCTGATGTCACCTGCTCCACCATTTTCCCCTCCAGGACTCAACCTCTAGTTCCTATTGGAGGCCTGATCTATTTCCTGTTTCTGGCCAAGAGAAGTTATACTTTTTGTAGCTTTTGAAAACTCTGAGCTCTGAGCCTTTAACTTAATTTATAAGACATTAATAATATGTTTTGTGCAGACTACATGCCATTCTTAATACTCTGAGAGAAACCAAGCCAGGGTCTGCCTTCTGGGTGCTGTATCTTTTAGCACAGTTCTGCCCAGATTTCCCAACACACACTGATATAAACATAGTTCGGTGATGTGGAATGTGCAGACACAAAAATGTGCATGTTTTATGGAAAAGCTGCTATGTGGACATAGTTCAACCACAGAAGTCCTGCAAACTATTTACAAACACCCTTTTGTACTTTTTTGAGGTAAAAAGTTTGGTCACCGATGCTGCATAAAATCAAAAGATGTCATCATCATTCACTAAAGGCTTCCTCATCTTTTATCCTTGAAAACAATTAATTCTATGTGTATTATAGTTCAAAAGAGAGTTCTCAGCCAGAGCCTTTGTCAGACAATTGCTCAACAAAATTACTACTCTTCTGCTGACTAAGCTGATGGCATCATTACAAGTTTCTCATAGTTGCTCCTTTTTTCATTACCATTTCCAGCTCATTACCATTTGTTTTACTTTTGAACCATGAATTTATTACATTGATTAAAAATTCTCTTGTGTTGCCTACTTTCAATGCCACTTAGGACCTAACTCTTGCACTTCCTAAACATTAACATTATTCCATGTTTACTTTGTTACCCTAATTCATAGAAGCATTAAATACTGCTTCTCTCTAACTCTGTTTATGCTGCTCTCTAGTGATGAGTTCACCTTTGAGCTACAATGTTTCAGACTGGTTGGTAGCAAATATTTAGTGTTGGTAGAGAACAGGAATAGTGGAAAAGGCAAATTGGAAGGGAAAAGTCACAACTTTATTTAGCATTTTCTCTTCTTGACCTGTTGTTCACAAACAGGAAAGAACTGGTGGAGAATGTAGTAGTGGATGGCTACTTGAGCAGCAGCAACCACAAGATGATTTGAGTTCAGGATCTTGAGGAAAGGAAGAAAAGAGAGCAGCAGAATAAGGACCCTAAGCTTCAGAAAATCTGACTTTGACTCACTCAAGGAACTGATGGGCAGGATCCCCTGGGAGACCAGTCTGAAGGGGAAAAGGAGTCCAGGATTGCTGGTTGTTTTTTAAAGAAACCTTACTGAGAGCACAGAAACCAACCATCCCGATGAACAGTAAGACTAGCAATATGGCAGAAGACCAGCTTGGCTTAGCGGGGAACTCTTCAGTGAGCTAAAACACAAAAAGGAAGCTTACAAAAAGCAGAAACTTGGACAAACAACTAGGGAGGAGTATAAGAGTGTTGCTCTTATACTCAGGAATAACCCTGTTAAAGAGTGTTAACTTTTAAATTAATGTTTTAATGCTTCTTGTTCTAAAATTCAGAAATCGATGCTGATCCAACCATATGTTACACTGACCTCTACCCACACTTGCATGATATTCAGAAATTAAAACAGAGAACTAATACATGTGCATATTTGTGATGCTCCCTGGAGGTGCTTGCATGCATGAACCAATTAATTCATTATGCAGCTGAATTAATATTTATTTGGGAAAGATGTTATCTTGATGGGAAAGAACACATAAGAATGTTCTTCAAGGCTAGTAGCTGGGAACTGGAAGTTTCAGCAGAATATCCCTTAATAACATTAGCAAGATTTTAAATGGTACTTCAGGCTATATTTATTTAGCAAACAATATTTAATAACTGTGTGTAAGGATGAATAATTTAAGAACCTTAACTAAAAAAAAACATAAATCAATGCAGCTCATATTTTTCTACAGAACTAACACATGTTTTGTGACACATATTATTTATTTTATACTCAAATTATTATATGTATTTTTGGAGCTCAAAATAAAAATACCCATCAGTATAAATCTTTTTTATTACAATACTGTCTATAAGAAGGTTCCCTTATGTAATGGTGCATCCTAGGCAATATTGATATAATCTCAAGATTTAGGGGCTTCTTAACTTGTCTTTGGAGCAAAAGGTTGTGGATACACTTAGTTTTCCCTGACTGTATAGATGAGTGGACCTTGGGTCACTCCTGTCTTCTGTCTCCATCCATGTGTGCCCGATCCTGCTCCTCCCAGTGCAGGGGTTGGCACCTACAGCTTGCAGAGCCTTTTGATCCAAGGGGGACTTTACTGGCATTTGGTAGTAGAAGACTTCAACAGCAGTTGCTTTCCCTGTGCTAGTGAAGGAAAAAATGGAGGCAGCAAGTGCTTGCACATGGAAAAGTGGCAGTAGTGGGCACTCTCTCCCTGCCACAAGGAAAACCAGCAGGAGCAGGTTTACCATGAGATTGGCCTTGACACAATTATAAGATCAGGGTAATTTCAAAACATTTTTCATTCTGTACAATGTCTGTGTATCAGAATGTATGTCAAGATATAGACCATCCACAATTTAATTTAATTCTTCGTAAAAAAAATCAATCTGGATTACATATTTAAAGCACTCTTGTAGACTAGAAACCTGCAGAATGCAAATAAATAGTGATTTTAATTTTGCTTGTGTACATTTTTAATTGACCTACTCAGTTTTGAACAGCTTTTTTATTGTGTCCTACTAACAGTGGATTTGGTAACTCTCTGGTAATGAAAACTCTGGATTTCTTTTGTTTCTCTCATAATAAGTTAATTACAGGCTACTTTAGAAACAAACTGGTGCCCCCATGATATTTGCATATCCTCCAAAACGTTGCCTGACCTGCTCAAATATCATATATTTTCAGGAGGAGTGTAGGGCAGCATTGACAGCAAGAATTTAACATAAAGGGGAAAGGACAGGTCAGCTGCAACATTTGGAGAGAGTTACCAGTGATTCCGGGCAGTTTAGTTTCCAGTGAATTACAGATTCAGCACTTTAGAAGTGCTGCCTATAAGGAAAAACCAGGAATTCTATCCTGAGCCCAGGCATTTCAGAAGACTCAGACCAGCTGTTACTTTTAATGGGATATAGATGGTTTTCGTATAAAACTTACTATTTTTCTTATTACTTTAATACTGGGACAGGGCCACATCAATCTGGCTTCAAACATTGAAATAAAAAATTGAATAGTTTGTGGTTACACCCTGTGGCAGGGAGAGGAACCTAATGTAAGAAACTGTCCCAAGATTGAAATTTTCTGTCGGTGGGATTAGCTCATTAGTAGTGTAAGAGTGATGTCAGACCTGATGAAGAATGTCTTGCAACTGAAAGCTTGTCTAACTCTATCCCAACTATGCAGTTGGTCCAATAAAAGATATCACCCTAAGAAATCCATTGCTCATTAGTACAAACATTTTCTGCTTTCACACTACAAGATGATTCTTTTCCTCTTTTCCCACTTCCAAAAATTATACAAAAGGGGCTCACATAAAGGCCATTAGGAAGGGTTTTTTTATTATAGGGCTAAATTACCCTTCTTATACTTCAAGACTTGCTTACACGATAAAACTATTTAACATGATATGATTTCATATAGGCTAACTTGTATTATGGAACGTGATATTGTTATTTAACCGTCTTGTGACAAAGTATTGTACCTCCTTACTAAAACAAAGTGAGGAGGCCTGCAAACTATAATGTAGAGTAGAGCTGTCCAACTGGTGGCCCATGGGCCAAATGCAGCCCACAGTGGTTTAATGTGCAGCTGCTGAGTTCCTACCTGTCCATCACTCCCCCTATCACTCTGGTTGCCATTGTTGCTGGGCTCTCTAGGCTCCCTTCATCTCCCTTACTCAGCTTTCACTTCCTGCTCCTGCTGCAGGGGGCAGGGCAGCATGGCCCACAGCTCCAGGAGAGCCCGTGGCATGGTGCGGTGAGGGGATTGCTTGCATGCTCATGTTTGGAACGCAGGGGCTGCCACCTGTGCACTCCATGTAGCCAGGAGGATGTGTGCAGCTTGGATCTCCAGGGCTCGCTAGTGTGGCCCCCACTGGAGTGGGCAGTGTGGCCTGCAGCCTTTAGCCCCTTGGAAGTTGGACAGCCCTAATGTAAAGCACATCCCTGTATTCAATTTTTCACCTCTCCTTAATTTGCATCCAGATATATATTGTACATGGGTTATATTTAATAAGCATGTCTTAAGGTGTATGAGACCTGAGACTGGTTCTGCATTTCCCTGCAGTCTTTAGAGTGAATGTAATTAGTGAATATAGATATTGAATGCATTGATATATATAGATATTGATTCTCTTGTTGAATGCAAGAGTGCTGTAAGGGCAGTATCAGATTGTCTCCGTCACGGGGAGAAACAGAGGGGCAGACCCCGAGGAGCCAGGGGGGAACCCTGGGAGCAGGAACTGACTAGGGAAGGTAAAAGGAGAAAGATAGAAACAGAAAACTTCTTACCTGTAGCGGGAGCCACAGCAAAGCTGGAAATGGCAGTGGGACCTTGGCAGCTTGTTAGCCGCGCCTTTATACAGCTGCAGCCGGCTGAAAAGGCGGACGGCAGGTACCGGCCAGGGGATATAAAAAGAGCTTCTGGTGTGGAAATAGGGGAGAGACCTGCAGGAGCACCAGCTGGGAAGTCTTACCTGGAGCCCCCACACGGGAAAGAGCGTGGGAAACTGCCTCTCGCAGCACAGGAGGACACAGTGAAGCCCGCCACGGGGAAGACGCCGCCAGCAGCAACGCAGGGCATGAGGGATCAGAGACACCTCATCTGGACTGGGAACCAGGATCAGGGGACCAGGAAGAGCTGGAAGAGCTTGAAGCCCGGGGTTACCACCAAAGAGCCGGAAGAGTCAGCAGAAGCCAAAATACCAGATCAGGTGGGACCGTAGAGGGCTCAGGAGGGCTCAAGAAGGTGCCCCAGGTGGGGGACGAAGGGCACGAGCAGTGTAAAGGGCGGCGGAAGATGGGTCCCAATGGTATAGAGCCGCCCTGACAGGAGATGTGGGGAAGACATGCCGAGAAGGACCACCAAGGGTCCAGTGAACCCCTGGCTGGGCAAAGAGAGGAGAGGAAGATGCCGTACCCGGCAGTCTAATCTGGACCCAGTTTAGGGCTTGCTAGGGGCCTTAGGGGCCTGGGCCTGTTGTTGTAGGGTAAGCTGTGGGAACATGCGGTAAAAGGGGCAGAGGGCCTCCCTTAGTATCTTTATATTTCTCTGTTGTTGGTATTTTTTTTTTTTTTTTTTTTATTTCCCACTTTTGGAGGGGTTGCTGGATGAGGAGCCCAAGTGTTGGTTAAACCCACAGGGAGTTTACAGTCACAGGAAAGGCTAGACAGCCGTGAGGTGCAGTGGGTGGAGTTTGGGTTTGACCCGGCTGCCCTATAGCCCATTTCTGCAAGGGGTGCGGAGCGTCAACTGTTGGGGACTTGGCTGAAGGACATCAGGACTCATCCAGGTGAGGTGTAAGGGCGAGTTAGAGGGGAGGTGCAGCCCCATAGAAGATCGTTGTCCAGTGGTCTCATATGTGAGAGACCCCCAATAGTTGGACTCCCCACCATTGGGATAAGATACAAAGTCATGGCAGGCGAGATTGAGGGAGAGACTATCTGGGGAAGAGACACCTACTCGGCAGGACCACAGGGACAGACCGGCAGACAACCCAAGCATCCGGGGCCACATGGCACATGACCAGATGTTCAAGACCAGATGAGTACAGTCTCTTTTATTGCTTAAAGATAGGAAGCTGCTAAATACAACAATTAATGTAACAGTTATTTTTCTACATTTCTATATTTCTGAAATATTTTAATTTAGTGGATTTTAAATATTTCCCATATCCTAGGTTTTCGAGGGGGTGGGGGCGTTATTTTGCACAATCCTTTCTTTCAAACTTCTGGCTTCTTGTGTTTTGCACTTCATTCTTTTTTATTATTATTTTGTGTTTTCAATGGGATCAGGAAAAAAGTATAGAGTTGACATTTATTCAGAGAGCTGAATAGATATGGATGGTCAGTCTGGAACAATCTTTTGCTGAATAAAGGTATAAATTGTAACATTTTTTAAAATCACCTTCAATGCAGATCATACTAAGTTTATGTGAGCTAATTATTGTATGTGACTTTTCCCCCTCCTTATTGCACATCTGTGGTTTTAGATTGCACATGATAATTAATGCATGCAAGGCATCTGCCAAACTCTGCCTGTGTAGTTTTTGCCTTTTTTTGTGTTACACCTACTAAAGGACTCACCTCTTTAACCCTTCCAAAGCCAAGTGTCATTGCCTGTAATTGAGTGTTTGTCACTTTGTCATTTTCTACCTGCCAGGTGACATATCAGTAAGAAAGCTTGAGCTTAGATACTACTTGATTTGGATATTTTATTTCTTAAACTGAACACTCCGAAAACAAAGAACAAGAACCAGTTAGTGTGTGGGAGGATCACAGAAAAGTAAAGCTTTTTTTTTTTTTTTTTGGGTTAATGCACACATGACTGCATCTCAGATCTCATAGTCCGTTTATTCCTTTGTAAAAAGCAAAAACAGGATTATTGTCATCATGGTAAGGCAAACAATATCCTTTCTTTTTAAACTTTTATGGGTTAATATATGGTTAATTTAATATTTTCAGGTTAATTTAATCACTTTGACCTGTGTTTCATGTGAAGAGTCCGCCTTTAAAAACTGATGTTGGCAGAAGGGGAATATGTTTTAGTATGGAGAAATAACTAGCTCTGGGGTAGAGGCAATGAGAACAGGCATGTCTTTTCTGCTGTGCCTGCTGTTTTGTTTTGTGCCTTTCGTATGTACCTGTGTGAGCAGAAGGAAATCCTTTAATTTTTATCCACGTTCAGAACTTTTTAGTTCAAAGAAATATTACTCCTTCTCAGCCTTGTGAAGTTTAAATATTCCCTGAATTTCTTGATTTCTGATCACTTGATGTTTTGTTTGTTGTAGTCTCCGCTAGGAACCTAGGGAAAATATAGGACTTAGATCCACTTTGGGGATTATTAAGATTTTTTAGTGATTACTGTTGTTTGTTTTTGTTTTTGAATAGTTTTTGGGACAGACAAGTGAGCTTGTAAACTGGTTGTATGCCTAATTTCAGTTGTGTGGAAGCTACACTTTCTCAGTGTTGTTTTGCATGTTGTTCTAACAAGGATTATTTTGGCTTCTTTCTTTAAACTAAACATCTAATGATCTGGTAAAATAGTTTATGGGGAAATAAATAAGTTTTGTTGTCTGTTTTTTGTTCCTTGCCTAAAACATACTTTAATACCGGAAATAAAAGCACTTAAAATAGTTTGTATAACAAACTGTATATCAGCCAGCGATCCCAAAAATTGATTTACTTTGTACAATACAAAAACTGCTTTCAGGACACAGTTTAAAGAAGGTAGCTCAGAATGATACCTATTCTGTTAACAAATTCACCAAATGCTGTAACTGCATTCCCTGTCTTCAGAGTTCATATACAGGTGATATCTTATAATTTAGTGACTACTGTACTAAATAGCGGTGCCTGGGCACTGCTGGTCGGTACAGTCTAAAAGTGGGGACCAGAGGGAAAGGAGGAGAACCCACAAAGGAGCCTAGTAATATCTGTCTTATGGAGTTTGTCAGTCTGATTATTTTTCTTTCTACATATTTTAAGAGGTGCTTGCAATCTGAAAGTTTGTCTGTTTGAACAAAAAACAGCTACAAGTATTACAGATTAAGTGCTGCCTCTGTCCCCAAATACAGGTGTCCCTATTTTCTTTGTTGTCTTTATAGTAATCTCTTCCTGTCTCCTAAAATAATAATCCTTGTGTTTCCTTGTGAAAAGATCACATGAGCAGCAGAGAAATTTGACTGTAGTGAATTAAGACTGTGTGAACCGTAGGATTTGAGGGGGTGGCAACTAAACCAGAAATAGGAAAAACATTATGTGTAAACTTGAAATGCAAAATTTTAATTCTTTTTCCTCCCTGCCTCCCAAGCAAATTCCTGACAATTTGTTTTATGCCAGCCTAAACCTGTTGTTCAATATGACATGTTTTGTTTTGAATTCAAGCATTTAAATAAAAGCTTGGAAAATGAAGGGATGTATTCACAGGGGAACACAGGCAGCACTCACAAAACAGGTTTTTCTCCCTTTCATAAGGCAGAGGTCAGGGTGTTCACCAGATAAGTGGGAGACTGGCTTTTGAAATCTCCTGTATCCCTGAATTGGATCTGGGATCTGAGGTTGCATTTTCAACTACAAGATGAGCGCACCAAGCACAAAGGTAGAAGCATTCTGGTTTTTTGGCTTTATGATTATTTATATAAAGTGGAACAGTTTCAATTAGAGACTCTCACCCAGAACACTCCACAGACTAATGATAAGGCCAGTCTCCAGGATGATGGGAAACCTTACTATGAATCAGGCAAAAGGGGGACTTGACCCTTGCCTTCCACGCTACACCAACCATTTTGTGAACTAATGTGTATTTTCCATTTTTCATATTTTCATATTTCCATTTTCATGTATTTTGCCAAAACTATTCACAAAATCATGACTGTCTGAAACCTGTTTTCAGTAACCAAATGATTCACTGAAAAAATAGCACACAATTCCCTAGTTAATCATTGGTACTGAATACACAGAAAAAAAACAAATATTAAAAAAAAACCCAATTCTAAACTTTGATATCCACACTCTAAATATGTGGATAAAAACAGTTTAATATAAGTTACTAGTTCTTGTTCCCCATATTTCAATTTCCAATTTAAATTTTTCATGTTTTCTTGTCTCCCCTCCTTTAAGCATCTTCACTTTGTTACCTCTCTGTCCTAAATTTCTTCCTTTTAGCATTCTTTCCTTGGTGCGCTGGTCATTTAGATGTTGCCTTTTATTTATATCGTACATTCTTATTTGGGTCTTTAAAACAAATGTATCACTCCTGTGCCACTTTTTCCACATCATCTTTTGAAACTATGCTTTATGGACACAGCTCCAGGAGGCAGCAGCTAACCCTGACAAAACTCTGGGCTCTTGGTTGTGCTCAGCTGAAGATGCAGTTATGATATATGAAACAGGCTTGGAATCATTTAAACACATTTGAACAGCTAGATAGATGTACAGCTCCTGCCCTTTGGCCACAGAGCCTTAAAATGGCAGTGCCTACATGCAGTAGCATGCTTTCCAGCCAGGGGGTGCAACAGGGGGCTGCAGTCAACTGCAGCTCTGCTCCCAACTCAGCCCATAGGGCAGAGGGAGCGAAGTAGACTGTCAGTGTGGCTCTGCATCTTCCATCTTCTGGAGGTGTGGCTCTGCTTCCCATTCCCATTAGGAGAGAGGGGAGAAGCGGGGCCAGTGTTAGTGGGTGCTCTTCTGTTGTTCTGCCTCTCTTCTCTCAGAGTACTCCCTGGTCAGAACAAGGAAACTGGAGACCCTGTGCTTCAAATGTGATGTCTTTCTGAACTCTCTCAGTTCCTGTACTGGGTGGAGCAAAGGGAAGCATGAATGCCACGTGGCCCTGGAGGCGAGGGGGGCACAGCGACTGCCTGCAGGTGGCATGTCGGAGGTGTGGCAGTGGGGAGAGCCCTCGGGCAGCCATAGTGCTGTTGGCAGCAGAAGCAGGCCAAGTGGGGAGTTCCTGCAGGTGGCCATAGCAGTGTCAGTGGTGGAGGACAAGGGGGATGGAGAGCGCTGACCAGTGGTCAGCAACCACCTGCAAATGCCGCCAGCAGTGTTGGTGGTGGCGGCCAACAGCAATAAGGGACCACCCACAGACACTGCCGGCAGTGTCAGCAGTGGGGTGGGGTGAGCGGTGATCTCCTACAGGCGCCAGCAGCAGTGTCAGTGGCACTTTTCACAGGGGGTGCACCACCATTCGCAGGGGGTGCATGTGCACCCACATGCACCCCCTACGCATTGCCAATGAAGGGAAGTATTTATAACAGGGGCAGGCAATTATTTCATGTAGAGGGCCACTTACCGAGTTTTGGCAAGCTGTTGAGGGCTGCATGGGTAGCCCCACCCCATGACAGGTACCCTGCCCCCTGGTCACCATCTTGTGACCAGAAGTCCCACCCCCTAGCCCCTGACCTTTGCCACCAAAAGTCCCTCCCCGTGCCCCCCAGAAATACTCCTTTCAGCAAGGGGTTTTGCCATGTCAGAACCAGAAAAATACCAAATTATTTTCTACAAATTAAATATCTACAACATTCATTAATTTGATTTCAAAAAATATTTTTGTCCTGATTTGCATGTGTTTGTGTAGTGTACAGGGGTGATATTACAGTAGCTTAAAATGAAGGTTCATACTTCTTTATTGTAGGGTGGGTATAGGTTTGTGGGGGGCTGTGGGTGTGTGGGTATATGGGGTGAGGTAGCATGTGGGTGTGTATGTGGGGTGTGGGTGGGTATGGGGTTTGTGGGGGGTGTTGAGCAGCAGGGCAGCTGGGATGTATGGGGGGGTGTGGGGTCTGCATGTATGGCAGTGCAAGGGGCAGTGTGGGTGCATGTGTATGGTGGGGTATGTATGTGGGACTTACCCTACAAACACACACAGAATCTCTCCCACACACACACACACACACCCCCACAGATCCCTCTCCTCCTACTGTGTACACACACACACACAGAGTCTCTCTCTCACACACATACACTCTCTCTCTCTCCCTACCCCCCTCCCTCATTGCAGGGACACACACACACACACACACACACACACACACACACACACACTCCTGTTCCTGGCCCAGGGTACTGGTGCAGCCCAGGGGCCATGTGGTGCTGGAGCAGGAGCAACATGCAGGGAAGGAGTGAAAGCCAGGGCAGAAAAAGACTTCCAGTTGCGGTGGGACAGGGCCAGGCCAACCTTGCTGGAGGGTCCTGTCAGCTTCCCCTGGGTCCTAATGCCCCTTGCTCCTGTCATCTTTGACAGGCAGCCAGGAGCAGATAAATACACATTTTCTAAAATTTTTAGGGGCCCCTTTTTGCCTACCCCTGATTTATAGCATCATAGGAAAGTAGGGCTGGAAGGGACCTCATGAGATCATCTAGTCCAGACGCCTACTCAAGGCAGGATCATCCCTCACTAAACCATCCTGGTCAATTGTCTGTCTAACCTGCTCTTAAAATTTTCCAGGGATGGAGATTCCACAGCCTCTTTAGGTAGCCTGTTCCAATGCTTGACCTCTTAGCCAAAGTTCTTCCAATCTCCAACCTAAATTTTCTCTGCTATAGTATGAGGCCATTGCTCCTAGTCCTGTCCCCTACAGCCACAGAAAAAGCCTATCTTTCATCAAAAGTCAAGTTTTCCAGCCCTCTACGTGTTTTTTGTCAGTCTCCACTGGACTTCTTCCAGTCTGTCCACATCTTTATTGGAATGGAAGACCCAACACTGAACACAGTACTCGGTCTCACCAATACCAAATATAACAGAGGAATCACTCGTGTTACTATAACTCAGTATGCTGTTGGCTTCTTTTGCAACAGGAGTACACTCATATTCAGCATACAACCCACTGTAACCCCCAAGCCCTTCTCTGTGGTACTGCAATCTAGCTAGTCATTCTCCAGTCTGTATTTGTGCATACAATTATCATGTCCCAAGTGCAGAGCTAAGCACATGTCCTTGTTGAATTTAAATTCAAAGACAGTGTAGCTAACACTATTTCCATGTCCTTATCCATGGTTGCTAGAACTCCTTTCTGATGCATCCTGTTTTACATATTTTTACTATTATGACCTTGTAATTTAAAGAAACTCAGACTCCTTAACACCCTCACCTAAATATTAGCTAACATCTGCTAAAAATACCCATTTTTTGCTTAGTGTAGGTGTTCCCTAAAAAGTGTTTTCAGTCATGTTAAAATAGCTCAGCTGAACTAACCTGACTGAACATAGTGCCCTTTGCCCCTAAAGGCATGTTCGTAAGGCCTTATTTCAACAAAGCATTTTAGTATGTGTTTATGTCTGACTGAGGTCCAGTAAAACATTTACTTGCTTTGCTGAGCTGAGATCTTGGACTGTTTTTATATAGCTAACAGGAGTCAAAATCTAGTAAAAAAATATTTTTGTCACCAGCACCAATATAATTACATTTAAATTCAGATCCACTGAATAAGACAGTATTTTGATATAGTTTTCAGAGTAGAAAATTATTTTAAAGATGCTTGTGATACATTGCGGGGTGGGGGGGAACCCTACGTTTACAGAGAGGCAAGGATTTGGCGGGGACCAACTGCACGACTGGGATAAAGTTAGACAATTGTCTAACTTGTCAATTACAGTTGGCTAACTTTGTCCCAACCATGCAGTAGATCCAATAAAATAAATTTTTGCCTCTTGCTTAAATCCTAAACCATCACAACTACATCACTCTAACAGTACTATTACACAGCAGAGTCCTGAATCCAGCTTCATATTAATCCTAAACATGCATGAAGTTTCCTGTGTTTCTCATTGCTAAGTATGCCTTGATCCAGGTTTTCTAAAGTGACTAGTTATCTTGGGTGCCTTAATTTTTGGGATCCTTAGTTGAGAGATCTTAAGCCTGATTTTCATAAGAGTAGTAAGAATAATCAACCCCTTCTACAGTGTTCCTTAATTGGGATTCCAAAAAATACATAGTTCTGAAAATATTGGCCATTTATGTCAACTTGCATTTACACTGTTGCCCCATGGTATATCTGAGTTAAAATACAAACTCTTCAGGGCAAGAACTTGGCCTTTTATCCATTTTGCATGAGCTGTGTATAATTTTGACACTATATAAAAACTTTACTTGAGAACACTTTTCATAAGGCACGTATTTCAGATTCAAGTAACAGTTCTTTCTTCTGTGTATATCTACATGGATTAATAGAGTAAACTAGTTCACTCTTCAGGAAGAGAATTAAATAAGATATTTGAAAACGGTGTGAAATTTGTGTAGGAACCAATGCAGGAGAATTGCCTATAGGAAAACAAGTTTCCTTGGGGAACAGTATATTTGAAATAGCTGATGTTTTGTATGTGAAATCTTGCAAACCCTAATCTGGACAATGAGCTTTAATCTGCACTCTTTGAAAATGTAACCTTGCAGGGTTTTTCAATATTTAGGAATTCTTTTTTCCAGCAAATACATGATTCTGATTATACTCCATAGCTCCAACTGAGTTAATTTTCCACTTTTTAAGATTTACTTTTCTTTAGTATGAATAGTATACATTGTCTCTTCTCCAACCTTAGAACTGTAATTATTTTCTGGAGAACTGAAAGTAAAACTGTTTCTTTGTTCTTTGTGAGCCTGAGAGTTGAGTATCTTGTGTTGAACTTCCCTTTGGGTAATAAGTGGTTCATCAGCCCTTCACTTCTCCCATATCATCTTACATCATTAGAAATTGTTGCAAAGGTTATATCTGAAGAAACGAATATGTAATTAACCTACCTTATGCATGACCATTGTATCCAATAGTTTTATTTACAGTTGGTGACAGCTCAGGTACTTAATGTCATTGTGACATTGGAAACAGTTCCACTAATAACCACCATCTCTTCTATTTATTCTGTACACTTCACTTCTGCTGAAGTCAGTCAGTGGAATGAGGAAGATGATAAACAGCATGGTTCTTCCTGGCAGCTTAACCTTGTGTAAACAGTCAGAACCATGATTAGAAAAATCTTTAACGAAGGACCATAGACTCAGGAGACTATAAGGGCACAGCTAAAACTTGTTTAGTGGTGCACTTGCTTACAAGTCTGATGGATGACTCATTAAATTAAAAAAAAATTAAAGACCAGTTTGAGCATGAAATCGCAGAACAAGAAATTATACACAAACTGGACTGTGTTAAATCTGGTTTAAACAGGGATTATGGATTCTTATCCCATTGCTTGGATTAGCTTTTATGACCCCTTTGGGTTCCTATGGGTTTTTTGCTTGCATGCCTCTCACAGCACTTCCCTCCCCCCGACTCAATTCCTTCCCTACCATGTTCTCACCTACTCTAGTTACTTCCTCCACTTCATACTCTGCTCTATGCTGTCCTTTCACAACATTTGATTAGGTGAATTTGGGTTTATGAAAGCTTGTGCTCTCTCTCTATATGCATCTTATTTAGTTAGCTTAAAAAGATGCATATCTACCCTGACTTCTGACTGACTGCAAACTAACATGACCACCCAAACTATCTCTCTCATGTATAATGAAGGCAGGTGCAGCAAAGTTCTCTACAAATTGATTAATTGCTGTGTATTGGGGTTTAAATAAATGCAGTTTTCTTTTGGGCTTTTGGCCGTTATACTCAAGCAACCATTACCATTACCTTTTTTTTGGTTTTTAAAGAATAGTCAATTAGGTTAAAGAGTGAGACCTGCACATTGCACCAAGGATATGCTTATAAGATAGGACACATGCACAAAAAGTGTCTGGGACTAGAATCAAGCCTTACACTAGAGTTAGAATCATAGCAAATTAAGGTGGAAGGAACCTCTGGAGGTCATCTAGTCCAGCCCTCTGCTCAAAGCAGGACCATTCCCAACTATACCATCCTACCCAAGGCTTTGTCTAAGTGGGTCTTAAAAACCTTCAAGGATGGAGATTCCACCACCCCTCTGGGTAACCTGTTCCAGTGCTTTACTACCCTCCTAGTGAGAAAGTTCTTCCTAATATCTAACCTAAACTTCTCCTGCTGCAATTTGAGACCATTACTACTTGTTCTGTAATCTGGCATCACAGAGAACAGTCTAGCTCCATCTTTTTTGGAATTACCCTCCAGGTAGTTGAAAGCTGCTATTAAATCCCTCCCCGGTCTTCTCTTCTCCAGACTAAATAATCCCGGTTCCCTAAACGTCTCCTCAGAAGTCATGTGCTTCAGCTCCCTAACCATTTTTATTGGCCTCCACTGGACTCTCCAATTTGTGTACATCTTTTCTGTAGTGGAGGGTCCAAAACTGGACATAGTACTCCAGGTGTGGCCTCACCAGTGCTGAATAGAGAGGAAGAATCACTTCCCTCAGTCTGTTGGCAATGCCCCTACTAATGCAAAAAAAGTCCAACTAAAACAAAAAAATCCTTTATGAGTTGTCCCATATAAAATTTTTTGTTTGTTTTGCATCTAGTTTGGTCACAGTAGATGACTATGCTATGTCTCCCTAGTTTTTAGTTTTACATAAATGATCTGAAAGCACTGCTTTGGTTTAAATTTTATTACTTTCTGCTTTAATGAACCTTGATTTTTCCTTTCCTCCAAGATCAAAAATCTCTCAAAGGAAAAAAAATCACAGATATATCATTATATAGAATTGTATTCACCTCTGCACATTCATCTCTCTCTTTCTTTCTTTCTTTCTTTCTCTTTGACATGGAGCTTTTGATAGTTAGCTTTGTGTTTCTTCATTATCCACAGTTTTATGCCTGCAAGTAAGTAATATACCTTTATAAAAGTTTGTTTTAGCGCACAGTCTTGGAAATATATTTTTGAGTCACAGAACCAGATAATTGAGACTAAGGGCTTGGTTCACACACAGTATTGCAGTGCCTAATTTTTGGTGCCTCATCACTGTGTAAAACAGACTATTGGACTAGCTGGTCTAACCCAGGGGTCATTCATGCTTCAGTGGAGGTCTGAAATTACCCAGCTCAGCCCTTTGGCCTGACTGCTGTTACTTCTTCCTGTCACCTGGCCATCACATGGTTTAAATTCTTGCCACAGAAAAGCTGTGAAGTCCCTGGCTTTGTAGGCTAGTTCTAGCCTACAGGCTGTAGGTTGCTGACTCCTGGTCTAGCCCAGTAAATAGCAGTTCTTATGCCTTTTGCTCTCAAGTGGGATTTACAACCCTGAGCAAGATGCCTAGGCTACCCTATACAATTCCCAGGGAGAGTAAAGTGTCAAAGAGTGGAATTTGCAGGAGCTGGCATGTTGGACCGGTAGCTGTCTATACTACCAAGTGTAAAATGCCAAAAAGAGAGGTGTGGGGGAAGCCCAACATCTCTGGTGGAGTTTGGTATCTGTCAGTCTCAGATGAGTGTATGTCTGCTTGGGATTCACAGCCCTGAACCCTCTCCTGAACTTTGGCACCTAAGCCCTTCCTTCAGAAAGTGGGAGGGTTTTGGTCCTATTTAAAAGCAAGGTGAGAATATGTGTCTTTTTGATACAGCAGTCCAGTGAATCGGACACTCTCCTACTTTCAATTGCCTCCTCTGTCTGAGGGGATTTGGACTCATCTCTCCCACCTTCCCTCTCCTGTTAGAGTTCTATCTCCCTCTCAAATAAGTCTCTTTCTGCTGAAGATGTTAACTTATATAGCTAATTAGATATTAATTGGATTCCTTAAGTGAGTGCCTGATAAGAAGGTTATAGAGTCATTCTCATGCTCTCAGTATTTGAGCATTTGAGACAAAGCAAAACCACTTCAGCAGAAGAAACTGGAGTTCAAAAATACTCTATAATATAATGGTTTGAACAGTCACTTTGAAGGTGGAAGATACAGGTTCGCATTTCTCAGAGAAAGGATAGTAACTTTCTAACGACTGTACTAATGGGGTAGCACTGTTGCTATGCATAGCCAGAGGGCTACCAGCACTTAAAATGTGAGCCTCCCCATGTTCGACCAGTCAAGCACAGCGCAAAGTGTTTGTATTGTAGTAAAGTTACAACTTTTTGCTGGAGGAGTATCTCCAGGTTGAATTAAGTAGCATGAGCTCAATTATTGTCTGGCCACTCCACAGGCATAATATGAGCAAATTCATAGTCCTCCTGGCACCAGCGGGATCCAAAGACAGGAGTGGATCCAGCAGCAGGAATGGCAACCTCTCCTGGGCTTGGGTCTTCATGTCTCCCTTTGCCCACCACCAGTGGCACAGATCCGGCTCACTCAAATGTGCCTGTGGCAGGTGCTTCCATGTTGGTAAGAGCTGGGCAGATAGCAAGGAGCGCGTGCAGGTTGTATGTCTACATGGGCAGATGTACAAGCTGCAGAACTCAGCATCTGCGGCAGGGAGGAGGGAGCTGGCTCTAGCCCTGTCCCAAGCTGGCTGTGAGGGCAGTAAGCATTACCGTGTGACTGCTCAGAACTCGTTTTAATATTTAATATGGTACAGTTGTTGCCAGCACAAGGTGCCCGAGGGAGGCAACAATTGGGTTCGTTGCCCGGTCTGCGTCGCGCCAAATAAACACACTGGGGGGAGAAGTAGACAGAGTTTATTTGAGCTCAAGTAAAAGGTGCGGGGAGACTGTATGGTCTCAAATCCCACACGCCTAGCCCTGCAACAGTGTATATTTATACCCTGGTCATTTTCTGCAGTAGTTTTCCACTAGCTGGCCCCCACCTCCTCCCTTCTCTCTCTGAGCGGTGCCCTTGCATTCCACAGATAACAGTTTTTAGGGAGTTTCAGTTTGCTTGCTACTCATCCTGTTTTCCAGTATTACAGGAGGTTACAAAAGTTCAAAGAAAGGGTTACAAAGGTTCGG
>NW_017728918.1:85519253-85537068 GCF_001723895.1 Crocodylus porosus
CTCGTGGTCTTCCATCCCTCTGAGTTACCTAGGGTTATGCCCAGTGACACCAACACAGTGATGCCTACTGTGTCTCAGATAAAACATACTCCATGTGTCCCTTCCAACAAGGTCCTTTGCTGGGTCACATCCCACAAAGTGATAGGTGGGGGAACACCCATGAGGGGTACTTGGAGCTTCATTTCAGAGACCCTCAGCACAGCCCTTTGCTCCCTGCAGTGCCCTGCCAGCCCCTGCCTGGGAGTGCTTGAGGCTGGGCTTGCGCCAGGGGGTTCCTGCCTCTTGGAGCCATCTTCTTTTTATCATGTTGTCCCTCCTTATTTCTTAATAGTCTGTCATTCATGGACATTTCTGCTCTACCACCTCTGCCTTTATTCCTGTCTTTACTATACCATGAGTGGGATAGTCTCTGAAGAGAGAGTGGGGAATTCCTATAGCTTGGCGTGTGTTCAGTCAGGCTAGTCATACTGCTGATGTAAACGGAGGAGCGCTGAGCAGGGATAACAGTTGTAACAGGTCTGCACTTGGCACTGGTGAAACTCCTCTGGCACCTGTACTTAAAGAAGGAGATTAAAGGAAACAGAGAGGACTTGCAGAAGAGCCACAATGGGTGTTTCTACATGTTCATGAATGCGCTTTTGCTACTGCGCATTCAATTTAATACCTCTAGTGTGAGGCCCTCCTAACTTAATGTGTGTAGGCTGCCCTAGCACAGCAGTGAAAGTGCACGCTTTTTGTGCGTAGGCTGCACGTTCATTCACACACGGTCTTTGCTCGAGTGCGCCGAAAAACAGGCCGCTGCGCATCAAAGCACACCGGTGGACGCGCTCCTGTGGGAGCGGGTGAGTGGAAGGAAAGAGCCAGGTAGCCTGAGGTGTGTCATTCCTCAGGCGTTACTTTTGTAGGATCCTGGTGCCTGCGCGGGGAACAGAAACTTAAGATGGCAGGACGGCAGCCCCAGCGGAGCCGGCCCCGCCATCATGACCCAGGAGAGCGGCACTGAGTCACCTCCGGGCGGGCGGGCGGGACGGGGCATGTCCTGCACCTGGGCGCGGGCTGACCGTGGCTTCCCGCCGCCTCCCACCTGCGCGGGGCGGGGCTGGACGGGCGGCGCCTCTGCACGGCCAGGTAGCGGCGCGGCGCCTTCCCGACTCGGCGCGGCGCGGTGTGGTGCTGCTGGCGGGCGGGCGGTAGGTAAGTGCGGGCCGGGGGAGCGGGACCTAGCGGGGAGGGCGGCCCGGGAACCGCAAGCACGCGTGGCGGGGTGGAGCGGGCTGCTGCAGCAGGGCTGGGACGGGACGGAGCGTGTGCGTTTGCAGGATAATATGTATTATTATACAAACGTGCCCATTTGGACGCGTGTGTGTTCTTTCAGAGCTGTGATTAAAGTTAAGCCCCTGCACCAGTTTGCAGGTGTGGGTGTTTGGCTACGGCCCAGGCTGGGCACTTCAGCTGGGGGTGTGCCAGGGCTCCTGCTGGGACCAAAGCCAGATGGTGTTGCCCCTCCACCCCAGGTCAGACCGATGGCCAAATTTGGGGTCAGGAAGGGATTTTACCCCATGGTCAGGTTGGTAAGGACTGTGGGGTTTTTTGCTTTCCTCCATAGCAGGGCCATGGCCCGTCTACTCGAGGCTTGTGAGCATGTATTAACAACGTTAGACGCCGGAAGTTGGTTTCCGTGGTTCCTTTGCTTTTCCTGTGGCAGGTTAGGGTGTTAGGTCTGTGTTGTGTTGGGGTTAAGAGTAGTCTTAGAATTTATATAAGATGGTTTGGATAGGGACATTGGCAACGTGTAAGGGATGCATGCAGGTGCACATGCACCCTTTGAGATTGGCCGTGCCCCGCCTTGAGAGAAGCACCAGCAGCACTTCCAGGTTTGCCACCGGCACTTCCGGTTTTGCAGTCGACCGCTGGGGGACCCTCTCTCCACCCCAGTCAGCAAGCGGCCGCTGGTGCCCCCCCAGTATTAGGAGGCACCAGTTGCCCATGGATAGAGTTGGTCATGCCCCAGGCAGGGGGTTGGACTAGATCAGTGTTTCTCAACTGGTGAGTTGCAACCCAAAAGTGGGTTGCAAGAATATGTGAAAGGGTCATGAACAAACTTTAAAAATGGATTCTCCTTTAAAGGAGAAAAACGTGGGGAATCATGGCTTTTCCTTCACAGGCTGGCAGAGATCCAGCCTGTAAGGGACTGCTTAGGGGCCCCCATGCCCCACCCTCTGCCCCACACACTTGAGGGCTGGGTCCTGGGAGCAGTGGGGCAGGAGTGAGGGGTGCTGGGTCAGGACTGGCCATTTGACGTTTACACATGGGTCCTGGTACAAAAAAGGTTGAGAACCACTACAGTAGATGAACTCTCCCTTCTAGCCTGACTTCTCTATGATTTGGATCTTATATTACCAGTAAAATAGAAGCAAAAAGTGTGGATTTTCTAAACAGATACACCCCACATACAGGAATAGGCAATTCCATTTTAAAAAGAGCTATTGAGTAAATAATTTAGTTTGCCTTTGCTACTGCTTAGCATGTACAAGTGTTTGTTAATAAATATTTATGAAAAAAGACTTTTTACATTATTGAGCTATTTTTTTCTGATTCTTATTTAGTCCAAGACGCAGCCTCTGGAACCTACTAAAGAAGAGAACAAAAAGAAGCCAGTTTTGGGAAAGCTTGGAAATTTGTTTAGTCCAGGGAGGAGAAAACATGCCAAATATCCAATAGAATCTTCAAGTCCAACTGTGAAAAGTAAGAGATCAGTTTCTCCTTGTAAAGAGACGGCCACTGAGAAATTGATAGGTATAGCAGACACAGAGGAAAGATCTGAAACCCTGCAAGCACAGGGGGCTGCACAAAGTTGGGATGCTGCAGAATGTAGTAGTAAAGGAGCCTCTTCTGATGAGTGGTCACCTGGTTGGAACAGCAGTAATGAAACCATAAAAAACACATTTTTTGCAAGTGACTTTACTTTGGAGGGATTAGAACTAGGAACAGATCTCATTAATTCAACAACACCAGATTTTCTGAAGAGCTTGAATAGTGTATCTTGTGAAGACTTAGAAAACAGCATATTAAACCACAAGCAATTAGTGAATGTGCAAGTTTCTGCAGAACCTGAGTATGCAGAATCAAAGGAATTCCCACGCAGTTTGGAATCCAAAGCAAGTGGGCGCGCACAGTCTACTAGAGTTTTAAAATTTGATATCTATCTTAGAAAAACAGAAGAAACACTTTCTCATGAATCTGTGGCTTCTGTAACAGGAGAAACGTGTGGGGATATAGACACAATGGATAAAAAACCTGCAAATAGAAGATCTGGAAAAAGGAGGAAATCTCAGTCTTCTAGTGACACTCCAAATGGTGAAAGAAACCAGACTGACAGCTCTTCAAAAGACGATTCAGTTTTTGTTGATGATGCTTCCTCTGATGCAGGAAAGATAAACTCAGAGAGAAGAATTAAGTCTCCTCCGCAGACTCCTGAACGGAATTCTTTTTCTAGTAATCAGGACTTAAAAGTTGGTTCTAGTCACAAGGGGTTTCCTAAAGCTGAAACTGATAAAAGCAAACAGCAGGCTTCCACTTCAGCCCCATTCAGAAGAAGATCACTTAAAAAGAATCAATCTGATACAGTCCCTGTTTCACCCACAGGTTCAAAGAGTCAGGGAAAAGATTCTGTGCCAAAAAGGCAATCTGTAACAGCAACAGAAAGTAACTCAACAATGAAAAATGCTTCAGTGGAAAAGGGAACTGTATCTGCATCCTCAGGTGAAAATAACATGGTTTCTAAGGTTGCCGCAGTTGCTAACATGGAAAACTCCACTTCATTACTTGCTGAAGGTAGAACTGAATCTAAGACAGTAAAACAGATAAACAGCGCTGATGGAAGAGCTCCCCTGTGTACGGAAAGGATTGAAAATGGAGAGCTAGGTAAAACATCCGAAAAATTAACACGTTCTGATTCAGACAGCTCAAATTGGAGAACTATGGATGGTTCCAGAATGACAGTTACAACAAAAATTAGTCTGTAAGTAATTTTTTATACTTCTATCTAATTTAGCAAGGTCAGAGTCACTTTGTTGGGGATATCTGACCCCAGCAGTCTTTCCTGCCCAGAGCAGGGGGGCTGGATCCAATGATCTCAGAAGGCCCCTAAAATGTGAATCTGTAAAATCCTTTGATAAACTTACGGCACACTTTTATTTATTTATTAATAAAGAATTGCATCCATATTGGATGGTTATAGCCATGGTGGTCCAAGAAATGTATGGGAGGCAAGGAGGATTTTTTTTTTTTTTATGATCTCTTTTATTAGACATAATGTATAGTTGGACCAGCTTTTGGGCAAGAAGGGCACTTAATGCTTGAAAGCTTGTCCGATATCTCTCCCATTTTTCCAGTCAGTCCAATAAAAATACCAAGAAACACTTCTTGCCTCTCATGTATACCCATATAAAGTATTCTTGGTTAATAACAACATTATGAACTTGAATTTCTGATATAATGACCTCGTAATTGATACACACCAGTATCACTTAAAGGTTACTATAACTAAAAATACTACCAACATCTCTCTCTCTGTTTTCCTTGTGCTCCAACAGGGCTTTGCATATTCCACTTTTCCCCTGTATAGTCAGTCAATCTCTCTTTTGTTTACAAGACGCTGACAACCATCAGCAAAAGAAGATTCTTTAAAAGTTGCCTGTTTTAGGAGGTAGAATTAAAAAAAGATCATTTTTGCAAAAACATTAAATATCCTGTGTCACTTTAGTAAGTAAGTCATGTTTTAGAAAGCCCCATCTTTAGTTACCGTAAGATGAATGCTCAATTTGAATTCAGAAGGTTGAAAAGCAGAATGCTTGGCACTATTGAGTTTGCCTGGACACTTAAAAGCAGGGTAATGTGACCCCTATCACTAGCTGAAACTCGGTGGTAATTTTATAGATAAGGGGTTCTGCCGGTGATGAATGTAACTCCATTGAATTTAGTGTAGCTATCCCAATTCCTAGCACCTGAGGATGTGGCTAAAGATTTTCTAATGTAAAAATATTGGAGTGAGAAATATATTCAGGTTGTTATTTTAAGCAGCAAATGTGGTTTGTGTTCTGTTTGGGTTGTTTTGTTATTGTTTGAGTATAGCACATTTTATTTGAATTTGTACAGCTGCTCCTGCCAGTAGTTGTGCACGTGAGTAACAGCAGCATTTCTATGCACATGTCTTAATATTACAGCTGTCAGGGCCTGAGCCGGAAAATGTCCTTCACACAGAAAAACAAATCATCTTTTTTTTTTTAATTGTGTGAAGAAGCATAAATACTTTGGCTGCACTTCTTATGACCCTTTTGAAGATTAACAGTAAAATCACTGCAATTGTTTATTTTCTGTACCTGAATGATAGGTGAAATAAGTGACATCCATTATATTTAGTTCTGCATTGTGTCACTTATTTGAATTGATCAGACCTCTCATCATGCATGATATTCAAATTAGGGAGGTGAAAATAACAGTTGATTTCTGTTAGTTTATCAATTTTGACACATCTGTTTGTTCCAGGCCTGGAGAAATAACCAAGAAATACCAAACAATTAGTACTGTATTTTAAATGTAGCAGTGCCTTGTATTAAAGGAGTATTAAGGTTAGAAATTATAGTTTAAGGTGAGCACCTGTTTCTTGTGATGTTTTATCAAAACTGAGAGAACTAAATATTAAATACTTAACATTTCAATTTAGTTTTTTACAAACTGTACAGCTGTTTTTCTTCTTTTGCATTTCACTCAACTAACTATACTAATCTCTCTCATGTACTAGCCTGATTTACAGTATTTGCCTAGCAAACTTTGCAGAGAACATATTATAAATTTTAAAACAATCTGACACCATTATATTATTCTTAGCCAGTTGACTACAGAATCTAAGTCTGATGTATTCACTTTCAACTGAAGCAAATCCTGACAAGAACGCCTAGCTGTAAGGCATGAACATTCTAAAAAAAATCAATTCTCTTATTTTTTCATAAATATTTATTTTCACATCTTAGCAGTTTTTATCTTCAGGAACATCAGAATTTCAACAGTAATGCTCTTTGCCTTTTTTTCTATTGTGCCGTGCTAAGGTGCAGGTACCATGCTGATACAGTCATAAACATACAGATTGTTTTGCTATGATGCACACTACTTAAACTGTTTGAGTTTGTTTGTTTAATTTATATTGTGCCTATGGTGACAAGCCATTTGCCAAATCCTGTCACTTTATATATTAAAAACACTGATGAAAATGATTTAAGACGATCTGCTATTTTGTTCCGCAGGCACTCATCCTGTACCTGCCTCCTAGCAACTAATTAAGGCTGATTACATTGCTTTTGAAAAGACTTTATTACAGTTAATCAAAAAACAACTTGCACTTCAGTCCACTCCACCTCTACTCACACCCAATCTGTGCTGCAGAAGACAGCTACACATTACCAAGTTTTGCTAGCAGAATTTATGTTCTCCTAGCAGAGTTCTGAGGGCTTCCACACTGAAAACTCCCCCACTGTTCTGCCAAATAGATTAAGGCTTTTGCTGTCAGTTGACAGCTGACACAGATCTGCTGGCCGATTTGCTGGTTGCCAAATAAGCCTGTCCTATGTTGCTTGGACCCTACCTGGGATAATTGCTGCTAGTTTGCTGTACACTAAATTATTTCATACCATTGTCTTTCAGTAAGAAGCAAGTGCTCTTTCCAATAGAAGTGAGTTATGTTTAGTAATAATACCTTTAATTGGACCAACTATATACATAAAAGGTAAATATAAAGGAAATAAGGAGTTAAAAGTAATTGTTCTACCTGAGCTGTTCTAGCTTAGGGTCTATCTGTTTTGTCTGACCTCTCTCCCAACTATATATTTGGTTCAGTGAAAGATTTTATGACACAAACCTTGCTTCTAGCATATTGTATAGACCACCGTGGATACAACAGCACTGTAGCACTGTTATCTAATATCATGTAGTCATTCGGCAAAATTGAACGTTTAACGAGTTCCCAGCAGTAGAGTTGGAGTGTTGTTGTAAGTGGTGTAACTGAGGGGAGCAGGAGCCCAAGTTACAGCCGTTGGGGATGAAAAGAAAAGGTACAAAGACAGCTACTGCCACAGAGGGGCAGCTGGCCACACTGCTGGCAGCACAGGGCTCAGTGCTGCCTTGTGCACTGAAGCTGCAAGGTGGAGACCTACCCTTTTATGCCTTTGTAGCCACGATGGTCCAGGAAATATATGAAAAGCAAGGGTTGTTTTGCTGAGAATTTTAAATTGGACCAAGTGACAGAGATGTAGTGAGCTCATTCAATGCCTGGGGGGAGGGGAAAGGGGTTGCCAACCACTGTAGACAGGGATTGGGGTTGGGGGTGGGAGGTAAGAAAAGTCTGGTCTGCCCAGGCTCTCATACACTGAAGGCTGCCACCACAGCATTGGCTCTGGTGGTTGCATCCCTGTGGCCTAGGCTCCATGGGAGCTGACCCTCCTGCCCTGGTATTTACCCCACCTTCTTCCCCCTCCCTGCCCTCCCATTTGCTGTTGTGTGCAGCGCTCTACCTGCTGTGGCAAAAACTCCCCCGCATGTGTGGAGTGGGAAGAAACTCTTGCCCCTCAGATACACAGCTGGGTACAAGGCTGCACTGTCCAACTGCCTCTGCTGCGGCAGACTTTTGTGGGTAAGGAGGGGGATAGTTGATACCTGGAGCTAATCCCTGCCCCACCCCCACCCCTCCCAGTTAAACAACTGCTACATATCTAGTTGACAATGTTAGACAAGCTTTCACACCTAAAATCCCTTTCCTTCCCAAACGTAAGTATTAACAACATTTCCTTTTCCAGTTGGTCCAACAAAGGTATTGCCAAAAATCCTCCATTGTCAGTGACTTCAGAGGGAAATATTTATTTATTTTTTTAGATTTGTATCTTGCCCTAGTACCTTGGAGTAGGTTTAGTAGGGTGAAAGATGGCTATGCACCTTATAATAATATTGACTATTTCTATTAGCTAGAAGCTGCTATGCTAGCATCAGTCAGCTGAGTGGCATATTGCTGATATAAGCAGGTAATGTCAGTTGATATAGTCAAAGCACTAAGTGAAATTCTTCATCTTATTCATCAGAACACACAGGCTGTAAATCTAGGTGTGTATCAGACTGTTGTGTAATGGGAGAGAAAGGCAATTGGTCTCATTACAAAGTGACTTTGTCTAGTGTAGTGTGAGAAAAGAATTAACCTTACGCAGTTGAGAAGACTCTACTTTTTATTTTCAAAAGCTAAAAACACATTAAATATTTTTAAAAATATATGTACTGTTTTTGTTTGGCATGTTTTGATTTTACATACATTTGTGCACACCCTCTTCTAGCTTATTAGCTGGAGCTGGAATTTTTAAAATACCACTTTAAGCTACAGCATTTTCCAATGCCGGATAGGCTACTTTGTACTTTACTATATACTTAATGGTGGCAACACAAGTCTAGGTATTAGGCTTCTGCTGCAGAAGCAACACTAAGAGTTTAGTTTTTAATTGTTATTTATTTATTTAGAATTCTTTCAGCTAAACAGTTTTACTGTTCTTTCCCTTTTTGTATTCACATGCTAAAATCTTATTTTAAAAACTCGAATTTTTTTAACAACTTAGAGTCCAGTTTGGAGCTTAAGTGATTGAAAGTCTAGTATTAATCAGGCTTGGAGCAATGTCTAGATTTACATAAATAAAATCTCAAACTGTACAGTTATTTTGATATTCTTAATGGATTTTGGCCCCAGTTCTAGCATTTGATGTTCAAACATTGATTCGTAAATAATTGCATTTAATCTCATTTAATTATCCTGCTCTGCTAACATGCCATTTTGCTTTGCTTATGTCAGGCTCTGTTCTGGCATTAAAGATACTTGTTTAACTTGTCTGTTCCACTATGTGTTGTCTGTGTGAGTCACTGGCTATATCGGGTTAAATTGGGAGAGGTCTAGCTATGTGCTTCTGCAGGTTGGTTGCAAGGTGGTAGACTTCCAAAGGAAATGCACTAGTATCTTCTTCCTGCTTTCACTTAAGTTTGGAGCCAAATAGTGGATTGTAGTAATTATTAGCAAGACCTGAATGCATGCACAAGATAGTCTGGGTAATCTGATGTATAAACCCAACCTCTGCTATTCCCCACAAAGTCAGAGTTATATTTCAAGCACATCAAAAATAGCATTTACCTTTGATTCATGTAATGAAATTGAAGCTTAGTCTTTTTATTTTTTAACTCATAAGACAATGTTACTTGAAATGTAAAACATACCTGTTGGGGGAAGCTATCGGAAGGACTAGCTGGGATGGAGTGATGGAAGGGGGTGGAATTCATGGACCATCCCCTGCCATGGCAGGCCTATAAATTCGTCTCCATGGGCTCAAAATTCTTCTTTTCTTCTTTTTAAAGAAGTGAGCCTCTAACTGCTGTTCTGAAGCTACTCTTCAAAATGTGAAGCCCATGTTACTGATGCTAAGTTATACTGATGCAGAGGCTTCTGCTTGAATTTGCTGAAAGAGTGAAACTGAACTACTAAGGTGGTAAATGCTCACTTATATGGGTTTCAACTCAGATGCAATTTGGTAATACTTTAGCTCTCAACACTACCTATTACACTACTTAGTGGGGCAGAAAGAGAAGCAAGGAAGATCTCTTCACTAATTTCCCAAAGTGTATTGTAGTGGGAGTAAACAGCCAGTCAGGAAAGGGTATGGGAGATGAATATATTGAGATGAGGAATCCTTTAACAACCAACCTATAAGAGTGAAACCCTAACCATGTGCCCACCATCCCTCCATGTTGCTGGGAGAGCACTGACTTAAGACAAGTGAAAAATGTATCTAAAAATCTTGCTCAAAGTTGTTTTTCCCTGATGTTGCGCTGTGAGTTATGGAATTTCAGCCTTCCTACAAATGTAAAACAGACAAGAACTCCCTGAAAATAGTGTTCACATTTCAACGTACATGTTTTCCTTTAGCTCCTGCTGAATTGACCAGCCTAAAAAGAATTGGGAATTGTCAGTACTTTTAAAAATATTTTATTTTCTAACCGGCTAATTAGTTTTCATTGATGAAACATAAGTACCTTACAGTTATGATTTAAAATTTTAAAAGTTGTAGTTTCAGTGTTAGCAGAGGAATATTTTATAAAATAGTTAATGCTTCCAGTTTTATTCTTTCTTTTTTTGCTCTTGTTGCTCCACCCATAACTGTAGTATTTGATGGCCTTCCAATAGTTCAGTAAGTAATATACGATTTGTTCTCTCATCCTTTCACTCAAAGAAAGAACAAAAAAGTATAAACAATGCCATACTGAGATCACATGTCCATGTAGCCCAGTATTTTCTCTCTCTCATGGCAGCAAAAACCGAAAGCAGTATTTGAGCAGGATATATTTGCTTTTGAGTATCTTGTTTTTTGGCGTGAAGTTTTATTTCAGTTGGTTTCTCTCTAGGTTTATGTGTAGAATTTCTCTAGAACTAAAGCTCTATCCCACTATTTAGTTAATAGCTCAATATGTAGACAGATAATTTTCTGGCACACAAATACTTATTCTTATGTATAAACTTAGATGTCATGTGACTTTAGAGCTTGTTTCTGGCAGTTTATCTGTGATCTCCCATAGTCATTAGTGTCCATATAGCTTATTTACACACTACTCTACCATAGAATATCATAGAAAAGTAGGGCTAGAAGGGACCTCTAGAGGTCATCTAGCTCAACCCCCTGTGAGGCAGAATCATCCCCAAACCATCCTATAAAAATTTGTTGTCTAACTTATTAGCAAACCTACAAGGTTAGCCCTGACACAACCACAAGGCATAATACCCTAACCTACCACAGGTAAAGCAGACAGACCATGGTGGCTAGTGTCCTGCTGCTGCAAAGGTTTTTCCATTACTGCATGCATGTAACTTCCTATAGGGTTTAAAGGACAAATTCCACTTGGTGAACTGGTAGTGGCAAATGTTGATCCTCTTGGATCATGGTGTATGCATGACCTTTAATGCATATGCCTGGGCAAGAATTTTTGGAGGAGTGAAGGCTGCCCAGACCTTCTATCCAATGAGACAGAATCCAAGGATCAGATTGAATCCTCCATGGCTGTAGTTGTATAAATGTCTGGGAATCAAACCCAGGTCTCCTGTGTGGTAGACAAGGAGTCTACCACTGAACCACAGGGGAATCCTTGATGACCTGGTAATGGGTTATTTAACACTTTGATAAGTTTTGAAAGTCTTTGCCCCAATTCATTACTGCATCCTGACCCTTTTAGCTGTTCTTGCTGTGCAAAAGGAGCCTAAAACAGACTGATTACCCAGCAGCCATTCCCCTGGGAAATCCTTGTGTGGGAGTGATTGGGGGAAGGATGTGCTGTGACTGAAGCTCTCACTGCTTTGGCTATTCTAGATTCCAGGTGGTTTAAAAGGAATTGCCCAAACTCTTAGTAAGCTAGAGCAGTCCCTGGGGAGGTTTTCCTGTGTGGAGCCTCTGTTATGTCAAAAAAGTTCTCTAGTGTAGACCATTAGAAGGAGTCTTTCTCTTGGCATAGCTATACTGTCTTCCTGAACATCATGAACCAAAGCAATAAAAACCATCTTCTGTTGACATAGCTGTGTTCACACCAGAGTTTTTCCTGTCATAGCAATTCCAGTGAGAAGGTAATATTTTTTTCATACTTGTACCCAGATGTAACTGTGCTGGCAAAACTTTTCAGTGTAGATTAAGCCTTAAGAAATGGGTCTTGGGCTAGCCAAGAATTTGGGAGTCTAAGAAGTGGTGTAAAGCTCTGTCCCTTGTCATTCGGCTTGCAGCTCTTCAGAGGTGTGGCTCATAATTTGGCCTTTAAAGTTTGGCTATATCTATTAGAAATGGAGACTAGTAATTTTAAATGCAGTTGTAAATTACCAAACAGAATTCATAATTGGAGAATTTTTTTTATCTAGACATATAATATAGTAATTATGATGATTTTATTGATTTTTATCTGTCAAGATTAGTGTGGAATGAAACATGGACTCCAAGATGAAAAGGGAAATATTGTAATAAATTTATTATTGTAAAGCCCAGCTCACTTTACATTGAAAATGTACCTGGCTTAAAAAAGGAAAATTTAATTCTATTTGTTTGCTTTTAAACTTTGACACAGATATAAAAAGTTGAGGATCTCTGTTGCATCTTGTCAACTGATTCACTATTGTGTTGATCTCCTAGACCAGGGGTGTCAAACATAAGGCCTGCGGGCCAGATCTGGCTTGCAGAACCATTCCATTCAGCCCACTGGTAGTCTGGTGGGTAACCAGAAGTGCTATGTCTTGACTCTGTGCCACTGGGCAGTGGCATGGAGCCAGAGGCATGCAGCTGCAGGGAGCTGTGTTCAGGCAATACTGCAGAGCCAAGGGGCTGCCACCTATAGTCGTGTCTGTCTGGACCGCTGCATGTCCCTGGCTCCATACTGATGTTTGGTCAGAGCTCTGGGTTGCCTCACCAATGCATGCCCTTGGCTCTGAGTTGCTTGAATACAGCTCTGCACAGTTGCCCAACCTCGGACCCACACCGCTGCCTAAATGTAGCCCTGCGAATCCAACCCAAGAGGAGACCTTTTGGTCCAGATCCAGCCTGGGGTCAGTTTGACACCAGTGGTCTAGGTTATAGTAAATTGTGTGCATGTTTGTGAGATGCTATGTCCCTACTAGTACTCAATTAATTTTTACTGCCATTAGCACAGGGCATGTCTACATTGTTTCCATGCTTCTTAAAAATAAACTCTGATTTACCCTGAGGTGGTACAGATCTGAAGTGGTAAGGATACCATGGGACTGCTCCCCACCACTGCTTTTGAGATCTGTGTGTCCAGATTATAAGGGTGGCAGCAGCAACAAGTTCCAGTTGCAGAGTGGGATTAGATGGATGAGATTTATTTTTTTTTTCATCACATTCAATGGCAATATAGAGCCAGTGTAGGCATGCTGGCAGTCATGCCTTTCTTTTCATCAAGTCCTTTTAAAGTATTGAAACTTAAATTGTTAAAGAGGAATGCTATTAAGTACTGTTAAAAGGGAAAGATTTTGTTGTGAAGGTGCTTTATTTCTTTTTTTTTGTAATTGGAATGTTAGTTTTATGTAATGCTTTGCAACATATCTATCACTTTGCTTTTTGCAGTACAGCCAAACCCAAGAACGTAGAATTGCATTTTAAAGCACCCATGAGTCTTGACAACTTGGAAAGTGAGCAAGAGTCTCTTGAAAAAGCACTTAATAAAACTAACAACAGTATTGCCAACAAAATTTCCCTGTTTGAAAATAAATGTTCTCATCAGAATCAGCGACCTACTGATGTCCCTGCTTCAAAAAACAGTGTTGTATCAAACACATTTGTTGGTAGAGCAAAGTTGAAATTTGGAAAGCAAGCCACAGAAAATGGACAACCTGATAAAATAATAAATAAGCAGAACAGTTGCCAGAAGTTTTCTGAAAATGGGACACAGATTAAAGAAGACTCTGCAGAAGTAAAGGTCAAACTTGAAGAAAGCTCTCAAGCAGGGACTCCAACTAATGAGGAGGGTGGAAGGGTAGCAGAACTTAAAGTAAAAGCTGCTGGATCTCTTTTCAACCAAACCAGCAAAGCAGATGCTTGTTCTACCTTATTAAAACAATCGGATGCAGAACCTCCTATGATTAATAATGACAGTTTACAACCTAAATCTCTCAATGAAAGTAAAATCTTCCAAGATGATGATAACCAAACAATTGTGTGCTCAAAATTACTTCAAAATGAAAAAACAATACTGCTGCCAAAAGTAGACAGCTCATCACCTTGTAATAAGTATCCTCTAAAGTCTGTTTTGGTTTCCAAGGAACCAGAATTACAGAAGATAGAAAACGATTGCAAAAAGACGAAAATAGGAGATTCTACAAACGTACACTATACCAAAGACAATTTAGATAACGTGCAGACTTTAGAGCAAAATGTTACCGATATACAGCAAAGCCCAGACAGCATTTGTAATGGTTCTGCTGCTCCTGATGATAGCATTTTTGATTCTCCAACTGACATGAAGAAGTTTGCTGAAACTATCAAAAATCTAGACAGTTCAATTTGTGTACCACAGAAGAAAAAAAGGCCCAAGCTTCCCAAATCTCCAGCACCTTACTTTGCAATGCCTCCAATCCATGAAGACAATTTAGAGAAAATATTTGATCCCAATATATTTACACTTGGTTTGGGAGTAAAGAGAGAAAAGAAACAAGATTTATCCCCAGCCCAACAAATTAAAATGCAAAGTCTAGAAACTATAGCTAAGGTAAGACCCAAGCGTATATCTACAGAGCAGAGTGTACTTTTCCAGTCACTGAAGTCATCCAACAGAAATGGACCTATAATAGTTGAGGAAATAAATGGAAAAGAGAACAATGATAGTGTAGATGGTGAAATTAAGAGATCCCATCTGGAAAAAAGTTCACTCTACTCAAGTTTACTATCAACAACAGCTAAAGAAAAGATTATTCCTCCTGCAACCTCAGCAAATACCATCATAACAGCTTTTGCAGCTGACTCCTCAGGCATTCCTTCTTTACTGCTGAACACTGCTGGACCATTCAATGTTCCTCAAAAGTCAGAGGTAATAAAACCAAATAGTTCAGAAGATTAAGCCTTAAGAAACCCAATGTGGCTTCCAAATAACCTATTATGTTTTAATTTTCTACTTCAGTCTCTTTCAGATAAAGTTCCAAGTTACATGGAAAAATATTTGCAAATGGATGATGTGAAAAAAGAATTGGGCTTACAAATGCCAAATTATGGACGCAATGGCAAAAGTTTCTCAAGCTGGCTAGGGTCTAGCCAGTATGAACAAAGTGTTCTTTCTGGTTCATTGGATATAGAGGTGAGTATGTCAAAACTCTGTGTCACTTTGAAAATTTATTCACCTTTCACATTTGCTACATGCTGTACACATCTCTGTGATTTATTTTTCCTTCTCAACAGCGACATACATAAATTATGAATTTAGACTGAAGAATGGTTTAATAGAAATTTAGGCTTTAAAAGTGAGACTATGTATGTAATACTTCTTGATATGATGACAGTCCTATGAGGTGTCCTTATCTTACAACTCCGTAAATAAACATCAGACACAGTAGTATGAAGCTTCACTTTGCCATGATTTTTTGCAAAGTATGTTCTAATTCCATCTTTCTTGCAAATTAATGGTGTGCTTTCTATATGCTCCCCTGTTCTTAGCAACTTATAAGTACTTCTTTTCTTCCACTGAAATTCTCCGTTGCAAAAAATTCTCTCTAATTAACAAAAAGACAGTCTCTGTCCATTTCTGCTTCTAACATCCATCTACTTTTTGAAGGGCGGTAGCCAGAATTTTGAAAAAAACTTTAAAAGCTGTATAAGGATAAAAGATGAAAAGCGTTAATCACCTTAGACTGAAGTCCTTTTTGTTTGTTCTGAGTAGCGTCCATGCAGACTATTCGTTTGATTATACCTACCTACCTACCTACCTATAGATACTGATATCTATAGATATAGATATAGCTATATATATCTATGTTAAAGTAACCGATAAAGGAAAACCTGCTACTTCCTTAGTAGTGATATTCTTTTTCACTCCATTATGGTATATTCACATTATTTTTATCTAAATTTATGAATAAATACTGTACAATTTCAGCTATTCCTGCTGCTACAGATCTTGGTTCTTGAAGTGTTATTCACCATTACACAATAGACAAAATGTATTCAGTAGGTGGTGGAACAGCGGAAGGTAGTGCCTCTTCTCAATCCTGCAGACCCCACTGAAAAGAAAAGGTAGTCAGGAAGCATTTCTTCAAACTGAATAGTTATCTGATGTCCCTGGCATAGAACTTTCCTGCCTTCCCCTCAAGGAAGGAGACAACACCGTCTTCCACTTTTAAAGCTGTTTTCCCCCCCCATTGGAGTCCAGACTTATTTCAAAATGTTGTAAGAATCAAATTAAATTAAGCAAAAGTTCAGATTTAACTTGGCAGATGGAAAGGCATTCTTCCTTTGAATGTTTCTGCTGTGACAGTTTTTAAGAGGATGTTTGTGAAACTTGGATATTAAAGATGTTTCATTGGTTACTGTCCCTTCGCCAGTTGTGCTCCTGGCTTGAGTTCAAACGAACACTTTTGACAAGTTGAGGGCCCTGATTTGTCTGTAAACAGATCCTTCTCTACTCCTGAAACTTACTCCCATGTGGGATCTACTTGGATTCCATATGCTGCTTGAAGCAGCAGCAGTGTTCTCTCCACTGCCACCACTGTAAGCCCCTCAGTGACATGGACTGTGGTGCTCACAGCGGAGGCAATGTCAGGGAATGCTGGTGCCACTGAAACCCTCCTCATGGGGCCTGCAGCAGGGAGGGTGACCTGCTGCTTCTGCTGTGATCTCGCAGCTGACAGTGTCGCCACCACTATGCGCCTTGTCAGCTGCGGAGCTGGCAGTGGGTGGTGCACCTCTGTGGCTGGCAACCCGTCAACTGATGGGGCTTCCAGACACGAGAGCATTGGCCACACATTCAGTTAATGCCGTGATTAGTACAAGCTACAAAGTTATGTTTTTTGTGGAATAACTTTATAGTTTGTTGCTTGTTTTATATGACATTAATTGGTTGGACATGCAGCTGGGTCACAAGTTAAGGCGTGATTAGCTGGTTAATCACACCTTAGGCCTGCTCTATATGTCACACTTAAGATGAAGAACTATTTTATATACTCTGGTGACTAAGCTGATTGTGACACTCAAGGTAATAAGCAGCAGGAAGAAAAAAATGAAGTCAGGGCAGCAAAAAAATAAATGACCATGACACCATTTTTAAAATGGGGCAAGTACTAACTGGAATTTAATCAGAACCTATAAAACCAGAAGTGACTGCATCCACATCTTGATAATGCTTACAAAACACTAATGCTGGTTAGGCTGCTCATGTTGTGAAACTAATGCCTATCATTCTGACTAATACTGCCAAGCTATTTTCTTTTATTTTGCCTGTACATCTGTAGTTCCTTTTCGTATATTTAGATTATAAGATGTTTGGAACAGGAACTATCTTTTTGTTCTGTGTATGTATACAGCACATAGCTTAATGGGGTTGAGGCTCAGGACAAGAGCTCCTAAATTCTCTAATACAAATAAATTAAAATGCTATTTTTTTTTTTCCAGGAACCAGAGATGTGGAGTTTGGGAAATTTTCCATTTTTGAAAATTTTCCAGTGCTTTATTTTTCTGTGGGGAAAAATGCAACTAAATGGCATATTTTGTATCATTTAATTTAAACTAAGTTTTAAGCTGTTGCTTTTAATTTTGCACATTTGAGCATTTTATGTCGGCTGTTACTATTGGCATATTTTTATTGAGCTCCCTCTGTTATCCTACTAATATTTTTTAATGAACATTTTCTTACTGGTGGTATGATTATCTGAAATGTATATTTGATATGCTGCTCTTTCAAATATGTGTACATGGTTTTTTTAAATTAGTTTTGAATTATTTTTATATTTTCACATACTGACCATTTACTTAACATTTTGAGCACTTTCACACATGCTCTGGCAGTGGGGGGGGGCACTTTAATTCATAGATTCATAGATGCTAGGGTCGGAAGGGACCTCAATAGATCATCGAGTCCGACCCCCTGCATAAGCAGGAAAGAGAGCTGGGCCTACATTACCCCAGCTAGATACATATCCAACCTTCTCTTGAATACCCCCAGGGTAGGGGAGAGCACCACCTCCCTTGGGAGCCCGTTCCAGACCTTGGCCACT
>NW_017728918.1:85537079-85540931 GCF_001723895.1 Crocodylus porosus
CCCCAGGGTAGGGGAGAGCACCACCTCCCTTGGGAGCCCGTTCCAGACCTTGGCCACTCGAACTGTGAAGAAGTTCCTCCTAATATCCAATCTAATTGGTGTAGCTCTGATAGACGCTTTAATACACTGCAGTGTCTCATGTATCAGTGTCCCCCTGGTTCAAAATGGTGGCGGGGCACTTGAACTAAAGCTCATTCAATGAGCTTTAGTTAAAACACCGCCATCACCATTTTGAAGCATGGGGATGCTGATTCGTGAGACGCAGAGGCTAGCTGGAGTGTGATAATTACCATGCTCCAGCCAACTCTATTAATCGAGTATGCTCTGACACGCTGTAATTACAGTATATCAGAGCAGCCTCCATGCTCGTGTCCAGGTACCCTATGATTTTAGAGCACATACCTTTTAAATGCAAAACAGCTCCAGTTTTTTCAAAATGATCCTCAGATACCTGAAACTTTTGGAAAATCTAGGAAGCTGGCAAGCAAAAATTTTAGCAGCTACCAGGCCTGCCTGAGTCTTTCCAGCTTTAATGAAGCCAGAATTGAATTAGTATGTGTAACAAGACAGTGGTCACCATAAGAGAAACTTGAATTGGAACAAAGTGTACTCAACATCAGTCTACAGAAAAAGAAATGAGAAATGTAATCAAACATATTTTTTTTTTAACCTTACAAACTATACTTGCTATTGAATATATTAATATTTGTGTTTCTTTCCTCTCCTCTGCCTATCAGGCTTTTTCAGCAAATGGCCAAAATAAAATCAATCCCAGACCCGGCAAGGTAAGGTTAATATTTCCACTTCTTGTTCACTGTCTTTTTAGTTTCATTTAGCAGACTACTGTTTCCTGTTATATTAGAAACAGTGAACTATAACGTTCTCTTTTATGTTTTTGTTTTTTTAATTTTTTAAATGCAGGTGGTGATATGCAGTGAACCAAATGTTCAAGAGAATAATATTGAAGTTTTTTATGATATTTTGGATTGTAGTTCTTGGGTGCTGTCACCAGTGATTAAAGTTAAAGTTATCCGAGGATGGTAAGAGCAGGGATTTTTCTACACATTATGGTGCCCTTCCTTAGTGCGGCTAGGAATCAATGGAACAGGTTCAGTCTATAACTAATTTGTATATTTGCTCTGCAGACTGCACTGTAGGGCAGAGATATCCAAACAAGTTCAGGAATCAATCCTTATCACTGCAGAATGGAACTCTACATAAGCTAACTTACCCTGTTAAGAAGCTGAGTAGACCAGTTGTGGCTACAGGCAACCCCTACTTAGCGCTCTTAATTGATACGAATGTTAAGTGAAATGACTGTTAAGCAAAGCCAAAAGTTTTTGATGACCCAAAATGGTGGCCATGAGTGGTATAATGAAACTTGCTGAGCGCTAAGTGGAATGGGGGATCAGTTTAAAATGAGCGTTATAACGAAACAGTGCAAAGCCAAACAGCGTTAAGCTGGGGTTGCCTGTAAAATGTGTTGTGCGAATTTGGTTGTGTCTGCACTTTGCCACAGCCTGCCAGATGGACATCCTCTCAGCTGCAACTTTGTTTTCACTCATTCTGTCTGACCATGCTGTGATAGTCCATTTTTAATTGGGCCAATAGCACTTTATCATTAGATCCACCCATGATTGCCTTCTAATCTCATTTTGTATCATAAATTCTGTGTATGTTTCTCTTTATAAATCTTTGTCCCCTTCAAAAGCCAAATAATGGGCAGAAATTTAAAACTCAAGTATATTTTAAAGGTTTTCAAATTTCAAACCACTGACAGCCAAGATTCAGGGTTTTTTCCATTAACTAGATCAATATTGATGGTATTTTTGAAGTAATGAATATGAACTTTTCAGATTCTTTTTTGCCAATACCTGTAGTACTAGTCATTGCTTTATTTGCCTGAAAATTGATCCATGTGTTGGATTAAATACCTTGTATAAAAACTTCAGAATTTTTTTAGATTCCAGTCCTGCTTTTTTCATTTGAAATGCATTGTAATATTCCCTTTCATATAACGGATGCAGAAGTAATCTCATTGTTCACCCTCAGCTGCAGTGATTATCTGATACTGACTTGATGTCCTAGGGAAAATATAAACAATTTTTTGGATTACTTTTACCAAATACTTTAATAATTATCATTTTGTAATAACTTCAGGGTATGAACATTCTCTTTGGCCACAGATGGTCAAAGATACTTAGCCTTGTCCTCACACTTCATAATAAACCTTGTGTTTATGTGTGGCAGAAAGTTCATATCTCATCTCCTTTTGCTTCATCATATTTTATCATCAAATTTATTTTTCATAAGCAGTTTTGGAATTGGAACGCTCCTTATGATAGAGGTTTATTAGAATTCCAGTGTTCAATGTAGGGTTTTGTGCTAATACAAAGTGCTCTTACTGTCCAGTATTTTCAGATGAAACTGGAATTCCAACACTACATTTTGATTTTAAAGAAATCATACCCTCAATCTTAAAATATATCAAAGAGTAACATAAGACAGTATATACATCAGCAGTGTTTGACTTATTTCCTTCAGTATTTCAGTTTCACTGGGATAGAATTTCAGAATTAATGCCATTCCTTTCTTAACTCTTTCTCCTGTTCTGTCTTGGTTTTGTGTGTATACTTGTTTAAATTTAAAAGCATTTTTAATTCATATGCCTCAACTTTGCCTGGACATTATAGACTAATATAAATATTAGCATTTTAAGTGTATGTTTTTTCAAATTTTCATTTAAAAACAAATCCTATGAGATCTTTTTACCCAGGGCAGGCAATTATTTCAGGCGGAGGGCTGCTTACCCAGTTTCGGCAAGCTGTCGAGGGCCGCATAGGTAGCCCTCCCCCTTGACAGGTGCCCCACCCCCTGGTCACCATCTTGGGACCAATGTCCCAATGTCTTCGGACAAGTGTCTAAAGGCCAGCACTGGTGGGGCCCAGAGCAGAGCAGGGCTGGCAGGGCTCTGTGGAGCCAGGGTGGCCTGCACCAGCAGGGAGACGGGGGAGCTGGCTCAGCTCCATAGAGCCCCTGCCAGCTGGGACCCTCACTCCTGCCACCCTGCTCTGGGACCTGCTGGCACTGGCCCTGAGACACTGGTGCGGTGCCCATGCTCCCACACCTGCTCACTCCTAGTGCCCCCCAGCCCTATGGTACAGGTGGGGGGCAGCGTGCAGCTTTGACCCCCTACTCACTGGCAGGGGAGGAGCTGGTGCTGAGCAGGGGAAAAGCGGCCCCTCCCCCGCCCCGTGGCCAGCACTTCCTGCTGCAGCCACTCAGTCCACACGGGGCTGCCCTGAACAGACACAGGCAACACCACACAGGCTGCGAGTGGTTGCAGCATGGGGTGCCAGCCACACTCTGGGGGAGGGGCCACTTTTCTCTGCACTCTACTTTTCCCTGGGCTCCTTCCCTGCCCAGGGTCCTCCCCTGCCCTTCTTCCCCTCCTCCCCCCACCTGAGGTTCTGGTTCTGGTGCAGCTGGGGAGCCACATGGTTCCAGGCCAGAAGTCCCTGCTGGGGCTTCTGGCTGGGGGGCTGGGGCCGGGCAGGCCCTGCTGTTGCAGGACCCCACCAGGGCTTACCCTGGGTCCTGCTGGCCCTGTCTCCTGTCATTTTTTACAGGAACCAAGAGCAAATAAATATTAATTTCCTAAATTTTTTAGGGGCCTTGTGGGCTGGATCCAGCCTGTGAGCCGTATTTTGCTCACCCCTGGCCTATATTATAGTTTGGGATAAGTGAAATTGTAATGAGAAGCTGTTTATAGTATTGTGGAGGTAGGCAAGCATAAGGTTTCTATCCCTTCTATCTCTAAAATAAGATGGCTTATCGGAAGTTTTTAAGTTC
>NW_017728918.1:85540962-85557207 GCF_001723895.1 Crocodylus porosus
TGGCTACTTCTGTTAATTAATCATGTGCATAGATTTTTTTTTAAGGTCAGATGAGGCCATGGTGATCTTTTGTGAACTTTGGCATATCATATATATTTCCGGATTAGTTGGTTGAAGTACACCATATGTTCTAGAAAGTTATGGTTAGTTAAAATGTCATCAATAAATTCATGAAGGGAAAATCTCTCTTCTTCAGCTGGATTCTCTATGAGCAACCAAATTTCCAAGGAGCCTCTATTCCTCTGGAGGAAGGAGAATTGGAACTCACTAATATGTGGGATGAAAATACCTCAGAAGAAGAGGAATGCAAATCTGCTAAACCTACAGTGATTGGTTCCATAAAACACGTAGTAAAGGCAAGTAATGAAATGTATTTTATATAGGCTCCCCAATTGTTTCCTTTATTGGCACAAATAATTTAATGTTGAGAAACTGATGTAGTAATAAACCAACCGTGTCTTGAGATTTTTAAACTTATTGGTTGATTCTGTTGTTTTATAGTAGCAGCTCTGGTAATACCTATTACAGGGCTAAGAGAGGAAGGACACCTACTCCCTGATATTTGTCATGACTTGAGCTCTCAAAGCACAGTAGAAACATGACATGCTATGTATGCCTTGTTGATGATTTTATCTTTTAATCTGCATTTTGTATTTTTACATTCTATAAAAGTCTGTCTTCATTACTACAATTGGCTTATTTTTATTTGGTCTTTCCTATTATCAAATAGGTCTTTTAAAGAAGTAAATTGAATCAAATTTTCAAAAATACACATGCATTTTTGTGTGTATCCAATTTATACACACACAGACTTCAATGCGCACTGATAGACTCTGATTTACAAGTTGTCTCTGTGAATATGTAGATTGAGGGTTTCATGCACACGATGGAGTACCTTATTGCATGCCTTTTCAGTCTATCATTAACACATTGGCTTTCAAGTTTACCCAAATAAATATGAAGCAGGACAAGATTTGGAGAAGGAGGCACTTTTTCTTTGTGAATAGAGTTTCTAAGAGTTGCCTATTCACTGTTATGCTAGGATTTAATTAGAAAGAAAGGACATTGGAAAGACAGAAGGAAATGTGTGTCTCCATAAAACTTCAAAGATGATTTAAAATACACTGAGAAACATAGTGGAAGTTGGGCCTCCATCTTGGCCACATTCAGTTAGAGGCCTCCATACAGCTGTAACTGAGACAGAAAGAGGATAAGTGGTGGATAATCTGTGGTTATGCTGAAAACTGATTTACTGATTAGCTCCTTAAACTATGTAAGAACTTAGAGCAGCAGTAAAGTGGTGGTATCATTTTTATAAAATCTTTTTTTTTTTTTTTTTCAGGATTACAGGGTTTGCAGAATTGATTTATATACAGAACCAGAAGGGTCAGGTATTGTAACTTCATTTTTTGATGACACTGAGGAAATGGGCATATTTGGCAAAACACAGAAGACTTGTTCTATCAAAGTACTTTGGGGCGTGTAAGTACATAGTTTTATGTAACTTTACTAGTATGAAAGGAATTCGTCCTAAAACTGCTGGTTATAGCTACCAGACATGCAAATACATGCATCTTTATAGGTAATATTTTACTTCTAGTCACATGCTGCCTGATCACTCACTGAAAGGTCATATGAAAGGGTACACTAGATGTGAGTATTAAACAATGAAAATAGTATATTTACTCTATTTACTATATTCTTGACTTGGTATAACTACTGAAATATTGATATTATCTGTTTCAATGACAGAGAATTGTTCTAACACATGAAATAATGTCCTGTGAATGAGTAAATTGAATTACTTCATCTCTTAGTTTTAAATGACTGAACACAATACATGTAGCCTTTACAAGGAGATGTAAATCTAAAATAGGTTGGCATTGTGTGTGACTGGTGGCAGATACAAGGGAGAGTGAAATTTTTTTTTGCTGGCTATTGTGGTCCCTCCAAGCAGTCAGCTTGGGGACAGGATCCTAACAGCACATCTAAATGATTAGGTAGTAATAGAGAAACTACAAAGTTGTTCTCCCAAAATGAGTATTCCAGATAAGTAGAAAACCAGGCAAAGAAATACCACATAATGAAGCAAGACCAGACTGGTAATAAGAAAATCTGGTAGTATAAAATAATCTTGGTCAAGTTCTTGTGAACTTGATTCAGTTTGAATTAAATAGAAGGATCAGCAAAACTAGGTCTGTAGGTTTTTACGAATTCAAGAGTGTGGATTTTGATAAACTTCAGGCACCAGCTAGTGAAGTCAACTAGACAGTGGAGCTTAGGGACTTGAATGTGGAGGAGGCGTGGAATTCCTTCATGTCAAAAGTACACGATCATCAGGAATTTGTATCCTAAGCAGAGAGGAAAAACAGGTAGACTAGGGGCTGCAAATGTAACTGGATGGATAAACACCTCAAGCAAGAAATTAGGAATAAGTAGGGTGCCCACAGGAAATATAAAAAAGAAGAATGAGCAGTAAAGAAAGCTGTATTTTTTATTTTATTTTTTTTTAGATTAAGAATGTAGGGGCAAAAGAAGTGTTCATGCTACTGTGCAAGGTCCTGGTGCAACCTGTATACAATTGGGGTTACTCTTGTTCAAGGAAGACGAACTTAATCTGGAGCAGATGCAGATGATGACTGCTAGGATGGGAAATGGAAAACCTATCATATGAGAAGAAACTTAAAAAAAATTGATTTCTTTCTGACAGGATGCATCTACATAAGATGCTTTACTTATGATTTAGAGCAAATTACTGTGGAGTAAGCATCACCATTTACATGTGCAGACACTTGCTGCACAGTAATTTGCTCTAATCACGAGTAAATTTGCTACCTGTAAATACAAGCAGCAAATTTACTCACAAGTAATTACTGTGCAGAATAGCATGTGTAGATCACAAATTTGCTCCTGGTCAGCCAGGCAGCAGGGTGTGGGAGACTGCTCCCTGCCCCTGGGAGCTGCCTGTTGCTGGGGCGGGCACTGCCACCATACTCCAGGAAGGGAAAATGTCCCCCTGCCCTGGCAGCAGGGAGTTCCCAGTCCCCACTCTGCAATCATGAAGCAGGGGCTAGGGAGAGTTCCTTGGCCAGCCTGAAGCTCGCTGGGGCCTGTCCCTGACCGGGCCAGTTCCTTGGCCAGCCCTGGGCTGTCCTGTTTTGGACAGTCCACAGCCAACTCTGGACTGTACATGCCGACTTCTGCATGTAGCCTGGGGCTGGCTGGGAACTTTCCTGGTCAGAGGTAGGTCTGTCTTGGATCCTGGTTTGATGGAGCAGCTGGTGTTCCTGAAGGTGAAACTCCTGCTGCTGGGGTTCCTCAAGCTCCAGGTGCAGATGAAGTGAGAGCCACCCTCCTCACTCCGTACCTATTTGCCTTTTTTATTAGTGTTCAGAACCTTGAGATCCACTTCCACAGAAACCCCTGCACTATTTTACCCAACACCTGGCAGGCCTCACGCCCCCATGAGGGGCTACCATCCATTCTGCATTCAGCCTGCTCTGCCTTAACACATACAAGTGATACCAGTTTTGCTTTCAACATATTGAGGTGCACTTTCACAGAAACCCCAGCACCTATGTCCTTGTAACTTGGCAGGCTTCATGCCTTCAGAAGAGGCTACCATTCCTGCTGTTTTCATATGAATCTGCACAAAAATGACAAAGTTATAGATATTTTAATGATTCCCCCATTATAGTCTATGGCCAAATCTCCACATTGTTGCCGAATCAAATTGGGATAGTGATTTGAATCGCTGAATCAGCTGAATCCAAATTGAATACTTGCTGTTTCACTCAGGCCTAGTAATAGCCAGAAGTTTTAATTTACCCTATGTCCCTCCAATCCAGGCAGATGCATAGTAAAGGTCAGAATGATAATTTCTAAAGGATGTGTGATAATGAGGTTAGGTGTGAGTTTTCCTTTTGGTTTACAGCATGTGTTGTAAGGGTTTTCAACTTTGAAAAAGTAAACTGAAATGTTCAGTGAAGAAGATAGAAGATTTAATTTTAAAAATCAGCTGAGATGTCTAAAAGAAAAAAGTAGACCAGACTGCAGAATATAAAAGCATTTTAGTTTGAATATTTTTAATGACTTCATAACATTATGAAATAGCCCCTGAATTTCATACCACTTTCCAGTATTCTTCGTGGCTGCTATTAGGAGGTAATTAAAGTGTACAGTGCATTTTAGTTTATCTGAAAATCTGTAAGCTGGGAGTTTCTCTCTTGTTAAATGTAAACAAGTTTGATGGAAAAGGAAACTCTCAAGGAAGCTTGGGTGGCTTAGCAAGCTCCTCCAAATCTGAACTGAAGTTATCTATTCCTCCAAAATGGCATTGAGGAAAGTGTGCAGGTAGAAAAGCTTTCTCTCAGATAAGTTAATGACAATCCCACAGTACATGTTTCAAGATCTACATATGCTTATCATAACTTCCTGACTAAATTCCAGGTGGGCACTATTATAACTTCCCTTCCTAAAATTCCTAATATCCCTACCTAATCTTTTAGCTCAAGTGTTGTAGAATGTTCCTGGGCAAAGCAAAACAACTGTTATATTTTCCCCAAAGGGTGGGTATACATTGTAGGATGTTTTGAATGGTAAAAAAAAATGTGCTGCGTATGTTTCAGTCTTTATTTACCTTGATAAAGAAGGTTTTAGAAATACTTTACGAAGTTGTCCTAATTATTGCTTTGGTTGCAGGAATGAATTCTGTGTAACTGTAAGCAATATCTACACATGCAAATTAAGAACTTAAGCTAGAAAAATATTTACAATTGTTGTATTTACTAGCTAATTAAAACAGATAAGGGAAAAATCAGTTCTTTGTTTGTTACTTCTATTTTTCAGTTATAAGTGGTTTGTGAAAAAAAATGACTGAAATTAGATATTTCTAGGAAATGAATCGTGCCTGGGCCACATTTTTTCAGATTTCAGAATCACCTGTAAACTTGTTTAAAATGAAAATATTTCTGCATTTGTTTTCCACGATATCTCAAAATCCTGACTGCTTAAAACTATCCGAGTCTTTTGAAGGCAGGCAAGCATGGAGTTTGAACCTTAAATACAGCATAATTTGTCTTTACATATTAGTCTCATACTGTGTCTCAGATTTTATGGAGATTCAGATATAAACATGATTTTAAAAAATTGGAAAAGGAATTGGAGAAAAATTCTCATGGGGAAATGCACAGTGGGTAAAAGTGTCAAATGCTACACCTAGAATATGCAAGTGTTCCCCTAACTAGGAATTAATTGCACATTCCTTGCATTATTGGTATAGGAACAACAAACCAGTTTTATACACATCATCTGAAACTGTTCAAGAAGTCATTGCTGTTTTTCCTCCTATTTAGTTATGAGAGATTCAGACATAAGCACACTCAGTTTAATTAAATAATCATTATTTTAATCAATTTTTAATTCATTAATGAAATTAGCATGTTGATTACATCAGAAACACTTTTGGAAAATATTCTTGTTCAAATATGATGACCACTAGCCTGATCTAGGAAAGGTGGTCATTTCCTGTTGCTTAAACAGGAAAATCTATAAACTGGTTTGTTTGTTTTTTCTAACCAAGTTTAAGCTGTGTACTTCCTGCATACTGCAGAGATTTTCTTCTTGCTGGCTATGCATGTTCACTATTCATGTGCTAACAAGAAATGGTTAGTTGCTATCCTGAGTCACACTGATCATACCCCTTTGCACATAATTTATTAAACATATCTAGACGTGCATATTCGTTGGTATTGCACAACAGAAGCCATTGCTAAAAATGAATCTTTGTGCCATCACTTTCTGGTTGGGCAAGCACGGAAAGATCAGATCATATTTGCATTTACATGTATATTTTTATGCATGGTTACAGGGCTTATTGGCCCTTTAGAATGATGAAGCAGCAGATACGAACCTCTTTTTCATCACTAGATTTGTACATCAGAACCCTTAAATAATCAAAGGTTACACAAGTGAGCCTTTTTTCTATGTTTTATACAGCTTCATGCTCTATTTATTAGAAGTCTAAATAATTTTAAAAATGAACTGACCTCCTTTAGGCATGTAACAGTTATTAGTACATTTCTTACTTCATCCCTTATACATGCATATTGGCACTGATTGAAGGAAAAAACAATTTTCTACCACTTTGGAAAGTGTTCAAGGCATTCTAAAGCTTTAATCTAGCTTTACTTCAGATGGTGATCTCCCTTTCAAGGATATGTCTACACTGCAATCAGAAATGTGATTACAGTACAGGGAGACCTACCTGAGCTAACACTAGTGTAACTAGTACAGGGGTCAGGAGCAATTAAGCCATAGTAAGCTTTTTTACTGCCAGTGCATCTGCAGCTTTCTTGCTGCTAGTCTGAGCTCACTAGACTGGAGCTAGCCCAGGTCTTCCTGCATATTCTGCAACCATACCTGTGAATGCAGTGTAACCCTATATATAAAAAATAATCTCAACTTCTGTTACTATTGTTGGATACCTTTAATAAAATACATGAAAATTATGAGATAGAAAAGGGTGCTCATTGACATTAGAAGGGTTTTTTTTCATCATCTCAAATTTCTCTCATTTTTCCCCACTGATTTTTCTTTCTTCATATCTATTTGACCCTGAAATGACGTGATTGGTTCTAAAATAATCTTTTCAAGATAACTTCCATGGCAATAAAATATAATATCCTGAATAAGTGATTACAACTTCACTGCATAATCAAGAAGGAGAATATGAGCTGCTAACCTTTTATTAAAACCCATACATATTAAAGGAAAATAAAAGGCTGTTGGTCAAAAACAATTTTCTAGTAAAGTCTCTTGCAAACTTGCTGAAGTGCAGGAATTCCCATTATAAACGCGCACACTGTATGTGCTTTAGAGGTATATACATTCTCTTTTTTTTACTCGATTTATAGCAGGGGACATAAAGTTAAAGTTGTGCTCTAATTTTTTCCATTTATAATTGTAAATTAAGAGTTGAAATTCCACACCACTTTAAGTTTTTAAGTCATATACCACTGTGCCGTGAGCCTACGTTCTTACCTTTTATATTGCTTCCTGTATATCATCAAAGTCTCTTACTAAGCATGAAATTGATAGAACTATGCAGATTAGCATCAATTCTACACAAGACGGAGGGACAGAGAGAGTGCTTGCTGCCAGTAACATCTGACAGATATTCAGTTTCTTTGTTGAGTCTTAACGAAGGTCAAGGATAGTTTCTGAGCTCTCGCACTCAGAAAAGTGTGATTGAAATACAAAGTGAGGGAGGTGTTGTGAAAGTGAAGTGCTGCTACCTATATTGCATCTCTTTTAAGGAAACGAAGAAATACTGTTTCCAAAGTTTTTAAGCCACTGCCTTTTTCTACAGAACACTAGATTCATTTTAAACTAAAAATGTAACACCTGATAGGTTGTGACTTTAGGTCAGAATTTTTCATCAAAATTGTTTCAATGTAAAATTGTCTCATTTCAACTAATTTCTTCATAAAAAACCAGCAGTTTTCCAAGGAAAAAAATGTATATGGTCAAATTCCATAACATCTGCTAACTGTATGGACCTCCCTACAGCCCTGATCCTGCAAATGAAAAATGGGACTCAAGGAGCAGAAGGTTGTGCTAGCACATCTGTTCTGAGGCTGGGGTCCTAATAATACATGCAGTCCTTTATTTGCTTTTATTGCAGCACTGCAGTGACATCCTTGCAAGGTACTATGAGGCTGCAAATGGATGTTGCTTTAGTCCTGACATAAGCCACTTTATCCCAGGACAGCGTGCAGGCATTCATCCATCCATATCCATTGTCCCAGAATAAATCCTAACTAGGTTTACAGGATAAGAAATACTAGCAGTTTATCCTGGGACATCACAAAGTGTGTCTGTACAGTTATCCTGGGATGGCATCGTTGGCTCTATGGCAGAAAAGTGGCAGTGAATTCAGCTGCTAACTAAACCCTAATTAGAAGGGCTCTGTGTGTACATGCCAATTCCAGGATATTTCTGTTCCAAGACAAACACAGGCACAAAATGCCCAGGGACAAATGCAATGTCTGTCCCTAGCCTGAGCGTTTTTACTTTTTTTTCTCATATGTGTCTCAAACGTACGTGTGTGATGGCAGAGCACTGCTTGCATGAATGAGTAACAAATAGTACTGAAGTGTTTAACTCCTTGCTTTTTTGTCCTTATCTAGATGGCTAATTTATGAAGAGCCTGGTTTCCAGGGAATTCCTTTAATGTTGGAGCCTGGTGAATATCCTAATTTGGCCTTCTGGGAGAAGAAGGAAGCCTACATTAGATCTATGAGGCCCTTGAAAATGGTAACATGTAACTGCTTGCAAATTCTATAGTCAAGGCACTTAGTGCTAATATGTTAATACTAACATGTTATATTGCAGCCCTTTTCAAAATTTGCAAAAAAAGCTTGTATGTCAGTTTGAAAGTCATTTATATAGAATTTTAATGTGTTTCTAGAAAGATCTTGGACTTCTAGGATTAACTGTGTCCATTAGTGTTTAATTTTTGTCTGTGATGCTATGGACTTTGAAAAATCTTCTTTCTTAAAGAAAGTTGTCTTTTGGAATACATCTGTGAATACTTAAATTTACTGGAGATGAATTTTTTTTGTTTTTAGGGTGGCCGCAAAGTTGAACATACTGGAGAGCCCAAGGTAAAACAACAAGTACATGTATTTAATTACTATCAGGCAAGCACTTTTAATGCTGGAGACATCTTGATTGGACTGTCCTTGTTATTTTTTTTTGTAACTTGCTTCATCTAATTTCATCTAATTTCTGTTGTAGGTAGTCATTTATGAGAAGCCTTTCTTTGAAGGGAAAAGCATGGAACTGGAATCAGAAATACTTACTTTTACTGTGGAAGAAAAACAAAAAGAAGAATTAGAATCAAAAAAGACAATGCCGTTTACATCAGTGGGGTCCATAAAAGTGCTGGGAGGACTGTAAGTAGAAGGAGATGCCACAACATTCCTAACTTAAGAATGAAGGAGAATCTGGTCCAAGTAGTAGCAATGTGAAAATGGAAATTGTACCAGACAGGCAAATTTTCTTTGCCTTCATAACTTTTGCCAAATTCTGTATATTCACTTCAGGACGTACAAGGAAACTGGACCCTTCAGAGCCAGTTCCTGTGACACCTCTTGAGTATCTAAGTAGACTTAGATGTCTAAGTGCAATTATCTTACACCCTGTATGAAGTTTTTGAGACTCCATCAGTGCATCAACTTTGTAATACACTAGTGTCTGACCCTTAAGACCTGAGTCACAAATGTGCCTTTGTTTTAAAAGAAGCAAATTTCTTAAATCAGGATTGAAGGATTATAGGACAAATTCAGATCCTTTTACTGACTAGTTTCCTTTCTCGCACAGTGGAGTTTTTTTTACCTTTCTTTTCCCATTTTAGTTGGGTGGCTTATGAGAAACCAAGGTTTGCGGGTCATCAATACTTACTGGAAGAAGGAGCATACCAGTGTTGGAAAGATTGGGGTGGTTACAGTGAGGATCTGCAGTCCCTGCGGCCTGTTCTTGGTGTAAGTTTCAAAATTATGTGCTGTTTATTGTTTGGACCCAGTGAAACAATTTTTTCACATTTGCCTTTGTTTTTGTTTGCTTCAACAGGACTTTGCAAGCTCCCACATGATAATGTACAGTGAAGAAAATTTTGGGTCTAAAGGTGCCAATATCAGTGTATTAGGAATAATTTCCAATTTAAAGGACACTGGATATGGACTGCGAACAAAATCCATAAACGTGTTAAGTGGAGTGTAAGTGAAATGTTTAATTACATTTTCAATTTATTTTTCTTAGCTGTTCTTTCTGGACTAGATTGGTATAAATCAATATGTTGTTCTCTGCCTTTTGTGCAGGAATACTTCTAATATTTCAAATGTAGTATTAATAGAATAATAGAAAATTAGCATTGGAAGGGACCTCAGGAGGTCATTTAATCCAACCCCCTTGCTCAAAGCAGGACCATCCCCACCTATATCATACCAGCCAAGGCTTTGTCTAGCTGGGTCTTAAAAACCCCCAAGGACAGAAATTCCACAACCTCTCTGTAACCTGTTCCAGTGCTTTACTACCCTTCCCCTGAGAAACTTTTCCCTAATATCTAACCTAAACTTCCCGTGCTGCTACTAGTGATTGTTGCTCCTTGTCCTGTCATCTGCCACCACTAAGAAAAGTCTTGGGGGGTGATTCAGGGCATGGCGCAGCCCAGCAGCTGCAGGCAGCTTACATTGACCACTCCTGGGGCCACTACAGCAGGGGCTGGGTTGAGTGGGGACAAGCTGCGCTGTTCCCTACGCCCCCCCATGGCTCCGCTTGTTCCCACTTGCCCCAGCCCCTGCGGCAGCAGCCCTGGGAGTGGCTGACACCAGCTGCGTAGGGAACTATAAGTCAATGGGTGCAGGGTGGGTGGGCGTGGCTCTTGCCCAGGAGAGCTGCAGGCTGGTGCAGTGTGCCAGGCTGTTCCTGGGGCGTGTGTGCCCCCAGATCTGCGTGCCATACGACAGCAGCCTGCTGCCCACCCCGAGCATTGGGAAGAGCCCAGTGCCGCCAGCAGCCCCCGCCTGCAGTGGCATCATGCTCTCGTCTGGTGTGCAGATCTGGGAGCATGTGCCCAACAGGAATAGCTCAGTACAGCCCCCCAGCCACGTAACAGCAAGAACCGCGCCACCCTGCACTCACTGATGGCTGCCTTCACTTTGCTCCCTGCTGTAGTCCTGGGAGTGGCTGTGCCGCATGCCTCCCCTCATCCCTTCCCTAGTCCCAGCCTTACTCCCTCCCTCACAGGAACATATTATTATTTTCACCAATTTAAACCAATATATATATTTTTTTCCCTTCCTTTTTATCCCGATTTTAACCTGGTTTTTATGTTTGGAAAATAAACCCTGAAAAATTCCTGGAATTTTTTTTTTTTTAAATAAAAACTGAAAACGCGGAACCCTACCTGTGCACTGCTGTTGTATTGCAGATTTCAGGGTAGTTGAAACCTCCCTCATGAGAACCAGAAACTTCTGCTAATTTTTTGAAGAAAGCTTCATTCTCCTGGTCCTGGGAGCTATAGCAGAACCCTACCATGACATCATCCTTGTTGCTCTCCCCTCTGTACCAAACTCGGAGACTTTCAGCAAGCCTATCTCCAGTTTCATACTGGAGCTCTGAGCAGTCGTATGGCTCTTTTACATACAGCATAACTCTTCCTGTTCTTTATATTTAATACTTAATTGGGAAATAAGCTATTCATTTTGGACTTTTGTTACCATTCATGATCTTTGATCTTTTGTTACGTAAATATATCTATCTGTCCAATTCAAATATGTTGTTAATCCTATTAACATTTTAATGTTAAAATGGTGCTTATAGAAGTGACACCACTTAATTTTTTGCACTAAATAAGTACATGTTATTGTATCACTGAAATAAATATAGTAGCCAAACTAACTATCTGTTAGTGAAGATGAAATTTTAAGTTTCAGAAGGTGCATATAATTTCCCAGTGGACTCTAGCCTGCTATCTATTATTAATTTTTTTGGCAATTTTTTTAACTCTGAGGCTCATGTGTGTGAATAGTGACTAACAACAGGTGTGACGACCTTTAAATATCCTCCTACTCATTCTGATTGCATTTAACAGTAGGAAGGAATAATTCACCTTTGCTACCTTAAATCAAATATTGTTTTTTTTTCTAAATGTAATTATACATTGTAATTATGATTTTATTTTTACTTTTATGCACTCTTTTCCATTTTACTTTTTACCATTTCTTTACAAAATTGCTACTTTGAAGTGAAGTTTCCTCTGAAGATAAAATTGTTTTTCAACAAGCTCTTCAAGCTAACCATTAACCAACACTAGGACTTTATACTGCAAATTGTTCTAGAAAGACAAGAAGGGTTAATTAAACATGTCTTAAGAGGCACAGAGTTATTTTTTTAATGACTAGCATGGAAGGAATATCAGACCTATTGAGACCTGCTTCTTCTTTCCCAGAAAGCAAGGAACTCTCAATGAAGGCCTTCCCCAAGTTACTGTGTAACAAAAAAAATCCTTTTCATAATTGTACATGTTTTACATAGTTGATCTTCCTCAGAATGTGCAATGTTCTTGAATGCAGTTTATTTTAGTGTTTTTGTATTGGCCTGAAGGTCTTTGTGGCCCCTAAGCAAATGGAGTCAGATGGGAAAACAATCCGTTCCAAAGCTAGTCTCAGAGAGGTTGTAGAATATCCATCCCAGCCCCAACACAGATGCTACTGTAGCAGGTTTGAGCTCTGTTATAGTAGAGATGACACTCCTAATAGTAGCTTCTCACAGCCTTAAATATTTAAGGATACATCACCATTTTCAAGGGGGAAGGAATGCTGTTGACCTCATAGCAGTGAAACTTTAGAATGTAGAACTCTATCAAGTTAATTTTGTATAAAGTGTCCTACTTTCTTCTGCAGTTGTTCCCCTCCTGTGTTGTTCATTCTTTTCAAAATATGGTTTAGTAGAAATAGTCAATTCAGGTGTCTGGGCTCTTCTATAAAGGGATTTTATTAACATTTGTAAAAATACTGTGCATTAAACCAAATCATATTTGTTCCATAATGTTTGGGAACATAAACAGTAAGTCTTTCCTTCCCAAAATCAGCTATGTGGTGATGATGTTGGGTACTGTAGTGCAGGGTTTATGAAAACTGATTAATTATTTTCACTGATGACTAGCCCACAGAGCTGTTGCAGCACAGGCAACTTCACAACATTTTTACAAATTTGTCTGTTTGAAAACTCTTAAGAAATATTCCATTTGTATGTACATTTCTGTTCTGATCAGCTCAGTCTCTGTGCCCATCAAATCATCAGACTGGGCCCTATTCCACCTATTGGCTGTCTAAGTGGGCTTAGGGAGTTTAAATGTGATTCTATTCCACGTTGTCAGAGTCCTTGAAAATTCATTAATACATCTGTTTTTGGAGCACAGCATCGTTTGACTCTTAAGACTCAATCAGAAAAAAAACAGTGAGAAGATGGACCCACTCACCTTTTTAGATTAATATTTGTTTCAGAGGCTTTAGCATGGTGGATTGAATCAGACTTGGGTGTCTTAATCCATGTGTTTATCTAATAGGTGGAATGGAATCTGGCCCTTTATTGAATTATTAGAGTGATGTTGTAGTTGTGAAGGCAAGAGGCAAGGATTTATTTGGGTGTTTGTTTCCTTGCATGGCTCTCCTGTTCCAGAGATTGCTGAGAACATCCAAGCACCCACATGCTGCTCTGGGAGACCAGAGTCCCTCTTCTTTCCTGCTCCTCCCCCACTGGAGCCAGGAGACTGGAGGCAGAGATGCATGGAGGGATTCCTGCTCTCTCAGACTCAGGAAATTGCCAGAGAAGGCCAAGTACACACAAGTGCTCACTGGCTATTAGTTCTGTTCTTCCCCCACCCTCCCACCCCAAGAGAGGGAGGAAACTGGAGTGCCAGGATGCCAAAGGACAAAGCAACCCCCTTTTGCACTACATAGAGCTTTTTGGATTTGAGGCACCCTTCACTGGACTTGAGAGGCCCCCATTGTAACTTCTGTGAACTGACTGGCACCTTTGCTTATTTGCTTATGTTGTCTCCTCACCTGTCATACCCTTTAAAGGATCTGGTGGCATCCTAGTTCAGAATCACTGCCATGGTGTATGTAGACGTGACTGGAAATTATGTATGTACAATTATGCTTTTATGTATGTACAATTTTCTTGATTTCCTACCTGGTATATTCCTCTTGTTACATGGTGCCAAAGCTTTACTGATTCTAGTGAACTAACTTTCATGTGCTTTGCTCTCTTTCAAAAGGAAGTGCTTCAGAGATGTTCCTCATCCTTTGAGGATCATTTTTGAAGCATATTGGCTATTTTTTAAAGGGTTTCAGCTAAGAACATGTGTCAGTACACCTTTTGAAGTGCTTCAAAAGATGTCTATCTAGGCCGTATGTGGATACTTTTATACTGTGGATGTGCAGCTACCAAATCATTTTCAGTAGGGCATAAGACAGATATTCAATAGCACCATCTCAAATATGAGCCAGCTGCCTAAGAACTCTATCAGTTATTTAATTTTTCAAAGTTATTTAGACCATTGAATACCATTAATGGAGAACTGCACTATACAGGCAATTGAGATTTGTCATTAAAGTTTTAAATAGCCATCATGGTATCGTTTTATATTAAAAATATACAGAATTTTAAATAAAGCTTAGAAGAGTTTATTTGTGTTTATAAATAAGAATGATACATGTATACCGTTTTCAACTATTGCTTTTCTAAGAAATGTTTCTGAAGAATACTTTCACTTTTGCCTTTACTTCCTTATAAACAGATTGGATTAAAGCATGACTTTTTTTTTTATTGCCTGCATTTCGAACAAATCATTACAAGGTTCACTATTCAGAAATGTTCCAGAAAAACCTCCCAGCAAAAATTTATAATATTGAATCCAGGGAATATTATGTTATGAACATTTGAAAATCTGTAACTTAAAACAAGAGTTTTACTTTCATAAATCATCTTTGATCTTTAGTTCCATGTTGGCAGTTTTACAATTGGCAGAAGATGGAAGTATTTAGCAGCAAAAGGTAACACCCTGGCACAAGTGTAAACAAGTACTAAAAGCAGCTGCACAATTTTCTTGATTTCCTACCTCGTATATTACTCTTGTTACATAGTTCACTAGAATCAGAAAAGCTTTTCCACCAACTTCCACATGTTTTGCTCTGCTTCTATAAATGAAGACTACTTTTTAACCACTATACAAGTAATTAGTTCCCAATGTGAACCTGACTTTCTTTATTGCATAAAATGAAATTGAAATAAGTTTTTAATAAGTGGCTAGTACTACTGAGAGTGGCTCTTATTTCAAACTCATTGTAAACATAAAAGATCTAATCCTGAGATTGTCCCAAGAACCCACAATGCTCTTTCCAAACATCTTCAATGATTTTCAGAGATACGGAAGCTAGCCTTAAATCTGTAGAGCACAAATAAATGCTAACAAAACTGCAGAAATAGAAGGGGTTGCATTTAAGTGGCTTATCTGTTCTAGTTTTTCCCCCATACAGGATTCCACTAAGTTCTGTACATAATCAGCCTGTATAAGAGAATTGTAGAAGTACAAGTGAGGTGGTTTCTGGTGAAAATACTTCAGTGTGCATAGGATTCCCTCCTTTCTGCTTCTATATCATTTTGACTTGGACGGTGCAGTTAAATCACAAATCAAGTCTGTAACTGAAATTAGGGCTGGAATGAAAGCTATGTGGCAGAAACTCAGTCTACCTAATATGGCTTTAAAACTAGGTAAAGCATTCAGGAGAACTGGTGGAGATTTTTTTTAGCTCACTCCAAAAGAAAGTTTACTTTAAGAGTGTTGACAAACAAGTAGAACAAAGGGAGATGCAGTTGATAAAGTGTATTTAGATTTTCAAAAAGCTTTTGCTACGGTCCTTTACTACTGGCTCTGAAAGTAAACTGTCATGAGAGCGAAGGGAAGATCCCCTTATGAAACAAGAGCTGGTTAAACATAAGAAATAGAAAGTAGGACTAAATGTTCACTTTTCACGGTGGAGGGCAGGCAAAGAATGGAGTCTCCCAGGGATCTGTGCTGTGTTTTACACTGTTTCATAACATATTCATAAATGATTTCAAAAAGGGTGTTAATAGAGAGCTGGCAGGTTGTAGCAGATACAAAATTATGCCAGGTAGTTAAATCCAAAGCTGATGGCAAAGACAAAAAGATCTCACAGAATTAAACAGTTAGGCAAAGTAGCAGATGAAGCTCAACATTTGATAAGTGCAAAGTATATAGCTGGGGTGGGGAATAACCCTAACTATATATACAGTGTGAGGAGATCCAAGTTAGCCATTGATATGTATCATTTTAGAAGAGTCTATGTAAAACTAATGTTGGTTTTTTTTGGTTTTTTTTATGGGAAGAACAAACAATGGACCTACTCTTTCTCCCCTCTCATTTCAACTGGAAAGCTTGTGGGGAGATTGAGGGAGATCCATTTTACTCCTCCATTTTAATACCATCTTGTATATAAATGAAGTGTTTAATTTGTGTTCCCCTCTATGTTGTCCCTCCTCCAAAACAACACTGCGGTATCTGACTACATAGTTTCATAGTTTCTAGGGTTGGAAGGGACCTGAGCAGATCATCTAGTCCGACCCCCTGCCATGGCAGGAAAGAGTACTGGGGTC
>NW_017728918.1:85557218-85558618 GCF_001723895.1 Crocodylus porosus
GTTGGCCTTCCTGACTGCCTCCCCACACTGCCAGCCCATATTCATCTTGGAGTCAATGATGACTCCAAGATTGTTTTCCGCCTCTGTGCTGACAAGAGGGGAGTTCCCCAACCTGTAGATATGGTGCCGGTTGTTCCTCCCCAGGTGCATCACTTTGCACTTGTATGTGTTGAATCCCATCCAATTCTCATCCGCCCACCCTTGTAACCTGTCTAGGGCCGATTGTAGCCTATTCCTTCCTTCTAGTGTGCCCACATCCCCCCACATCATACAGCCCTAGAGATTCTCTTTTCTGAACCTGCACTTGTTTTTGTTTCTGTGTTTTGGTAACTTACACATTATGGAGGTATGCTGGGGAAGGATCTGGAATATGGTTAAATCATCCTTAGGTTAGACTGTCAGAAGTTTTTGTTTTCACAGTAGTCATTATAATTTAAAATAACTGAAATAAGAGATTCTGAAATACAGTTGAAGATTTGCTTATTTAAAATGTGTAAGGCTAGTTCATGCACAGCAGAGATGCCCTGATATCTGTATAACATGAGGACTAGTGAACATCTATTGAGAAACTGGCCAAGAAAAGTTCATTTTACACCTTCTAGTGTATAGGACGTACCTCAAACTTTTTGACCTCTATGATCAACTTACCCCACGTTCTTATGTCATTTTGACTAAACAGTTAAATAGATGGCTTGGGTGTGTGCCTTGGAATATGTCTTAAGCAATTAGTCAAAAGCATGTTAAAATAATCAGTTATACTTGAGTTAGAGGAAAGGTATAAATTCTTACCTTGAACAAATCCTACCGACCTCTCATACTACTTATGGATGTGTTTAATTAATTTTTGCATTCCAGATGTCAGATCCTCAACTGGTATGAATCGACATAGGTCTGCTTAAATCAGTGGAATTATGCCCTACTGAAAATCTCGTTCTTTCTGCTTGGAATAAAAATGCAGCTCCTTAGAATCCATTTGTTCAGAATGGTGAAATCCTCTTAGATTAAGAGTTGGTTTACAGTGAAATGAAGTAAAAATTTCACATTATTTCAGTGCTTTGCAATGTGAAAATTGCTTGCTGTTTGAGGTGAAATTTTTACAGATACTTCATATTTCTGGTGCCCTATATTTCTCTAAAACAGGAGAGGGTGTTGAGAAAATGGAAAGGAGTGGGCAAACACCTATAAGAATTTTTTGAGATCTGGAAAATAGAAAAGACAGACAAAGGGAATGTAACATTTAGCAGGCTACAAAAGGAAAGGTAAGAGCTGACATGCAAGAGAAGGTTGAGAGGCGACCTGGTGGCTGCCTATAAGTTCGTCAGGGGGGCACAGAAGGGAATTGGTGAGTATTTATTCACCAAGGAGCCCCCGGGGGTTACAAGAAATAATGGCCACAAGCT
>NW_017728918.1:85558629-85607166 GCF_001723895.1 Crocodylus porosus
GTAATGTAGGCCCAGCACTCTTTCCTGCTTATGCAGGGGGTCGGACTCGATGATCTATTGAGGTCCCTTCCGACCCTAGCATCTATGAATCTATGCTCATGAGCTACAAATACTTACATTGTGGAAAGAGGATTTGTCCTAGCAGAAGGTTCTTAATTCTAGTAGTCTAATTTGGGCAGGCAAAGTTTAGCAGTGGGGAGGGGGACTTTTGAATGGAGCTAGCTCTGAGGGCAAACTGCTTCCAATTCAACCCTCTCCCTCCCACACCCACAGCTACCACTTGCCACTGCTGCATCTCCTCATCACTTGGGTGAAGCTTTCTGCCACTGAAACACTGCAGAATCCCAGGCCAGAACCCCCCAAAAGGCCAGATAACTGGCCCTGCAAGCCAAATACAGCCCTAGGACCATAGGTTGCCTATCCCTGGTCTAATTGATAGCAGGATTTAATACTAAGAAGTAAATCTAGACAAATTCAGAATAGAAATAAGGTGCATATTTTTAACAGTAATGATAATTAACAATTGAAACAATCTACCTGTAGGCGGGATATATTATTTAATGCTTGAAGTTTTTAAATCAGGATTAGCTGCTTTTCTAAAAGATATGGTCTGCCTGGACCAAAAGTAGTAGGCTTAATGCAGAAACCACTTGTGAAAATATACCATTTCAGGAGGTCATATTTAAATGGTCATAATGTTACTTCTGCCATTAAAATCTTAGAATCTGTTAATGTGTTTGACTTTGTTTTAACATTTAATCTTTAGGTAATAAGTTATTTCTGTTGGTAGCATTATTCCCTAACACAGCAGATTCTGTGCCCTAACAAAATAAATACATAGCCTCTTAATCTCACTCAGTTTTTGTGCTTACGTGTTTTGTAATGGCATCAGGGTATTTGTAATACTAATGCTCCTTTTAATGTGTTTTTATTTATCAGTGTAAATACTATCCTCATTGTTTAGAAAATGGATGCACTTAGCCATTTGTTATTGTATGCATCAGTATTTTTAAAACTTATTTTTTTCAGGTGGGCCATCTATGAGAATCCTGACTTTACAGGAGAGCAGTATATACTTAATAAAGGACTGTATCCCAGCATTGAAGCCTGGGGGGGCAAGAACTGTAAAATATCTTCAGTTCAGCCTATAGTAGTGGTAAGGAAACTTATTTATATAATTTTCTCCCAAAACTTTATCTCCTAATCAAACTGATTTACACAAGTTCTTCAAATAGTAAGCTCTTGTGTGCTTTGTATTAATTTGGCACTCCTAATATCTTTTTGTTTGTTTGTTTTCCAAATGTTTTAGGATGCTGCCAGTAGCCAAATGGGGAAATTCAAGGTAAGAACCTCTTCTAAATTTATAAAACAAATGCACAATGCATGTAACATGGGTAAATAGAAAAAATTATGTCAGATCTATCAAAATATCATTGTCAGATAGCTGCAAGTGACTAAAAATGAGGCCTGAAGGAGGGTACTGAATTCTGAAAGTTTGCCTTTGTTTGGACCAACCATGCAGTTGGTCCAATAAAAGCTATCACTCACAAGAATTCTTGCTTCTTATATAAACATGTGTAGGCATTTTTAAACACCTAAAATGAGGCTAAAGAGAATTTAGGTGCTTAAATCTAAAGTTGCACTTCTGAAAATCATGCTTTGGCTACTGCCTAACCTTGAAGTCACATAACCTCCAATGGCACCTCATTTTTTTTTACCCCAGAAGTTCTTTAAAGTTCCCCAGGTGCTTCTGCATACATCCAGAAGTGCCTCAGATTTGAGAAACTTGAATATTCTGGTGCCTATCTTGTATATAGGTAAGGTATGTCCAATCATTTATTTTTAGTTTGATGGCACAGTCTCAGTAGACAGGGTAGAGGGGACCCTTAATCCCAGATTTGCCTGTAGTGTTGGTCAGGGCATTTTCCTGAGAGACAGGAGATGTCAGTTTTACTGCCTTCAGGCAGAGAAGGGAATTAATTGACTCTTCCACATAATAGGTGAGTTGTTTGACAAATATACCTGACCCTAGATTGCTGGGCTTTAAAAGAAGAGGATAACTCTGATTTGTTTTTTTAAAGAAATAACTAGGTGTCTAAGTTCAGAACAAAGTTCAAAGCAGTCCCAAACTCTCCTCATGAATTGTATAAGAGAGCCTATTACCTAATGCAGGGTGGGCTTTTTACTCCAGGGGCCAGACATCTAAAAGGCACTGCAGTACATAATGCTGCAATTCTGAAGTCTATCCTTGGGTCTAGCCTTCAGTTAATTCTATTCATGATACCTAAGCTACAAAAAATCAGGCTCACGCTGTCAATTTAAAAAGTAGTAAAATCTTGCTGCTTAACATTAAAGCAGTGAGATATGACTAAATCGGCAGAGAGAGCTCATCTGTTCAACGAGATGTAATATTTTACATTGGCCTCTGTTTAAATTCCTAGTTAACATTAACAGAGGAATAAGGGTGTCCCTCTCCCATCCCATCTCTTTAATTCAAGTATCTCAACTTTTTAGGGTTGTTCTGGGTGCATCTACACCTGTATATTTAATGCGTAGCAATACATTCTATTGCATCTCGTGCTGGAGTTTATTGGTCCTAGGTACGTTTACATATGCGCCCAGGACTGCAGCATGTTGAGCAGGGTCAGAACAGCCTCTGCTGGCAGAAGGCCTGTGGGGGGATCAGCCTGCCAGCTTGGAGCTGCTCCGACCTGGCTTAGCATGCTGCAGAGGGACTGGCTGGGACATGAGGGCGCTTCCCCTCCCATCGAGACACCCTCGTGCTCCAGCCAGCCCTGTCAGAGTCTACACGTACATTGCAGCACACAAAAAAACACTGCAATAGGATAGTACTTGTATTTACAAGTACTAACCTGCTGCAGAATTTATTAGTTTCCTGTGGTCTAATATGACCACACATGTAGATGCTGAGATGTTTACTGCAGAGCCAATTGTCTAATTAGCTTTGCAGTAAACATCACATATAGACGAACCCTCTGTGTATAAAATTGCAGTACATTGTGGGTTTTTCTTTCTTTTCTAATTTCAGCCTAAATGCAAGTAAGTATGTTTTAAAAGGGTTTTATTTATTTGTTTGTTTATGTATTTATTTGAGGCGGGGTTGTTGGGTGTTTTTTTTTTTTAAAGTCTTGGCTAGTTAAGTGTAGTTCTTGGCAGAGGAAAATTATTAAGGTTGTTTACTGCTCAAGAAAATATCTGCAGAAAGCTGTGCAGTTAGAATTTAGGACCAGATCCAAAAAAAGGAACAGAGCACTAAAAAAATAGAACTATGCCTGTTGTCTACACCTGCATATTAAATGCATCTAAAATGTTAAACTAAAGAACAGATATTACACTTGTTCTAGGGATGGATTCTGTTATACATGCTTGAATGAGTATATCCTTTAAGTGTGACTCAGGTTTGCATTCATTATTATGATGTGGATGACTTCTGTATGATTGGGTTTGATGGATAAACTATCCTTCTGCATTAATTAATAGGCTCACTATTTAACTAAATGACTGTGTGTGGCTCTCAGCCTAGGGTGAAATTTTACAGAGTAGAAAAACATTCTTCTAAGTGTTGACACAAATTAAGTTATAGCAGGGCAAGTACTGTACACCTTATCTAGAAATTTGTACCACACCCATTCTTGTAGAATCTCAGTATGTTAAATTATGCTTCCATTTATATTCTCAGAATTCAAATACATTGTTATTTGTGAGGAAAAGAAAATGTATTTCTTATATTAAGTAATTAAATAACAGGAACAGAAGAGTTTTATGGACCTGAGCTTGTGATTATTCCTGCCTTTCAAGGAAAATTTTAAAAATTTGCTGTGGTAGATATTTATGTTTACCAGTAGTTGTTGAATTCTTTTGTATGTTACCAAATGATTTACTGCCAAAAATAATAAACTCACAGAATGGTCATTTTTAAATGTTACTTGCGTTAATAAATTATTCCTAAAAGTATGTTGCAAAACTGAAGCATACTGGATTTTTAAAAATAATTGACTATAACTATCCATTGGAGGTAATGTGTGAGTTGCTATACTGCTGAGTATATTATTAACATTATAAAGTGCTCTTTTTTTTTTAACTGTTTATGTTTTTATAATATTAAAGGTCCAGTTATTTTCAGAACCAGAATTCAAGGGTAGTTGCCAAATTGTTGAGAGAAACACCAATCACACTGGCATTTCATTTGCTACAAAATCTTCAAAGGTTTTAGCTGGCAGGTAAGTACAGAATTATATGATTATTATAAAAAAACGCCAAAATGGCAAATGATCATTTAAAATAAAAATAGTATAACAACTTTCAAAAGTCAGAAATGGTTTCACAAACCCAGGTGGAGTTGAGTGGAAGAAAAACAGTAATGTTTCATGATTCATTGTAACATCATTTAATCCACTCTCTATGAGGATAGCCCTGTTTCTTGGCATGGTTTGTAAGTTAGTCTATTTACAACCTAAAAACAATTGAGAAGGGCTAGCAAAAGTTTACTTATTAATGGAATTGTTAATTATAATTTAATCATCACTTCTTGTAGCTGGATAGCATATGATAGAGAAGATTTTTCTGGAAACCAGTATGTATTAGAAGAAGGAGTATATCCTACACTGTCTGCAATGGGATGTCCACCCCAAACAAACCTTCAGTCTCTACAAGTTATCAACATTGTAAGTATGATTGGATAAGTACACAGAGATACTTTCATAATACTTAAAGTCTCATTTTTGCAATTGTAAAAAGACGGAGAGGCATAGGTGCTACAGGAACATATTCTGCTGTTCAGTGACCTGTGGGTAACAAATCTATTTTGCGAAGGACACGATCCTACAGAACCAGCAAGTGCTAACTGTCGCTGGTGGTACACTTGATAGCAGTATGCATAAAAGAGTCAAGAATGATTTTAGCAGTGAGTGAATTGCTGCTTTCATGAACGCCTTGTGTCTCCTGAGGCTGGGCAGGCAGCGTTATCAGTGGCAGGGGTGTGGTGGCTGCAAGCAGGGACCACCCACAGGCAGCCACAGTGGTGGCAGGGGTGGCAATTAGTGATTGCCTGCAGATGCCACCAGCAGTGGAGGGGTGGCAGGCAGCAACTGCCTGCAGATGCCGCTGACAGAGTCATCAGCGGCTAATCTCAGGAAGGGCACAGCCAATCTCGGGTGCACGTGCACCCAGACATACCCCCTATGCATCACCAGTGGCTGCTTTTCACTATAGGTGGTCCCTTCAAGTAATGTTTGAGGTGGTTGTAGAACAGTATAAGTAAGTGTCCCAGCTTCTGTCCATGGAGCATGTGCCTAAAAAGGAATTCAACTTTACAAAAATTAAACTAGTTATAAAGTGTTCTTGTCAATGTCATTGTCAATCCTGTTCATTCACTCACCTGTAGCCATTCTTCTAAATAAGCAACAAAACTGAACCTTGCATTTGAAAATCAGAGTTCTATATTACATTAAAAAATTACTCGTATATTAGTAAAATATTTTATATACTTAATATAGAATTCTGTCTAATTTTTTGTTTATTTCAAGCAAATGAGAAATTAAATGGCTTTTTATTTTGAGCCTTTTATGTACTAGGGGTCACCAATAAACTGACTGAATCCCACAAAAAATTACTACAGTAAATTATTTGCAGGACCGTGCCAAGTGTGTTTTAAAGCTAATATAAATATTAAGTAAATATAGTAAAGAAATCCAGTGACTTGGTTACAGGAGGTTTTTACTAATTACAAAAGAGCAACAGTAAACTGAACTCTCCTCTTCAAATTTGGCATTTATAGTGCACACTCACTTTAATTTTTCCATTGCAGGAAAAAAGTAAACATTTGTCATTTTTTAGCCTCTGTATTAATTTTTAATGCATAATAGAAACCCCAGAAAAGAGCCTCTGCAAATGTATCCTACATTTTTTACTACTTTTGTCATGTTCCTAATGCATGTTATTAAACATTTTTTTAAAAAAATGTGCACATGAATAGTAACAGAATAATTTAGTATATTGTATTCTTTTCTTCATGGCATTAGAAGAGTTTTGAATGCCTGATTCCTATGTAGAAGGATAAACTTCCTCTTTGAAAACTTGTCCATAGTAAAGGAAAGTAGACTGGCTAAAATGACAGACATTTGTTTGTTCTATTTCACAAGCACTTCCCAGGTTTGTTCTGTAACAGGTTTTGTTAGGCCTAGCAGGAGTAAGTACAATGCTATGTTGTGTATTTTGTCTGTTGTTAATTATGTCGTCTTAGAGGTTGGTTCCTTGAGGGGAAGATGAGTTGAGCAAGAGAGCCTATGTTCTATTTCTTTATATTTGTGTAACAGCAAACCAACATATGGAAAGTAAAGAGCTACTGGCAGAAATGCACGCAATTGTGTAAAGGTTACCTTCATAATTCTGCAGAGGTTGCTTTTTCAGAACTTACCTTTCAGCTTTTTGGCCAGCTTTACCTTTCAGGTTTTTCAGCCACTTTTGCACTGATGCCACTCATTCTCAGTACTGTATTTTTCTGCTTCTCCCCCAGATATTCTCCACATCTCTGTGGTATTACCTGATCTTAATACAATGGGTTACTTCCCCTTCCCTCCCTCACATCCCTTCTCCAGAAACCCACTTCTAATTAGATACCACAAGAAAGCAAAGGGAGATATTCAAAAGCACCTGAGGAGTTTAGGAGCACATATATCCTTTTTTTCTTTAATTCATTGGAGCTTATATTTTGAAAATGTCTCCCTAAGATGAGGGTGCTCAACCTCAGGCCCACAGGTCAAATGCAACCTTCAGAGATGTGGCATCCAGCCCACAGGACTTCATATGGGTTAGGAGATTTGATGGCAGGGGAGCAGTGGCAATCAGTACTGCCACTGTCCCCTGCTACCAAATTCCCAAGACCCATGCAGTAGGCTCAGGGCCAAGCCATGCCTTGCGCCTTGCCCCCTCTCCCACCCCACATGGCAGTCTCAAGGCCAGGTCACGTCCCCTTCCCCCCAGCATGGCCAGATTGGGCCCACCATCTGCATGCAATCTTCAGAGGGTCTGAGCACCATCTGTCTGGCATACAGAGAGAAAAGTTTGGACACCACTGCCTGAAGACTGCAGAACCATTTGTTTATCCAAGCTATTTTTCTGCATCATGCTGTGCACTAGCATCTTCTGAATACCTTAATTATTGATAGCAAATTTTGTATTTCCTCACCTCCTCCCAGTGTCATGTCTTAAGTTATGCTGTAAACTCTTCAGAGTAGGACTCTTTTTGATCTTGCTTGTACTGCAGATCTACTCTGTTGAGTGCCAAATAAATACATATTTAATTAGTAACTCTGTAAAACCTCAAGATGTAAGTGTATGTTTCTAAGCTCTTTTTAACACAAGTGCTAGTTTTATACAATGTAATAAAATAAAGAAATTGTAGGTTTTAAAGTTTCTAACTGACCCTCTTGCCCTTTTAGCTGAAGGGAGTGTTATGTAATGACGTTACTGAGTCACGAAAATACCCGAGATGGAAGGTGTGGTTCAAAGTCAAATAGCTTCATTCCCCGTCCTTTTTCCAGTGCATGCTCAGAATACATTATTTTAGAGGTACTGCTTTGGGTTATAGGGTGATTTATTAACCAGTTTAATACCAGCAACCATAGCCCTTTCATTCAAAGATGCAGCCACAGGAGAGGGAAGGAAAGAAATAAAGATGACTTCCTTATGCAGTAGTCCTGTGTAGAGCACTCATCCAGAAAGTGATCTGTGTTCTAGGCTCCTCTGAGCTTGAGCGGGTTCAGACATACATCTCAGGGAAGGTGGACTACCTTCAACCCTCTAGCTGAAGTCATGCCAGTAAACAGATCTCTTGCACGCAGTGAAGAAGGCACTCACTTGAGAGGGAGTATCTCTAACCCAGTGATTATGGTGTTCTGCCCCAAATGTTGTTTATGCATTTTGTCCAACATTCTCTTTAAGAAAAAAAAAAAGGGGTGGGGGGTGGGGAGGGGATGCCAGTCGTCCAAGTTGTTTCAGTGGAGTTCATAAGAACAAAGGATCCAACTACCACAGAGCAGACTGGAAGATTAGAGCCTTAGATGTTTTATGTTAAAGGCATGCATTTGATCAGGCATGTGACCCCAGAAACTATCCTGAGGATTACTTAATGAATACTTGCTTCCTTTTGTGGGCCATAACTTTGTTCAAAATAAGAGGTATGGTTCCTTTCCATTCCTCCACTCAGATGACAGTGGAAAGCAAGGAGTTCTAGATAGTGATGTTTCTTAGGCTCTAAAAAATCTTTTTAAAATAGTTTCCATTCAGCTTTGAGGATGCACATTCCCCAGTGATAGTTAACTGAACAATACAAGAGGGGTTTGATTTGTAATTAAAACTTGTTTTAAAATATACTTATGATAGATATTATATGCAGCCCAAATGCATAGAACCATGGGTTTGTTTTCTGTGATAAGGATAGAGTTGTCCATTCAATGCAAAAAAAATATATATATGGGTGTTATGAACAACATTCTGTTAATGAGAAACCATGGCAAGAGGAGTTTCTGATATTCTGTCCCAAAAGGGAAAAAACATTTAAAAATAAAGAATTTTTGTGGCTTGATGATCTCTATGACCTCTCAAGTTCCACATGTAATTTAAAAGTACTAAGTAAACCTCTTCTTTTAATTCAGGAGCTTTCTGAACCATGCATAGCCCTTTTTGAAAAGGAAGATTTCCAAGGAAAGAAAATAGAATTTACTACAGAAATCTTAAATCTCCAGTTCCTGGGATACAATTCTCGAATAGCTTCAGTTCAAGTTTCTGGTGGCATGTAAGTTTAAACTTACTATTTACTTTTGTGGAAACTAAGTAAATGTTAAATAGTACAAAAATACATGTGTAAATGAAAATAAGGGACATTGGGTTGAAATATTACTTCACAATTCAATCTTGATTTGCCAAGAGAAGGCTCAAAAGCTACTTCCTATGAGATGACAACGCTGGAGAAGAAAGTGCTCTGTATCTTCTGGGCTAGGATAAGAAGCTTGAATTTGTGTAAAACTGATGTGGGTATTGACTCCTTCATCCCATAGAAGTAAATATATAGGATTGGTGCCTTAAGGAAGTCTTCTTGCAAATTGCTACAGTAGTATTGTTTCACTATATTGTTCCATTCCACAGTTTGTTGTGTACTGATTTCATGCAGGGCATTATTTACATGGGAAGTTCTGTTCTCATCTCAATCAATAGGAAGCTGCTTTAGAAAGTCTCCCATATTTACTCCACTACCTAGTCACTACAAATGAAGAGAGGATAGCTTTGGATCATTGTCATTCTTCAGTCTAAACTAGTGAGACTTCTCTGATTCAGTGGTAAACTCTGATTCAGTTTAGTGGGACTTTTTATTATGAAATTATTATTATGAAAATATTTTCTTTTGTTGTTTTACCTTAAACTCTTAAACTATATTTTAAAAAAGGATTCTCTGATTTAATACATGCTGGCATACAAACAATTATAAATGGCTTGAGGCAGTCTGAAAATTTTTCCTTTTAATATAGCTTTAATCTCCTTAGATCACACATTACAATTAGAATACTTCTGTTGAGTCTTCCTCCAAAATACCCACCTTAATTCTATAAATAAGTTTTTAATTTTTTTTTTACTCTGTGAATAACATTTGCATTTAAATAGTTTTTTAAAAAGTTCAAATTGCAGACTGATACCCCAGAGGAGTCCAGCACTGCCCTGAATTGGATGGCTTAACTCAAGCTGTCTTCAAGCATGCCTCATATTTGTCATCTGGACAAAATAGTGGGAATATTTTTGTTTGCTCATTGAATAGAGATTTGAAATTAATTCACAGGAAGAGGTCCTCAGGGGATAGAAATTCTGTTTTGCAAAGGAGTTTGAATTTTTAGCATTTATCTGCATTTCAAGTACAGAGGTTTTGTATCTATAACCTGCATACTTAAATTCAGATCAGTTGAAAAGTTTTCATTTTGCTTTTGCTTTTTTTATTTTGTATATTATAAAAGTAAAACTTAACAACACATTTTTTAAAACTAAATAGTGTTACGGGACCATTAAGTATCATTTAAACAAACAGAACTCCTGCTCCCTGTCTTCAGGCTGGTCTCTGTAAAATTACTATGATGGTAGAGTTAAAACAATGCAATATATGGAGAGCAGAGCCAACAAATGTTGTACAGTACTATCCTGTAACATTAACATAATACTTAAGTCTCAATCATGTATGCCTTTCAAGTAGAATTGGCTAGTGTTCTGATTTCTGTAATGACTGTCAGGAAGAGTTTTAAATTTCTTTGGCGAGGTATGAAAATATTTCCATCGTGACTTATTAATATTGGTCCTCAACCAGCCAAAGTGCAAGCATTGCATAATTACTGAAAAGCTGCTTCTCATTTTCCATTACAGGAAATAATCTGAAGCCAAAGGCCAATTTGTTTCTTGGCCAAATATGTGGTTACCACTCAGTCACTAGAAGCACACCCTCAATTCTGTGCACTTCCTATTCTAGGACAATAAACCACTGTGTTCTGGTTGTTCAGTGCCATCAGAATTCCCTGCCCATGCACCACATGTGTTTGTGGCCAGGTCCATTGCTGACCCCTGCCTTCATCAGATTGCAAGCTTATTAAAACCTTCGCTGCTGCACCTTCTTCCCTCCTGCAGGAGTTTTCACCAATAAGAGTAGCTCATTTTAAAAAAAGTAAATTTCATACCTGGTTATATATAATTGGCTAAGAAGTTAGGAAATTTAGGTACCCCCATATTTAGTGACTCATTTCACAGTAATGTAGAATAATAAGCATTCTGAGAACCCCTGTGTGTCAGAACTCCTGGGATTATTGCACACAGGGCAAAATTTGGCACGATGGTGAAAAAAAGCAGACACCAAGTTATTTGTGCATGTCTGTGCACATCCTGACACTGTTCATTCATAAGATCATTGTACTTCATACTCTTTTTAAGCTAAGATAATGCTTTGTTTCATTTGGGGTGGGATTTATTTTTTTTTGACAAGATTTAGAAATGTGAACCCAAACCTACAACTCCTGGCATGGCTGCTATAAATCCAGAGATGATTTTATTGCTTTGGAGAGCAGTTGAAAATAAATATGTTCATTAGCACTGCTGACATAAGCACACCCTTTTGGTGTGATAAAACTTTTAAAATATCACTTAATATTTTCAGAAGCAGCCATCAATACATCTGATATGTCACAAGCATTTTGTATTTTCAGATGGGTAATCTATGAACATAGTAATTACAGAGGACGTCAGATGTTGCTATCCCCAAATGATATCCCAGACTGGTATAAACTAAGTGGATATCACCAAATAGGCTCTCTACGACCTTTATTACAGGTGAGAGAAGGGCACTGGTCTCCTTTGTGTGCTTCCTGTATTTTTATTGTTGTTGACTTTGTTCTTGCAGTACAGAATTAAAGGCAACATTATAATCCTGTTGCAGGTCACAAAACAGAAATGGGGAACCTGGAGGGAACATATTTTGAAAATTTTGTCTATGTTACCATTCATAATATTTCCGTGAACTGTGCCCCTTGGTTTTGCTGTTCTGTTTCCCAAAGTCTAAAACTGTCTTCCATGTACACTTGAAACCAAATAAAAGTTACTTGTGAGCAAATCACTTTAACTGAATTACTTCAACAAGTAGTCAACCTTCTGAATTCCCCACTGGTCACAGACTATCTGCATCATCTTCAACTGTTCTCACAAATTCAACCAAATTGGTCAGGGAAACTGCTAATTTTTGCCTAGATACTTCAACCAGAAGCATTTAATCTGTTTTCTTGAAGAAAGCAAAAACAATTCTAGTCTGTTTTATAAACTTTTAAATATGTAAATTGATTAGTTGGTGATCCTGTATAAAATACCGTCATGACTTTTTTTGTAAGGATCATCTCATTTGAGGTTGAAGCATCATGACTACATATATTTTAATACCTAGCCCATCCTCATAAACTCTAATACTGAAGGTTTATATTAAGCGATGCTTTATTGGGGGGGGGGAAAAACTTTTTGCAGTTCACATCATTCAAGTTTCAAAGCGCTTGGTATCTATAATGAATGCATTTGCTCCCTATCGTATAAATGTCTGCTTGTGCCTCAAACACAAAGCAGAGAAATTAATCCAGAATAAATTAAGATGTGAATTTATAACAGTAGCTATTCCACACAAGTATGTAAAACTAGATCCTGCAAAGACACCCTTAGTGCATGATTGATAACAGTATCTGTACAAGAGTTAAGAGTGTAATTTTTATAAGAACCACTTGTTTGCGTCCTATGGACTATAGATTTTAAAGCACTGATACAGAATGAAGACTTCTTAAGCCTTGGGTCTCCTCAGACTTTTTGTTTTTTAAATATCCTAATAGGAAATTCAGAGCCTTTTTGGGGGAGACAGAGGACAGGTCCCAAGTATTACACTGAATACTGAATGCCTCTACATGTACACATTAATGCAATATAATAAAATTTGGTACATATTGTGCCAAAATTTATTGCTCCTGGAACCTGTGTTTACATGTGCACCAGGGACCAAAGCATGTTTAGCTGAGTTGGAGCAGATTTGGCTGGCAGGGGACCTGTGGCCTAATGGCTGCAGTTGTAGACACTGAGACTTTGCTGCGGAGCTAATTAGGCAGCTCCGCAGTAAACATCTCATGTAGCTGTACCCAGTAAGTAGCAGTTGCTTTGAGGTTAACCAGGAACAAGATGTATTCCTGCATGAAAGGCTATGGTTAATACTGCTGTTTTTACAGAAACGTGTATACTTCAGACTTCGAAACAAGAAAACTGGACAGTTCATTTCAACTGATGGAAATCTAGACAATTTGAATCTTCTCCGAATACAGGTTTCAGAAGATAAATCAGATGATCAAACATGGGTTTATCAGGATGGATTCATCAAGTGCAGGGTGAGGTTAATGTTTTAGTGGAACTCTTGTTTTTATAAACTTTGAATGATCTATCTCAGTATAGCAGTCCATATAATTATGCAACTCAAAATCCTTTTAAAGATTCACAAGAGCACTGCCTGTTGTCTTTACAGTATCATATTTTCTTGCATACAACACCTTAGAATATAATATGTCTTTTGTTTGGAAGACGGATTGAAGAAAAAGCATCTTTCCTTGTATTAAGTAACTGAGGCAACATGTGCAAATTAAAGCTGTATAGAAACCAGCTATAAAATTATTACACATTTTCCAATAATAACTTTATAGCTGGTTAGGCCTTTTTAAAGTGCCATAATTAATTTGTAGCCACTTTAAATCGATTGTACAATTAACCAGATTTTTTGTGTGTACCGCATGTAACATCTAGAAAGGGCCTGAGTAGCAGCAGCCAAGGAGTACAGCCTGCTTATTGTTCTGCTATATATGCGTCTTGTCCAGATTTTACTTTAACTTTTGCACTAACTGGCAGAGAATTCTTACCATATTTCTTGTACAAATGTATGCTGCAATTTCCAGCAGCTGCTTTTTGGGAGGAAAAGGATATGTTGTATGCAAGAATATACAATATTTTTTGCCTCTTGGAAGCACTATATTCTCACTGTAATTGTCTTTCATTTTTTTCTTAAACCCACATGCTATATGCTTTTATGTCTAAAATTAAAATGCACTGTATTATATTTTTTTCCATGTCATACTTCTCCATTTAATTGAAACACAAGTTAAGTTTTTTTACATTGAACCTCCCCTTTTCTGAATGGCATAAATTAATGAAAACCAGGAACCCTGGTTACGTCTGATTTTAAAAAATCCCCAATTTTCAGTTGGGGAAAGAGAAAAGTAACCCCAAATTTACATTTTTCCATGTTTCATTTTAAATCACAGAAAAATGTGGATTTGGGGTTTTTTAACCAAAAATTGGGGATTTTTTTTTTAAATCAGACAAAACCAGGATCCCTGATTATAATAAACAACAACAATTGATATTCAAATGAAGAGTTTATTTTGTGTGTATTTAACCAACTAAAGACCTTCAGATACTTTCAATCCAATATGATTAATTTGACTATTTCTGCTTCAGGTCAAATATACAATCAGGATCATAACATCCTATCTTCATAGATGAAGGAAAATAAATACCTAATGTTCCTTTTGTCACATTAAAAATATCATTTAAGAAAATCAAACCAGGAAAAAATGCATCTTTTTACCATCTAGTGTGATAACCCATTTTCAGAAATCCTTCTGCTCAAGCTTGAGCATCCTTCTCACATGAATCAGTTTTGCCAGTCCTGTATGGAAACTAAGAGTTCCCCTGTAGGTTGCCAGCAGGAAGACAGACTTGGTGGGGAGAGAGGGGGGGAAATAAATAGCACTGACTAAGTAAAACCTGACTGATTTTTTTTTCCCCTAGGGATAGAAAGTAGAAACCAGATCTGTTCTCTCCTGTCTATATCCTCCATCAGTGACGAGATAAAACTTGGGTACAGATGTTAGAAACAAAGCTGACTAACTCAGGTTTTGTGTTTTTAATTATACAGATGGTTGAAGAATTGTGCTTGACAATTGTAGGAAATCTTATAACTCCTGGCTCTAAGCTGGGTCTGTCACTTCAGCAGAATGACGACAAACAATATTGGCATATTCATCCTGATGGCCGAATCTATAGCAAGATGAAACCAGAACTGGTTTTAGATATCAAAGGTAAGCACTTGTTGTCTTGTGTCATTTCAGTTGCACATGTCATGATGGATTTTGTACTTAAATGTTCCCATAAGTTTAAATATGGCTTTATAGTTCAGACAATTTGATCATTTAGTATCACCTTCTGCATTACATAATTCTTTTTACTCAGTAATTTCTATAGGCTCTTAATCCATAGATGTCTTTTTTTTACCCCCAAAGTATATATTTATATTTAATTATTTGTTTTTTAACTTTATCTGCATAAAATTTTTCAAAATATAAAATGTGGAAGAAAAGAAAAAAAAATACCTTTATTGTTTTGATTTTTTGGCCTGTATTTCTGCATATATGGCTTATACACTTAAGTAGTTGTTAACCTAAAGGAAGTAAAATTTTATTTGGATTTTTCTTTTAACGCAAAAACAACATTAATATTATAGTAGTGTCAGATCTGTAGGCACTTGCTGTTAATATATAACAGCTGGTGTTAAACTTTTTAAAGATTTTTTCATTTAGTTGCAACTCTTGAGCCGTTTACTGTTTCCATTTTTTTACATTCACAACAGAATTAACCCCTATTTTTGTTTTCACTATTATGTTTTTTGCACTTTACTTTTGTTTTTAAATTTAAATTATTATCTCTAAACAAGTCAGCTGTTTTAATTTTATTCTATTGAAAATGTTATTTGAAATAACATTGTACTGCTCATTAGAACAGCTGAGGGTTGGGTTTTTTTTGGAAACAAAATGAGTAGAGATAAACATGGAGTGTGTGGACACAAATGAAGGGAAAGCTTAAACAATGTTGGCTCTCAAAATTTGTCTTACACCAGTGCCTTGATTTTTCTCCTCCCACCCATCCCCACCCCTTCCAAAAGGGAAAGCATGACTATTAATGAGAAGTTTTATCAAAAGGAATCCAAGTCAACAGAGGCTGTTCATGACCCCAGGCAGAATTCTTTTTTCAATCTTAATTGAGCTACTAGAAGAGACAAAATATTTACATACTGGCTTGTCTTCAGTTAAACTTTTTAAAAAGGATGTCAAATTCATGCATTTTAATTGCAAAATACCATGTTGAGTTGATCGAAAAGGTAAACTATACATCTAAAGAGAGTGAGATTTAATATCCTAATATGCTTTGGAGAATGCTTTAGCTGTCTGTTCTCTTTCCAATTTTGTCAGGCTCCTAAACAATTTTTTTTTAATGTGTGTGTATATATAACAAACTTGTTGTGCATGTATAGATAAATGTATATACAGTATAATAATATATATTTTATAACACATAATTTCATGTATAGATATTAAATATACATTATATATTTGAAGAATATATTACATAAAATGTTTTTTTTTAATGTTTTAAGATGCAGCAATGAGGAGTAAGCATCTTTTTATATTATTTACTTGTAAGACTTAACTGTAACTGTCTTGGACTGACAGTTGCACATACTAAAAGGTACCCTTAAACTGGTAGTGAGTAGCAGCCAGATTATGATCCGCTGCTGGATTAATTCAGGAGAAACATCAGTGAGATCAGTGATATGATGAATCATAGTTGGGATCAAGACTCAGGAAAAATTTTAAAAAGTTACTTCTCTGTGGTGCCAGGGTAACTGGAACACTTTGTCAACTGAGGTGAGGTGTTTAAGCCAGCACTGGTTAGAGGTTCAACAAAGGACCATTTTCTCTGAAAACTGTTCCCCTCTCTTATGTGGCAGAGACTGATTGTTGTGGCTTCCATGGGCAGAGTGCTAGATATTCTTTTCTCATACATTTACTTAATGGGATGGAAAGTGGTCTGCCTCTTCATAAAGAATGGTCCATCATTGTTTTGCCACCTAAAGTTGAAGTTGGAGCTATTATAAATCATATGAGAGCTGAGTAGAGAGAGAGCCATCTCATAAATATGAAATAATAAATAAGTTTAATGTAGGTGCTTCAGACAATTTAATACAAACTGCACTTAATCCCACCAGTGGTGCTGAACTACCCTTAAGGTCTAATAACCTACCTCCATTTTTCAGCCTTACGATTCTTAAATACATTTCCCTGACCAAAATGTACGGTTATGATGCCATCTTGTGGAGGTACTGCATAAGTACCCGGCAGCTATTTGTCTGAAATTGCCATATATTTATAGATTTAAATTGTGTCATATTCCACTTGATATCAAAACCAGATTATTTCATCATCTTTCACTGTACTGTGCAACATACATAGTTGCACCTTATTCTACAGTACTTCAAGAATGCGTATGCTATGCTGATAGCTGTTCTGTACCTTTGAAGTACTTAGAGTTACTGTTTCCTAAAATGTTGTTAGATAAAGGTTTATGTTGTTTTAACAAGCCAGATGTCATCTTTAACAGAGTTTGATTTCTTAATGAAGAATAAAATAGAGGCTTTTTCATGTACAAGATTTGCATTGCATCTAGTTGGAGTGCAGGTGGAATTCATGGCGTCAGTAGGTCCTTATGTGATGTGGGGCCTGGTTACCTGAGATGCATTTCTTTTCCATGTGCCCAACTGCTAAAAATGAGGTCAGCAAAAGGCACTTGAGCTTGAGCAATCTTGGTACATGAGGGAGAGCTGTAAAGGGGTCTTGACAATTCAGTACACTTCTATCTGAATCTGGTCTGCCAGAGTCTGTATTTGTTGACTTTATCATTGGAATAACCTTAATATATTAAATTCACCCTTTGCTCAATCATTTAGGGGGAGGATGACGACTTATAAGTACTTCTAAAGTACAGTTCATAAAAAATCATTATTATGGCAAAAAAATCATTCTGGAAGTAGTGCATATGGGAAAACAACTATAAGTAATATAGTACAGTAAGAGAAGGGAAAAAATATCTGACTTCAGTAGAAGAGCTGAAGCTAGGATTTTTCAAGCAGCATCCTGTGATATAAATATGGTTAGGAAGACCTTCTGGTTCCAGGAGTATTTCTTAATTGGAAAATAGGCAAACAGAAATGTGACACATCATTTTTGGTGGGTTTTAGATTTTCTAATGGTGTGTGTTTATATTTTGGGAGGTGCCTAGAGAAAGAAAAGGGATGCAGGTAGAGCAGAACAATTTAGGGGCATGGATTGAGGTTCACATATTCACTCTCCAAGACTGGTGAAAGCTATAAAGCACATGGGTGTTTCATTATGGGATACTTGGTTAGACTGATCTTACCAGCTCTATTCAAGCTGTGTCAGTGACCAAAACTAAATGTCCAAGAAGGCTATGCTGTCAGCAGCACTTCCAAAGAGAGAGGTGGGTACAATTTAAAAAAAATTTTTTTTTTAATATATAGGTAAATAAAAAGTAAAAGACCATCACTAAATCCATAGGAGCAAGAAAATGTTTGCATTAACTTAAGTTGTTGCATTTGTTCTATATAGTCTGGGATATGCATATGGTTCATAGCTTTGTGAAATAACTCCTTGATGTAGGCAGACAGAAATTGACAAGCCTTGAAAGCATTTCTCTACTTCTTTGTAAACAGGAAAAATAGACTTTTCTTCATCAAATGAACTTTTTCCATTATTGGTTACTGGTCTGCTAAAAATACACCTAAGGAAGATCCAGCTGAGGCATTTTAGAAGCATGTTAGTTAGTAGGGTCGGAAGGGACCTGAGCAGATCATCAAGTCTGACTCCCTGCCATCGCAGGAAAGAGCACTGGGGTCAAATGACCCCAGCAAGGTGTTCATCCAGCCTCCTTTCAAAGACCCCCAGGGTAGGAGCCAGCACCGCTTCTCTTGAAAGTTGATTCCAGATCCTAGCTGCCCTGACTGTGAAGTAGCACCTCCTGATACCTAGCCTAAATCTACCCTCTGCCAGCTTGTGACTATTATTCCTAGGCACTGGTAGTGCTTGGGGGGAATAGGGACTCCCCCAATGCCTGCTGGTCCCCTCTGACTAGCTTGTAACAGGCCACTAGATCCCCCCTCAACCTCCTCTTGTGAAGGCTGAATAGGTTCAGGTCCCATGGCCTCTCCTCGTAGGGCCTGCCCTGCTGCCCCCTGATCATGCGAGTGGCCCTTCTCTGGACCCTCTCCATGTTGTCCACATCCCTCCTGAAGTGCAGCACCCAGAACTGTACGCAGTACTCCAGCTGTGGCCTGACCAGTGCCGCATAGAGGGGGAGGATCACCTCCTTGGACCTGCTTGAGATGCATCTGTGGGTGCATGACAAGGTGCAGTTGGCCTTCCTGACTGCATCCCCACACTGCTGGCCCATGTTCATCTTGGCATCAATGATGACTCCCAAGATCCTTTTCTGCCTCTGCACTGACAAGAAGGGAGTTCCCCAGCCTGTAGGTATGCTGCTGTTTCTTCCTCCCCAGGTGCATCACCTTGCACTTGTCAGTGTTGAATCCCATCCTGTCTAGGTCCGATTTTGTAGCCTATTCCTCCCTTTTAGCATGCCCACATCCCCCCACATCTTAGTGTCATCAGCAAATTTGAACAGGGTACTTTTTACCCCCTTGTCCAAGTTACTGATGAAGTTGTTGAACAGTGCGGGCCCGAGGACCGAGCCCTGGGGGACCCCACTGCCCACATCCCTTCAAATCGAAAATGACCCGTTCACCACCACCACCACTCTCTGGATGCGGCCCTCCAGCCAGTTGGCGACCCAATTGACTGTGTAGTTGCTGACACCACAGTCCCCCAGTTTTTTAATGAGAACGGGGTAAGAGACGGTGTCGAAGTCTTCCTGGACTTTTGGAATGCCTATGTCCATTGCTACCCCTGCATCTAATGATTTGGTGACCTGATCGTAGAAGGCCACCAAGTTGGTCTGACAGGACCTGCCTCTAATGAACCTGTGTTGGTTGCCCCTAAGCATAATCTCCCCTGCTGGCCCCTTGTGTACATGTGCCAGCATAATTCTCTCAAAAAGCTTACTCAGGATTGAGGAAAGACTAACTGGCCTATAGTTTCCTGGGTCCTCCTTCCTCCCTTCCTTTTTTGAAGATGGGAACCACATTGGCCTTCTTCCAGTCCTCTTGCACCACACCAGAGCACCATGAGTACTCGTAAAGCTGTGCCAGGGGTCCTGCAATGACCGCAGCTAATTCCCTCAGCACTCTTTGGTGGAGATCATCCGGACCAGCTGATTTAAATACCTCCAGAAGTTCCTGACTAGATCCTCACTAACCTTTGGCCTAGGTGTGCCTCCCCTGGGATGTAAGGGGGGCCTAGAGGGGGGTGGCAGTTCCGGTCCCTGCTCAGGAAAATGGAGGCAAAGAAATTGTTAAATAAGTTAGCTTTGTCGTCTGGTGTGATGACCAAATTTCCTAGTGCGTCTTGCAGGGGCCTCGCGTTACCTGGTACCTTCTTTTTGCCCCATATGTATTTAAAAAAGGACTTGTTGTTGTCCTTGATCCGGGAAGCTAGTCCCAGTTCCATCTCCGCCTTGGCCTTCCTGACTGCCCCCCTGCATCCCTGAGCAACCGCAGTATAGTCCTCCCTGGGGATGGCCCCTCCTTTCCATTGGGTGTGCACCTCCCTTTTAGCTAGGAGACATTCCCGGATGCTTTTGGTGAGCCATGGGGGCTTTTGCATCCTCCTGCTCCCTTTGATCCATGTTGGGATTACCTCCCTTTGGGCTTGGAGGATCGTCTCCTTAAGGAGCAACCACTCTTGGACACCTGGCTCCCCTCCCCTCTGGGACCTCAGTGCTTCTCCGACTATTCTCCTTAGCTCATTGAAGTCCGCCCTCCTGAAATCTAGGGCTGCTGCCTTGCTGTAGGCTTTTGCCACCTTGCGCTGGATGGTGAATTTCAGCAGGTGACAATCACTGTCACCCAGGTGGTCAAGCACCCGCAGCCCCCTCACTAGGTCGTCGCCTATGGCCAGCACCAGGTCCAACAAGGCGTCTCCCCTGGTGGGGCTGTGCACCTTCTGGGTTAGATGGAGGTCCTGTGTTTGGGCTCGGCACCTACATGAGCGGTCATACAAAGAAGAAATGCCTTAGTCTACCCATGAGTCACAGATGCATTAGATTTTGATGCTTTGGCTAATAAACATGTTTGCACAAGATGCTTGAGCCTTTCCATCCCTTTACTCCCTATTCCTAAAACTACACAAACAACCCTGGCTCATGACAGAGTACATAACCACAAAATACCAAGAATATACTAATCTGCAATAGATAAAGTAGGGGGGATGAGGGCACTGATAATGTTCTGCTGCTGCTAAGGTTGTTAAATCCACTTGAGATCAGTCACCTTTTTTCAGTAATTATTTCAGTAACTTCTTCATACTTTATTTTCACTTCTCAATTTTCCTTTCAGGGGGCACACAGTATGATCAAAACCATGTTGTTGTCAACAACATCAGTAAAGAAAGGCCAACACAATGTTGGGAGCCATTGGTTGTATAAGTCCACCCAATTTTATCAAGCAGAGAAGAATTATGAACCAGGAGCATTCTGGATACCACAACTAATGAGACATCCTTTGAAGAAGACAAAAGAGTTTGATGATGTGACACTTATTCTTTCATGATTGTCATAAGAACAAACAATAAAATAGCTTCAGTTCCTTCTTCACAGTATTTGTATGTCCCTCCATCCCTGGCCTGAAGACCCTGTAGTCTGATGCACAGTTCTCACAATTCCAGGATTGAGGTATGCAAGTGCTGTTTTCTCCATGTTTTTCTTTTTTACAGGTGGGGCACTGAAGCACAGGGAGGCTGGGTGTATTGACACCAGAGTGGTGATGAATAGTTAATCCAAAGTGTATTAAATAGGTGTCATTTTAAATGATTTTCAGAACTGCTTTTTATCAGGGAAGTATGTGAACCAATATATTAAGAAAACAGGTAACACTTTGTTCCATAAGGGATTAGAGTATAACAGGTACATGCATAAAATAGGCTGAGCTTTGTAATGCACTGGAGTATTCATTTACTGACAGTTAAGATGCAAGTGGTACATTGGAACAAAAAAATATTTTTTGCTTATTGAAAGCGCTTAAGAGTTGCTTGGAACAGCATTTCTAAGGAATTTTTACCAAAAAAAAAAGTTCAGAGAATATTTGTATCTATTTTAGTAAATTACTTACTAAAGACTATTTTAAAGACCGTATTTTAATAAGTAACAAATCTGATTTCTAGTTTGTTCTTTTTTTCTATTAGACAGAGGTGACATGAACCTCAGATGTTTGTTAGCAAAAGCACTGGGCTGCCAGACAGGTGCATCAGGTGTGAGGAAGGCACCCATTTTATATCTGCTAGGCTGCCTTACTTTTTATAAATTAAAACTATTGTACTTCTCTGCTGGTCTTAAATTTTCAGACTTGAGGGTAATTCTAATAAGTGCACTCTCACTAGACTCAAACTCCTTAATTTCAAATACCCTTTCTCCTCAGCCCCCATTTTTTTAATTTTAAGGATAAATTTAAATGAATTATTTTAAAAGAAACTCAGCTTAGTCATTCCAGACCTCTGCCAACACTGTCTTTCTGTTCCCAGCCATATTTATTTACATTTTTAACCTGTGGAGCTTGGTGTGCTCCAGATACCTGAGGTGTAGCTGAGGTGGGGCGGGGTCTGTATTGAACTGAATATCAGAGCAGTTCTCATGAACCAGCACAAAGGCTGATTATAGAGGTAGGAAAGAAAACTTGGACGTACGCAGACCAGAGTGCCATGAAAGAACTCTGATACATTAGCAATCACAACCCTGCAGTCCCAGTCCTGCCCTTTATAGTTACGGTTAGAAAACACTGACTTTGCCCTTTTCTTGGAACAAGCTCTTTGCTGAGACAACTGAGGAATATTAACTAACTCTAATAGGCCATCCTGTTGGTCACCATCTCAGTTGGCCCAGTGTTAAAATTGTTGAGTTCCCCCCCCCTTTGTTTATTTCATGACAGTGGCAGAATAGCAAAAAGTGAATGTAATCCTTTATTGTGCTCCTTTATTGTGCTGATGTATTTCATTCAGGTTTTGCCCAGTATTATTAAAAAGTGCTCTTAGGAGCCTCAGGGGTGTGCTTTAGACTTTGTCTTAAAATATAATGCTTTCCTTTGCTGTATGTGCTGCCTCACTGGACATAAGATTTTAAAACCATATTTTCTCTCAACCTATGAGGAAGTCAGTGCCTTCAATGCTATATGAATGATGTTTGTACAGACAACTGTAATAATTAAAATTCAGGTAGACTGTTCTAAAATAAAGCTGCACTATGGTACACACTGTAAAACACTGTTTTTAGTACTTTGTAGACTAGCAATACTCCTAGCCAACTTCCATGCCTAAGTGTTGTATTGATATTATGCTATGTAGATATTTGACAAATAAATCTGAATGTGGTAAATCTGCTTCTTTACAAGAATGTATATACAAATCCACTCTACACGTAGAAGAGATTCAGTTCAGGCAGGAACACTGCATACTTCCCAGATGTTGTGCCTTAACTCTATTAATGACTACTCAGTTTTGTGCCTTATTCAGTCCATTATTCCTTTACCAAATGAGTGCTAATGGTGAATGTATAGGCATAATGTGGCACCTTATAGACTAAATAGTCCAGAGGAGGATAAGTTTTCATAGGTTATTGCCTATTTTGGTAGATGATAGTGGTTGGGGGAGTGTAGCAGCTTCTTTTACATGGAAGTTTCTCCACTCCAAATTGTATCAAGTTGTCATTTTCTTGATATATACAGCATCCACCTTTCCCCCAAAAATCAGCTGCTGGAAGTTAGGATGCACATTTTAAGTGAAGAAATCTGGTAACAGCAATTTCTGTCTTGGGAAAGCCAAAATAAAACTGCAGAGAGGGCTCTCTTAGGAAGATGTTTTTGAAAGGCAGTGAAAAAAATAAAGGTACAGTCTTATTTGGGGGCATGATGTAGGCAAGAAAATATTGTATTTAGAGAGGACTATGGACATGTCTTACAGCAGAGTCTCCTGGTGGAAAGAGGAAGAGGATGGCAGGACTTGCTAAGTGGAGTTATACCAGCTCCCTAAATAACACAAGCTGACAGAATCACTCGTCACTATAACTGCACCATCCCTGGGGTTGTGCTAGTTTAGCTATCTTGGCTAGAGTTGTTAAAGTGAAAAAAAACCTCACTTTCCTGTGTTGGTAAGGATGTAAGAGTCAGCAGAACTTTGCAGTGTGGATCGATCAAGCATGACTTCTGGGCACTCTGGATCTATTTCCAATTGAATCAGTAATTTAAGCACTGAATGACTTTTACTACTGTTCTACCAATCCCTAGACATCAGCAGATGATTTATGCCTACTATAAGGTAGATGGATGGTACAGATTACATCTGAAAGCACCCTGAAGTGTGGTTACAAAGAAGATGGAGATGGACTGTTCTCAGTATTGGCAGATGACGACAGAACAAGGAGAAATGGTCTCGAGCAAGTTGCAAGGAAAGTTGGGGTTAGAGATTAGGAAAATCTCTCTCACTAGGAGGGTAGTGAAACACTGGTACAAGCTACCCAGAGAGGTTATGGAATCTTAATCATTAGAGGTCTTTAAGACACAGAGGGTGAGTCTACATGTTGCCCTACGACAACCTAGCAACACACTACATTGCCATACAGCACATTATGGCAGTGTAGTAATCATGTGGGTCTACATGCAATTACCAGCTATGTTGCCGTAGTAGCATGCTCCCCTGATATAGCTTACCACTATGGTGACATAGCAGTGGAATCTAACCGCACACCACACATATGGTGCATCATGCTTTACTACTTCCAAAAGGAAATACTAAAGCACAGCAATGTGTAGACATGCACAGACAGACAAAGCCTTGGCTAGGATGCTGTAGGTGGGGATGGGCCTGCTTTGAGCAAAGAGATAGACTAGATGACTTCCTGAGGTCTCTTCCCACCCTATTTTTCCATGATTCTAATTCCTTCTCTTTGAGCCAACTTATAGGGCAGCCATTATGTGGTCAAGCCGGCAACAAGCTACAAAAATGAGCCTTCTAGGGATAAAGCATGAATTAGTATGGTTGACAAAGTAAGGCTAAAGGGAAAGAGAATGTATTGAATTTTAGTAAGGGCAATTAAAGATGTTCTGCAACCAATACAGAAAAATCCATGTGACAGTGGCTATGGGATAAGGAGAGAAATAGGAAGTCTGATGAAATGAAAATGTATACAGCAGAATACTTAGGATTGTGATAACTAGAATTTTTATTCCTTGGAGTTCCTAGTCAAGTCATCAAAGCAACTGGTGGTAAGCGAGTCTTGGTGATAGAGGCATGGGTACAGTGTTAAGAGTCCATTCATCTTTGAGTGTGATTTGGGGGAGGGGAGCAGAGAAAGGTCAACCTTCTCACAGTAGCTATAATTCAAACCCTTAGTCTTTTAAGTACTTGATGCCCGTCTCCCAGAGCAGAATCCAAAACCTGGGATAAAGAGCCTTGGCTCACCATACCATGCCAGGTAAAGTTAAGCACCTCAGAACAGCAAGTCAAACACCTCCGTGCTGAACAGAGTCACTCAGAAGTAATCAGTACAAAACACTAAATCATGTAGCTATGTGAGAAATCCTGTCTCTCTGCTGCTGAGCTCTAGTCCTGCTGCGAGGTACTTCTGCTCACTTGGGATTCAGAGCCTGAAGCTCTCTGCTGAAGGCAGATGGCTACTGCCATTCTTCTAAAGGAGGAAACAAGGCTCCCTCCTATTCCTGCCCCTTTTTTTTCCCCTCCTCCTACCGTCATGGTTAAAAAGTGATAGTACCCACCTTTATACCATAACCTAATGGTTATGCAGTTGCCCTGTAAGAAAGAGACCTGGTTTCACTTCCCTGATGTGATGTGAGGTACAGTCCCCTCCCCTTAGTCTCTTAGGACCATTCAGTTATATACAGAAGTAGAACTACAGGCACCTAGTAACAGCTATCAATTTAATTGTCCTATCAGCATTAGTTTTTGGCAGTTTGTGCAGTCAACAGTTCCTCCCAACACTTCTGTAAATGACTTGGTCCAAAAAAAGCATTAGCATTTTTTTCTCAAATCCAACAACTGGTGAAGAATGGACTTTAAGATGGGCATTCTTTATACCGGTAAATTTCATATTAAATTACACAGTTTAAAAAACAAAATATACCCCCACAAACCTCTCACCTGCTGCTCAGAGGCAGTAAAGCTAAGAAGTTTTTAAATCATCTGAGATGCATTTACAAGAAGCTACTTAACTCCCAGGAATTTTATGTTCCAGTACCATATACCAGATAGAACAGATTACAAACAGAACAACATGGCTCTGAGGGACATTATATTTTATTCAATACATTGATCACTATTTTTCCACGTGCATGGCCTTGTTCCACTTTCAGAAAAGCCTTTGGAACTTCAGAAAAAGAGAAGACTTCATCAATAACAGGATGGATCTATGGAAAAAAAAACAACAAAGAGTGTCATTTGACAGGGACCAAATGACTATTAGTCTATCTTTAAAAACCCCTTCCTTCAAAAGCATAAGACAATAGTTTATATTACCCAACCTAAGGCATTAACAATATAGTCCTCTCTTCGGGGCTCTTTTAATTAGGCCTGTGAATTAGACAGATGCAGTGGTTCTACAACTGGTATTCCAAGAAGGATATACGAATACAATAAACATCCACACACCACTTTACACTGGAATAATAGGAATTGCTATTTTGTGTTGTACTTGGCATACGTACAACATGCTTTTCAAAATCTCAAAGATCAAAGTTATTCATGCCTGAATACCTTTTAAAAACCTGGCCCTGAGTTAAGACAGTGGCACTTGTGCTCTTAAATCAGTCACACTTGAAAATCCTACCCATTCTGCATTCCTATACCTATGGACTAAGAAATACAGCTTCTTTCAGCTATTTCAATGTCTTAATTTTGAAAATCAGTTGCATAGACAGCTTTAATGTGATCTTCAAATGATTAATGTACAACAACCAAGTTCATTGGAGGCAGTCAGGAATGATTCATTTTTTTCCCTAATATTTTCCTCACATTTCTGTTACTAATGATCACCATTTCAGCTGTATCCATGAAAATGGAAAAGCAGCAACACTTCTCGCTGATAGCCAAATAGAGAGTGCTAGAAAAATATCAAGCACTGAGTCAGCCTCCCAAGGCTGAGATAAGCCCTGCAAGAAAATCTTCCCGCAGGTTGTTCCCATACTTCGGATTGCCTACAGATGAGATTTCTGTTTGTTCCTGCATCACTGGACTGGCCCTAATCTTCTTATCAGGGAAGCACATTAGCATTAAATGGTTTTGCATCTAGCTCCTGCAGTGATCAGAATGCAAACAGTGAAATCCTAAACACGCTACTGGTTATGCCAGAAAAGCTGCTTAGTCCTTAAGGCACTTGTTGATGATAAATCTCTTGGGAAAAGTTGCTGTTCCCTTCTCCCCTCTCTTAAGCTGTCCAGTTGAATTCTTTAAAATAGATGATTACCTCCTGAGTTCCCATATTTAAATACCTGCAAAAGGCTCAGGCATAATACAATAATACAGAAACAAACTACTAGTACATTTCAAAGACCAGAACTCTTTTATAAGCACTTCAGCATACTGGCTCCTCCAGCCTTTAGCTCTAACTTAAACGCAGAGGCACATTTACAGAAACAGTCCAGAAAGCAAGTGCACAAAGCACATCAACAACAAGCTGTTCCATACATGTGTTTCCCAAACAGGCTTTTGAAACCTGGCACCATGACACTCCTCCCAGCAGCTGCACAAATGCCAGCTAGCAGCTGAGACACCTCATCTCGGTCCTTTGCTCATCCCCTCTAACTTTCAATGTCTTTGTGTGCAATTCCCCAAAGAAAAGCCCAAGAGCTGCAACAGATTAACTGCTCGCTTTGTCTTCTCTGACTACAATAAACCAGGATATCAGTCCTCGAAGAATGTTGTTTGATGAGTGTAAGAAATTTTATAAATCCTGGTTCTAAACTGGGTCTGTCACACGAGCAGGATGAAGACAAACAGTACTGGCATATTCATCCTGATGGCATAAAATGTTTCAGGCTGCAGTATCACCTGATCTCCATCACCTGGCTTCTGGTTTGGAGACCTGGATGGTGCCAAACGTAGAACTGTGCATTATCAGCTTAACTCCCCCATGCAGTTCCTGATGGTTGGTGAGCTAAAGATCAGACTTAGCATTTTATTCCCCCTTAAAGATACTCTGGAAATAAATACACGCCAACATGTCATTCTGCAGAGTGCATAAGGTTGATATGCCTGAACACAGGGACTGTTTGGGAAGAGTCTGACCCCCTGCTCTGAGGAGAGGCCAGATAGATGCTGCATACCATCTCCTAATAAGTAACTGCTGGAGCAGAAGTGACTGAGGGCAAGGCATACTTGTTTGGAGTCCTGGCCAGAGGACCAGTACTGACCCCAAGTTCAGGGAAATGGCTAAAAAAAGGCTTCTACTAATAATACTTGCAAAGTCATACTTTAGTTTACAAAGAAACCAGGAAGACTGGGGGATTTTTCCCCCCCTGCTTTCTGAGCAGACTAGTTGCAGTGGGGGAGGTCTGGCCCGTGGAAGGGTGGAGATATTCAAACAGTAAAGGGGAAAGAAGAGAACAATCTGTTGTGTGGAGCATGTAGAATGAGACAGGCTGTAGTGTGAAGTATAAAATCGGATACAATCTGTAGTGTGAAAGTCAGAAGGGCGGACTACAGGAGAAGGAAGAATAAACATGACTCCAAATACCAATAGTAATTACATACTGAATGAAAAGCAAGAACATTACTACAATCTCATCATAAGCAACTAGTGAGCATTTCCTTAAGGTTGTGGCACAACCCGGATCAATCTGTGCAGTGTTCTCACCTCAGTCTAATAGGGAAAGTTCCATCATAAAACCGGTGATGGAGGGGATTCAGGTATGCCCTGAACATAACTTGACAGAATTCAAAACAGCGTGTGCATCACTGTCACCCAATGCTCATCTGCTACATTGTTGTAAACCACTAGTCTGATCTGAAAGCCGGCCCTAGGCACTGCTGCAGAGACATGAACGCTAAACTGATGACCCTGGCAATCTAGAGCATTAAACATTTCATCTGTCTGGCTGATCATTCCCATTGTTTGAATAACCCTGAAAGGGCTAACAGGATCACAGTGCAATGAGTCATTCAGCCTTTACCATAATCAACTGACTAAGATAAAATTTCTTCCTGTGAGCAGGCAGGCAGCAAGGGGAGTGCGGCTGTTTGTTGAATACGTGATGATAGATGGAGATTAACTGGATAATGAAAACACTGCCTAGTTGCATCCACACATCAGTCATTGTCGTCCTCCCCCCCCCCGCCCCCTTGCTGTAAGAGGCACCTATTTGTTCAGGGAAAAGGGATTAAATACTGAAGTCACAGAGTGAAGGGATTACATGCAGCACTACGGACACGTGTCTGAAAACAAAGATTGGATCCAAGTGATGTTTTCTTGCTCTCTTCTTAGCAGCGCAGAATATACTTTAGGAATGGAGCCCTGGGCACTTCAAAATCAGCTCTTTACGGATTTCCAAAAAAATTCTATTGGCTGATGCTGTTTACAAATATCCTACAGAAAGCACTGAAATGGTATCAGAGCAAATCCAGATCTGAACTCAGTAGGCTAGGACTGGGATGCTGGCTGCAAACATCCAAGTTATTAACTGCAGGTTTTGCACTGCTGCCAATTCGAGTCCTTTGCTACAGGTGGTTATATCTGTAGTAGGCAGGACACACCAAAGCCCTTTCAAGTCTGAGGGGAGCGGATAAGGACTGCAGAATCCAAACCCATCATTTGCAAAGCAATGAGGATGACTGGCAATCTTCTCCGTGCCCTATATACACTGAGGCCTTTACACCTGAAGGGGGCTCTGTGCACTAATATTTACAACTAGGGAAGCATGGGATTCACACATGTCTCAGTCCACAACCTTCACGCAGTATGTTTTTGAGCATGTGGTGAAAAACACGTCACAGCTTGAGATACAGCCTAACTCATGGCACCCCTTCTTTGGGGAGAGTCAAGTTCTGCCTGTAACTACCGTTTTTGAGCAGAGGTCCAAATGTAGGACTTGATACTTCCCTTCCCCCCCATGGCATGCCTCACGTCTTCACTACACATTAAAAGGCTCGTTGTGTACCTTACCATAACTGACTTGAAAATATGCTCACCTTGAGGGACTCCACTACTTCTTGCCCTTTGTTTCTCTTCCTTTCCCATCCTTCTTCCTGTTTCTCTGCTGCTTTTAGCTGTGCAGTTCCTTCCCTGCTGCACTGCTCATGTCCTACTTTCCACTGGTTTCACTCCCACCCTTTCTCCATTCCACCACTGAAATGATATGTAACCAAACATTTGAAGCATTGTCAATAGGCTGGAAAATGAGCACTCCAGCAAGAGAACAGGAGCAAAGGAAACTCACCCCTCTTGCATATTTGAAGTTGCAGACAAATCCAACAATATGCCACCTGCCAGATTATTCTGGTCATGCATTCAAGGGTAGCCTCACAAATCAGGAATTTTCAACAGAAGTGTAGGTACCCCAGAATCTGAATATTGCATGAACAGAAATACAAAAGGGTCAGATGTTTCACATCCCTGGCCTACAACTTGTTAGCACTTTAGACTTGCCTATGAAAAAACGAAAAAACGATCAAATTCATTCATACACGCACACATATGTGCATGCACAGAAAGGCAGACTGCTCTGGTGGTTACAACCTAGGAACAGGAGGCAAAAGTTCTTGATTCTGGTCCAGGTTTTATTTCCTTTCAGATCCTGGATATGTGACAACCTCTTTATAGCTCAGTTTCTCAGTGGAAAAGCTTAATTAATTTGGGTTGTTATCCTGTCATCTAGGACTAAGTGTGATGTTACATTAAAAAAAAAAAAATGATTTACAGATACCTGTAACACCACCATAACAGTCCATGATAATCTAGGGCAAGTACCACACAAAAAACATAATGCCAGCAGCTAAATCAGTTAAAACTTCCCCAAATGTAGCATGGTTATGAGTCATTATGGTCTGCAGGTCACCAACAAGACCTGGAACAGGATCCACACAATGAAAAGACGACTCAAGCCACAGAAGTATTGTCTTTGCCAGGCCAAGCCAAATTCTCCTCCTCAGAAGAAATCCAGACGGTGTTGGGTTCAGTTTAAAGCATTAAACCATCAGAGGAAGGCTCTAATCAGCACAGTCTACACATCTCGTGGAGTTCTTTCATAGCAGATACTGGAAAGCTGCTGTCAGACACACTATCTTACTCACTTGTCCTGTAAATTTAATCTGACCACTGTGATAAATCTCACCTAAAAAGAAGGCAGAGGAGTTTTGGCAGCTGCACCTCATGTTCACATTGCCTTCTTCCTGAATTAGCTTTTTCAATAGAAGGAAACTTCTCTCCTAATGAGAAAATCCTCTCACCTGCCACACCTGACCCACTCAGCGGCAAGAGACCCCACCAGGTTCAGCAGCTATGTTTATTTGTTAGCCAAGCTTACCTGATCTGCTAAAGATATTTTTAAGTAAATCTGGGTGCACTTCCCTCCCTTCCCAGTAGGACAGAGGCCTGAACATCAGTGCTCCTTTACCACGATACACATTACATCAAGCCAGAGAGCAACACAGTTGACTGAGAGCCTGCCATCTGTTGACAGCTCTAATCAGGGTTCACACAAATGCATATATTCCAAAAGAGCCCAACACCTCCATGGAGAGTGTAAGTTTTGTGTAAGCTCTGCTCAGAGAAAACTCATAATATAATCACAGAGCATTTTCATTAACAGCATGAGCAGGATGCACCATCTGAGAAGAAAGAGGAACAGCTGTGTTTTAATAATAATAATAAAAAAAAAAAATCACAGGTTTTTACATCTCTACAATGAGTGGTAGTCAGACTATTTTTTTTGACGAGATGGGGTATTTAACAGACAGCTTTGCTGTCTCTTTCAGTAATCAACAATTTTGGGTTCTGGCCAGCCAATATGGAACGCAAATTGAAGTCAAAGACTGTCTAATGAGAAAACGTGAAATGCACCAAGTTAAAAAGTGTAGGTGCAAGCTTTCCAATTGACCCTAACAAGGAGGGGTTGCTTTCTAGGTAGGTCTTTACTGCAAGCTTTTACTCAAGTACCGTCCCCTACTAGTCACTCCATCCACACAGAAAAGCCTCTAACAGTTTAATTTTTGATGCTTTCAACCAGTGCTATCTGGCCTCCTTGAGAGACTATGCTAAAACCAAATGCAATCATTCATATGGGTAGTTAACCAATCCCTAACAGCAAAGATGCAGGCCAAATCATCTCCAGCACTAGTGGCCCTCTAGCCCCTTCCCACAATCCTCCCCATGAATGCACAGGACAGCCAAGTTCTTTCCCAGCGAACTGTGGGAAAATCAGATAATAAGATACTTTGTTGTGACACTGTTAGACAGGCTTAAGATGTTAACAAGTTGCAACGAGTGCTTTTTCACAAAGACAAATGACTTCACAAAAAGCCCAGTATATGTACTACGTGCCAGCAAAGGCCCATTTTTGCCAATAAAAGCTGCATCTGTGGAAGGACTATGTGCTGGTTTAGCTACCCTGGCAAACCTTTTCTAGTGTATACCAGGCCATATAGACTCCAAGTTGTTTGGGTGTATGGACAGCACTGCTGCTGTGCATGTATAGCACCTATCACAATACCTATGGCCCATGATGGAGGCTCCCAGCTAGCTCTCTACAAATAATTTACAAAGAATAAAAGTAATGAACCCATGTGAGATAGAGTCAGTCATGTGAGAAGTATGTGCGTGTTCCTGACTGAAAAGAGCTGAGAAATTAACTTGGTGCAAATCCCTTTCTTCCAAAGATTCTGCCTTCAGGAACTACTCACTATTTTGGAAATGTCTTTTCAAACAGATACTTTATTTATTGACAGCACACTATACAGAGGCCCATGGTAAGACTTCTCCAGTATGTTCTCTGCCTAGAGGGGAGATAGTTTTAAAAAGTCTGAGAAAATTATTTTTGGTCACCTTTGAGTAATCCAAGAAGAAAAATCTCTTAAACCAGCTAAGGCACTTTTGTGACTGCTCAAACCTACCTAAAAATCATATGCCAATTTGGCATGCATGTAGCCTATGATTAGGTAGAACAACTGATACATACGAGTTGCAGGGTTGGAATGTTGTTGTAGCTGTGATAGGACTTTGTGTATAAATAAAAAGCATTTGAAAAAATCATCATGTGTGCAGCATGTTATCATCTACTAACTCTCGCCAATGATAGCCAAATGTATTTCATGTTGGGGTATCCAGAAAGCTGCAATATACAATGCCATTACATACTTAAATTAATGCATTTTCCAATAAACCATCTTGTGAGCATGCCCATGTTGGGGAGGAACAAGAACCCACAGTACATGGTCTCCCTCATGTTGGAAGCTCGCATTCAGAGGTGCATGGAACACAGCACCTCATGGTGAGATAGCAATAATTCCAGGACTACACTTTCAGAGGGCAGTTTTCATTTGCACACTTAAAAATTACTTAAGGTGCATATTTTTAAAGGTTTCCACCTCTTTAAATCATTAACCTGAGCAAAGAGAGAAGAGAATCGTCCAAACAAGCCATGCTTCCCTGCACAAAGCCAGTGACCTGCCCTTCCTCAAGAAGTCTCTTAATGTTCTACCTCATGGTAGACAATTCGTCCCTCCTCTCTGCCCACCAAAAAAAAGTATTTGAAAAGTTCACAAGATGATTCAATACAATTTTGAAAGTACTGGGTTAGAGTCACCCAAAAACATATTCAGCCTGCATGCTGAATGAGAATGAAAACCTGACCCAAAAGCCCACCAACAAACGAAGGATTCCAGTACCTTCAACAGGTAATGACCACCTGCAAGGCCAGCCACCCTGAATTTAGCTTTTAAAATCTTCACTGAGGGCACACACAGCTCCCAGCTGTAACACATGATGCTTCACAGGAAGTGCCAGGAGTTACAGCGATCCCCAGGACCCAACAGACATTTGCTGTTGGGTCTGAGGGATTGCAAAATGAGGTGCAGTTTCAGAGTGACTGTCTTTCCAGCCACTCTTCCTGCCTCCAAGCCCTGGTGCTCTCTTTGGAATGGGAGGGGGTGAAGGGAGAGAAGAGGGCTTGTTTTGAGGGTTACTCAGCCAGAGCTGGAGAGTGGGACAGGTGGACTGGAGCCACCCCCACCTTGGGGGGCTCTCTGGCCCACTCTCCAGTATTGGCTGGGCAAACCCCAGAATGAGTTCCCTCCACTCTCCTTCCTCGCTCCCATTCGGAAGACAGCATAGGGAGCAGAGCTCAGCTGTGTCAGATAAGCCCTGCTTCCAGCCATGTTGACAGATATTAATGAACACATGAGCACATAGTGTGCTGATCTGGAGTGCCTTCATCGGAACACTCATAATGAGGGTTCAGATTGTCACCCGACTGGACCTTTTTAAAGTGCTCTGCAGCCACACACTTCTGTCAGCCACTTTCAGTGGCTGATCATGCATCAAACTGTTGCGTCTGTCAGAGCCACTGTCAGGTCTGTCAGCACCCCTAGGATAATCCATTTTCACAAAAAAGTATCAATGATAACTCTGATACAGGACATTCTGTGACAGATGTATCCCTATCTTTTCCACCTCCCCTTTTCATATTTCTATGCCACCGAACATTGGTTCCCTCTGTCCGAGGGAACCAATGTATACTGGCAACACAAATGCACAATATTAAAAGATCTAAGAAAAGTGCATTTTAGTCTCTTCCCACACCTTTAGCACTACAAATGTTCAAACCATTTTATAACGAAATAACTTACATACTGCTGGTATAATGACTACATATATAAACAACCTCTGATATTATGATCTGTTTTTGTAGACACAGAATAAAAGACTAAGCAAACATCTTTATTCTCATGATCATCTTACAACAAAAGGTACATCAGGACATCCATAAATGTATGACGTACATTCTAAATAGCATTAGCATTCACCTGTCCAGATTATTAGACAGGTGAAAGCCAATTAAGCCTTCTCTCTACAGCATAAATAGGTATTTCCAAACAGACTTTCACAGGCATATTCTGCATTTCTGTTTTGAATACAAGGTAAGAACAGAACACAAACGTGCTGCAACCAGCCAGGAAGATGAACAAATTGTAACCCTGGAAAAAAAAATGGTAATTCTGCGCCTCACTGAATTAGCATTTATTGAGTATGGCTGCACAAGGACACAGGAGTGAAGCACTTGCTGTGGGTTCTTTTTAGGCTATGACATTTGTGCTTAAAGCAATGAATACAGTGGGCATTTCTATAGTGCTTCTGCAGTACTCCTGAGTGTACTGTGCATCACCACTCACAGGATCATTGTCTTGCTTGTGCTCAGGAGCAACAGTAGGGACCACTTTCAGGGCAATAGTTTCTGCCTCCTTTCTGGCTTTGGCTTAGTTGGAACAGGAGTACATAGGCAGAAAAATGCATTTCAACAGCACACAGGTGCTATGAAGTAAGCCAAACACTAAGGGTTAAGGGAAATCTGTGATGCCACAAGCACTGTCATAACACCACAGCCCATCTGCCACCACACCCTCTCTGCAGCAAACTCATCCTCACAATTTCCAGTGGCAAAAGTAGCAAGCACAGTAAGTCACTTTACCTGAAACCTCTTAGATGTCATATTTTAAAATTCCTGCAATTAACCATTATCAGTGAGAAACACTCATGTATAAGCTCTATATACTGGAAAGGGAACTAACTACCTGTGAGAGGAGGATTTTAAAGTAACACTAACATTTTTGTCATGGAAAACCTACTGCAACATTTCATTGCTTACTTTTCCATTACACAATATTTTTTAAAATCAAAGCAGCATTTATTTAGGCAATAACACAGAAGGTTAAATGACTGATTCTGACATACCTTTCCTGAATTGACCAGTTCCGCTATTTCATCCAAAAATATGCCACTTGGCGTGAAAAACGCCCATCGATAATGAACTCCTTTACAGAGGTGCTGAAATAGACAGGCATACATACACTAAATTAAAAATATGAACTAAAAAAAACAAGAGAGGGGGCAAAACAAGAGATGAGACTTCAAGGGCTGGAATTGTTGGTCACAGTTGATAAAAATGTCACCAAAGCAGATGGTTAGACACACAGACATGGAGGCTGCGTTGCCACAATAGGAACAGAGTGAATTCTGGCGCACAATTGCACAAGTTAATTAGCTGTGAGAACAGACTTTTCTGTACAGCCAGAAATGAGGGGACTTTTTATGCAAACTACAAATTGTGCAAGGTTTTATCGTGCAAATTTTATGTTCAATATATATTAACAAAGGGAACTGAATGAACTGGAGTCCTTCTACTCTAGGCCAATGGTTCAAATCTAGCAGAAGTGATGAATGAAAGTCATTACTACCTGATGATGGGTTGCGAAGGTATACTTGTGGGGTCACATGAAACTAGCACAGCTGCTACATAGCCATATCTATTTTTTGAGGTGATAACCAACATCTGATACTGTCAGCACAGTATAATTAACTCTTATTAAAAACTCAGTGAAACATATTTACTGTATCTTAAAAAAAAAAAAAAAAAAAGCAGCAGCAGCAGCAGCTGCCTCCTCCTTCCACCCCAACCCTCCAATTAAAGTTGTTTTTAAACCCTGGCAGTTGCTTCAAGGTCAGTTTGTGATTGTTCAGTCCCAACTTCATCAACAATGATATCAAGTAAGGACTCTACAGGGCTAAAAACATAACAAAGCAAAACAGAACAAAACACTCCAAAAACTTATTTTTTCCCATGCTCAGAGTAAGAAGTCACTGAAGAGGGGAATAATCAGGGTGACAACTTTGCCACCTAGACACAGCAGAAGAAAGAGATTAAAGAAGGAATGCCTTGTTGTGGGATTTCCCTCCATGAGGAGTGGTTTAGCCAAAAAAAACTTCCGTGGAGTAATATATCTTGTTAGGATTTCACTCAGCTAAAATCAATGGCAAAAAGTACTTCCCAATGTCTGGCGCAGGGATTTACTTGCTGCATTTAGTGCCACTAAACAGTAGGACTCAGGAGGAAGTTTACACATAGAAAGCTACAATGAAAAATAAGAACTGTGACTCTCCCATCTCTCTGACCCAGCAGGCAGACAGATGCCAATTCTTCCTTAACTAGCATCACACCTGTGTGTATTTTTTGTTTTGAGAAGGAATAGTGAAGTAAGTCTGAATTTGCCCCACTGAGCATACAGAGACCAAGCAAAGCAGCTGCCCAATGTACCCGTAAACTGGTTGCATCCGTTGTCTGTTGCCAAGCATTAAAATATTGCATGTTGTTAACATACCTTCACAGCTTTAGTACTCATAGTGATTCCCGTTTGTAACATGCCATCTGCTACACCAAGTCTATCCATATTCAGTAGAAAGGGCGTTACTAAAGTGACATATGTAGCTCCTGACCATCTCTTGAGAAAATGTAGAGCCCATTTCTCAGTGGATCCACCAACATTATCTAGTATGAAATCAAACCTGGAGACAGGCAAAGGACAAGCTTAAAAAAACCCCAAATCACTGTGTTGCTCTGAAAATACAAAGAAAGAGTCTTGTCATTATCTCACTTAATTCAGAGCGTAGCTAGCTCTTAGCAGGGACTGGTGTAAGCTGAAATTTCCCATCTGCAGATGCTCTGTATTGACACAAATTGCCTACAGCAAAGGAGCAAAGTCCCAAACCTCAAGCTAAATGCTAGTTCACTGGGCCCCAGGCCTACTGAACACAAAGGACATTATGGTTACTACTCATGCACTACAGGCACAACACATAAGCTAACAACGTCACTGCACAGTGGCTTAATTGTTTAGGATATGAACAAATGAACAAATTACTCCTAGTTAAAAGAGAATGAGAACTTGCCTAAGAGCTGCAGCTAGTTTATATGTTTTAAGCTGCTTACTTTCCACTTATCATAAAGTTAGGGTAGCACACAGATAGTTACCATGCATCACCTGCTCTGCAGTAAGTCCCTGCTCTCTTTTAAGTCAATGTAACCTCTTTGTTTTCCCAAGTCTTAATATTAAAGACAGGTTCACATATTTTAGAGCTTCTTGGTTTTTTTCCAGCTAACATTTTACTATAAAACTTAACTATAAAATTATTTGGATTGAAATATAATTATCAAAACATCGATCTGAATAATTCTTTCAAAAAAGAAGCTACAAAAATCCTATCAATGACAAATTTTGATTCCAAGGAAATATGCTAAACATAAACGTATATATCTTGCCGCATGTGTTACTTATCTGACACGGCTGTACTGAGTGTCAGGAATGCTGAAGACAAAGATTTCTGTGGGAGGTATCTTGTATTGGACCAAACAACTCCGTAGTTGGAATAGACTTAAACGAGCTTTCAAATGCAGTGTGTTCTTCAGGTCTGAGGAAACACCAGGCCACAAACAGTTTGCAGGTCTGTAAGACTGGAGAAGAAACACTGCCAGGAGCAGCTAACAGACAAGAAAACTGCCAAAGAAAGTTTGTCTAAATTTAGTCAAACCAGGCAGGCAATTAGTCCAATGAATAGAAGATATCACCCACACAAATCCTTGCCTCTCACATACTTACTGGACCATCACGGCTACAATATCATTCCAACACTATCACAACAGTGAGGAACGCTGAATCTATTTTCACCTGTGACATGCTCTTACCACTGGACTAAAAACAATTTACTAACTGTTCCATGCCTCAGTGTCCCCTTCTTGTGGTTTGTGAGATTTCTTTCAGAATTTAGTAAAAATGCCTCAAAATGCTTGAATGGAAACTCATATAACTATGCAAACCACAACCATATCTGTGGTTAAATAGTTGATCTCTTCCCCAAAAATCCAGCTTCCCTGTCTTAACTCTACCATGTAGTCTACATTTTTGTTACTTTGCGAACCATATTCAAAGCTGGGTTGGGAAAAGTTTGCTTTAGGCATTTAAAGTGTTACAAACAGGGAGGCTGAAAACCCAGAAAACAAGGGAGTCTCATCAGCTAATTAAGATTCAAGTCTCCAAAAGGTATATGCAGCGAAAACTTGTTTGCTTGCTACCACCCATCTTTCAGATTAGTGGTGCTTAATGTTTTTAGATTCAAGGCACCGCTTGACAGATTTGAGGCATTAAACTCAAGGCACTGCTCAGAAGAGGTCCATTCCTAGTTCTCACTTATTTTTGACTACAGAAAAATAATGGAGCAATTCTTCTGTTGCAAAGAACTGAGCAAGACCACAACAGGTCTCACTGTTAACACTGTTGATGGTAGCCTTATGTGGAGATTATGGCTTGTATGGGATGGTTTGAATAGAGATTATCCTGCTTCAGGCAGGCAACTGGACTAGATTACTTCTGGGATGTCCCTTGCGGCCCAACTTCGCCATAATTCTATGACAATGGATTCTTCTTTAAAATATCTGTATTTATTTTGTGAATCACATGTGCACCCTTAACAGTGATAATACTGCATGGAATCCCAGGAAACCCTTGAAAGGAGCTCAAGGCACCCCAGGGTGCCACAGCACACTGGCTGAGAATCACTGGTACAGATATCTAACTACAGCAATACCTACAAGGGAAGAAGTTTCAGTTGCTCTTCTGTGTCTCCAGACTTGTAATCAATTACATCATCTGCTCCAAGTTTTGTCACTAGTGATTTGGCATCCTGAGAACAAACTGCTGTTACATGAGCACCCCAGGCCTTCATTAGCTAAAAACAGACCAGAAATATAGCATGGTTTAAAAGGGACTCAAACGATGAAACTGCCCAAAAAGCCAAAATGTCATTTTGTTATTAACAGCTACCAGACAGTGGAGGCTGTGGTGTTATTGTGTTACTACTATACAGGGCGATTTGTTAACATGTGGCTCTGAAGTGGTTGGGAATTTATCAATATGCAGTTTTTTAAAGTTTACCGCTTTGATGCCTCTTATAAACCTCAGACACTGGATTCCTTTGAATGAAAGGCTCGCTAACCAAAGGCTCTCTAACCAAATGACCCATTTTGAAAGGCAGTTACCCAGGTGCTCCAGCTTGCTTCCGTGTGTATTTGGCTGACAGCCTGAAAACTGAAAACCTTAGAACATTTTAAATTATTGTCAGTAAAGTACCCTATGTACAGGACTCAGTGCTTCAAGACAGAGAGGAACAAAAACAAAGCTCTCTAATTTATCAGACATAAATTTAGCAGGTGGTGCCTTGTTAGATTCTAGTCTATAAAACTGCAGTAACAGAAACAAGTTGTGTTAGCTGTTTAATTTACCTCTACTGTATAAATTAATCTGACTCTTTCTAAGCCACTTACAGGCTTCTCTGCAATAGCTTCTCTGACATTTACCAACTGAAAACGTGGCGCAGGAATTTATTATTCAGTTCAATAACAATCACAGCTAACCAGTAGCAAACTCAACCTTTCCCAGGGAAAATATTTAGCAAACTACTTTCTAGAGGTGTACTGGTCCATATTGTTTCAGCACCAATAAAAGGAAAATCAACATTATTGGCAATCGGCTTTTTTTTTTTGTCTGATATGGCAGATAATGTTGCCGATAAATGCCACGCGCATGCCTGCAACTGCAGCATGCACATTGCTAGGAATGCAGCCCGGGAGCTTGCTAAGCAGCGTCCTGCCAATAAGTCTGTGGAAGAAAGGGGTAGGGTGGGGTGGGGGAGGGGGAACAGATTGAGGCCCCCTGCAGTGAGGGAGAAGCGGGGCAGGAGCAGGGGCTACAAAGCTGGCGCGGGGTGGATCACAGGACAGAGCTGCAGGTTGTCTTGGGGGGCGGTTCCCGCCACTGAGACACCCCTAGAGGAGACATGTGCTTCCCGGTTCTGTGCATAGGGCAAGGGCAGGCTGCCACTGCACGGTCATGGCTGAAGGTTGCGCCAGGCTCTTCCTGGCAGGGGGCATTATGGTGAATTCTGGGGTGGCTGTAGGGCCCCCCCATATCCCCTCTTCCAGTACCACCATCACCTGCCCCACCCCAAGCACAGCCTGGGCCCAGCCCCCCCACCAGGAACAGTTCAGCACAGCCTCCGGCCCCAAACACATGGCAGCACCCACCCTTGCCCCATACACAGATACAGGGAGCACATGCCCCCCCATGCCTTCCCCGGGGGTACAACGAGCGGCAGGACCTGACCCCTCCTCTCCCTGCACCCCCAGACAAGCTTCAGCTCTGTTCTGTGCCCCATGCCACCCTGGCTGTGCAGCACTTGCCCCGTCCCTGCCCCAGCCCCAGCCCCACTCCGCCCCTCACTGTGGGGGCCTCAATCTGCTCCCTTCCCCCCAGACTTACCACCTGGATGCTGCTCTACAAAAGCTGCCAGGCTGCATATGGGCAATTGGATTAGTACCAGCCAATGTGGCTGGTTAGTAATTGGCCATCGGTATCGGCCCAAAAAATCTTTATTGGTGCACCCCTAGTACTTTCTCTTGACTCGGACAGTGTACTACTGAACAATCTTCCATCCTTGTCTAAAAATGTAAAAGCAAAGTTTAGTGGCACAATCATCTATATGGTGATATTCTGAAGACAAAGCTGCTCAAGTGTAATGGAACACTGCTTTCAATCAAAGGACCCAAATTAAATGAAAATACGTTAAGCATGCATTGCAAAATGAATAACCTATTTAAGACCACCTCCTCTCTCCAAAGTAAAGACCTATTAAAATAAAGAGAAAGGAGAAATTTTATGCTGAACCATTACTGTACATTTGATGCACAAAAAAATATAAAGGGGAATTTGCATCAAACCACACCAGTTGGTTTAATTCATTTGAAATGTATACTGGTTTATTCTATTTGCATGCTTACCTCTTCTGAGGTGCATGTATGGGTGAACCTTTCAAATCAGGTGATGTACTTCAAGTCTCAAGAAAGTTAGAGAGGATGCTTTAACTGGGTCATACTTCCTTGAACTCAAAATCTTGCTTAGGTAATCTTTGACTTTTTACATCCACAATTTCTCTTCTCTAATTTTCTTCCTTCCTTTTAGGTTTAAACAACAGTATATCTGGAAAAGAATAAACTACTTTCATATTTCTCTACCTTTGTAGCTTACACTGAGTTCATTCAGTCACTTGCTAATTTACCACCCTGCAGTTGCTAATTTTCCTTGCCTAAAATTTCAGTTATTTAATCCTAGAGTACTTTTAAGGGAAAAAACATTTGCCTTGTAAAACATTACCTGTATAGCAAAGGTACCAACTCCTCCAGATGCTCCTACGATTAATATTCTGCAAGATAAAAGTAATTTCAGTTGATAAAAGACCAAACACATACTAAGACGATTCTGCCACATAAGAATCCAAGTGAAATAAACTAATAAAATACTCAATATTTGTAATGATTCCCTCCTTTCTAATCCCTTCTTATGCAAGTATAATCACAACAAGGAGTAGAACATGATCAGTAAAAATTGATCTAAATAGAAGCCTAGGCTAAGTATAACTGCAATATTGTTGCAGTTTTAACAAAACGCCTACAGGTGAATTTTAAAAATTTTTACATTTTTTAAATATGAACTAAAAAAAAAAAAAGTCAGTTCTAACCAAAACAAAAAACTTCAATATTTTTTTCTATTTTAATGTCCCTTACCTTAAAATTAAAGTTTGTGCTTGCCTTTCAAAATCAGTGTCTCAAGAATTAACCCCTAAAGTACCTACAAATATAAGGTAGGACCACTGATCTAGATTCCTATGTCAATACCACTATCTCCCACAATGATGAGAACCCCTTGCCTATTAGGTTTTTCACTAATCCAGAATAAGTCAACATTTACATCAAAAAAGTTTAAAGAATTCACACATTTCCTGCCTCCCCCAAAGAACTACATAAAGCTTAGTACTCATTTGAAGTGGATTCACACTTTGTACAAACTGAGCAGTTTTGCACTGTGATACATCTTTGATGGTGGGGGGAGCAAATCAATTCTCAAATAGTTTTACAAACTTTCATAAATTAAAAAAAGAGATTTGTTTACAGCACTAGAATTCACAAAAATGGGGCATTTTAGAAGATATGAGACAAATTATGTCAATAGAATATGCGTATGTACTTGTCTAAGACAAAATTTATAACATGGTAGAGTTGGCACAAATAAATTTGGAGGCTACCCCAAGTGATAACATGTTTCTTTTCTGGACAAAAATGTTAAGTAGAGCAGAATGTTGTTTGTTTTCACTTACATTTGAGAGAGACCTTGCAGAACATTACATTTTAAGAATCAGTTAATGAACAAGGCAAAATTGAAGTATATTGCATCTCAGAATGACCTGTTAGAATTATTGTGAACAAGCAGAAGAAGTAATTTCAACTACACATAAAAAAATACATCACAGCGAACTGCTAACTAAACTGTATTATATGTTGTAAAATATAACTAGACTTAGTGATATGAAACTTCACTGAAGAACTCTACTGAGTGCAATTAGGAATTTCATCCAGATATTTTCTATTAAATCTTTAACAGCTAGACTTATTAGATTGGGATAAGCACCTGAGCTACGCGAGGTGAAAATATTCTCTCTGCAAAAATCAGCTCTCTCTGCCTCAGAGATGCAGAGAAAACCTTTAGATTTCTACATTACCATGGGCACATACAGACATTCATTTCTAATGGGGGAAACTTTTGAGAAGTTTGCCCTAGTAGAAATACTCCTGGGAGACATTCAGTCTGCAGCTACCCCCTCTCCCCTGCTCTCTGTGCCTTCCTGAGACAGGGGTGATCCTGAGGGGAACAGTGTCTGCCACTCCTCCAGGTCAGGGTAGGGGGAAGAAGGAGACTGGAGCAGCAAGGAAAGGCTCCCTGCACCGGCCCCAGACAGAACTCTGGGGAACAGGGTCGGGGAGCAGTCAGTCTCCTCCACTCTGTTCCCAGTCTTCAGGAGCAGAGCAGAGGGAGCACTGGGGCAAAGTCCCCAGCTCCTACTCCAAGGAGAGCAGCAGCCAGCTTGGGCAAGAGGCAGGGAGCAGCAGTAGCTTCTTCTCTCCTCTCCGGGACCAAGACACAGCCCCCAGCCTCTTCCTCAAGTCAGGCGCTTCCATGGCTTGCAGAAGGCTGGATCTGGAGCGCTCTCGAGAACTGACATGTGCCACGCATGCAAGGGACTTGGCTGTCATGGGTGACTTCAAATTACCTGGACATAGATTGGGAGAAACACTTGGCTAGGTCATATCGTTCACACTATCTGCCGCAAGGTCAAGAAATCAACCAGCAGAACTGAAGTCCTGGAATTCAAAAATACCGACTTTGACAGGCTCAGAACATTAGTAGGGGAGGCGATGTGGGACCAGAAAGGCAAGGCAAATGGGGTGCACAAAGAGTGGTTGTTGCTCACAGGTACAATCCTCAAAGCACAAAAGAAAACCGTTCCTGCAAAGAGGAAAAGCAGCAGAAGGGCTGGCAAGCCCTCCTGGCTTAATAGGGACATTGCAGTCCTCTTAAAAAAGAAAAAAAAGAGGTGTATGCACAATGGAAGCTAGGGGTGGCCCTCAAGGAGGACTTTACAACAGTGGCCAGGACATGTAGGGAAGTGATAAGAAAAGCCAATGCGGTGATGGAGTTTAGGTTAGCTACAGGAGTCAAGGACACTGTGGATGCTGAGTGGGTGCAATACCAATTAGAAAAGACATTTATAAGTCAGCAGGACCAGATGGACTTCATCCGAGAGTGCTGAAAGACCTGGCTGAGGTCATCGTGGAACCCCTGGCAAAGCTCTTTCAGAATTGGCACACGGGGGGGAAATCCATGAGGACTGGAAGAGGGCCAACATTGTGCCCATCTTTAAGAAGGGGAAGACAGAGGACCCATGCAAATACAGGCCAATCAGCCTAACCTCCAACACAGGGAAAATCCTGGAAAAGCTCATTATACAATCTATGTGCAATATGCTCGTGGAAGGTAAGATTCTGAATGACAGCCAGCATGGCTGTCACAGGTAGGTCTTGTCTTACCTCATCTCCTACAACCAGGTCTCTCACCACCTGGATATGGGAGACATGGTAGACGTTACATACCTAGACTTCCAAAAGGTTTTTGATCCTAGTATCCCACAAAATCCTTGTGGGAAAACTGGAAGATTGTGGGCGCAGCAGCTCAACAGTTCAAGTGGGTGGGAAACTGGCTACGGGGTAGGACCCAGAGAGTTCTCATGAACAGATCTGGTGCAAACTGCCCAGTGGTGTCCCTTAGGGGTTCATGCTTGGACCGGTGCTTTTCAACATCTTTATCAATGATTTGGATGGGGGAGTGAAAAGCTCACTGGCCAAGTTTGTGGACAACATCAAGTTATGGGGCAGTGTGGTCACGTCAGAAGATAGGCTGCAGATACAGGTGGATCTGGACAGGCTTGAGAGTTGGGAAGACCAGAACCAGATGAAGTTTAACATTTCCGAGTATAAGGTGCTCCATCTGGGGGCAAACAACCCTCAACATACATACACGCTTGGTGGTGACAGCTTGACTTATACCACGGCTGAAAGGGACCTATGGGTAATGATTGACCATCGCATGAATATGAGCCATCAATCAGCACGAGGCCGTAGTCAGCAGGGCAAACAACACACTGGCATGCATCAAGCGATGCATCTCATGTAAAACTAAGGAAGCGATACTCCCACTGTCTTCAGCACTGGTGAGACCGCAGTTGGAGTACTGCATCCAGTTCTGGGCACTGCACTTCAATAAGGACATGGAAAATCTTGAGGGTCCAGAAAAGAGCCACCGGTATGATCAAGGACTTGCAAGGCAAGCCATACGAGGAAAGGCTGAGGAACCTGGGCCTCTTTAGCCTTAAGAGAAGGTGGAGAGAGGACTTGATAGCAGCTTACCGCTATATCAGAGGAGTGTATCAGGAGCTTGGTGAACAACTGTTCACTAGGGCACCCATGGGGAAGACCAGAACCAATGGACATAAACCCCTGGAAGGCTGCTTCAGGCTTAATACCAGGAAAAACTCAGGGTGTCCGGACTGCGGAATAAACTCCCTCCAGAGGTGGTGTATTCACCAACCTTGGAGGTTTTCAAGAGGAGGCTAGACAGTGGCCTCACTGGGGTCATCTAACCCCAGTTGTCTTCCTGCCTAGAGTGGGGGGGCCTGGATCCAATGATCTGCAAGGTCCCTTCCAGCCCCTTACAATCTATGAAGGCGCTGGAAGTTGTGCCTCACCATTCTCCTCCTCTCCCAGACCAGCTGGAGAGAGAAGGGGAGCAGCTGCTCCTTCACTCTGCTCCCTCTCTCAGGGAGCAACGAGGAGGGAGCAGCAAGGGGAAAACTCCACTTGCTTTTCACTCCTGGAATGCAGGTGCGAGAAGCAAGCAGCAGGGCTTGCAGTGCTGCTCCCTGCACTTAGCTCCTGGTGAGGGGAACTGAGTGGACAAAGTAGTGGGGTAACCTCCCTGCCAGGTCCAAACAGCTGGGAGTCCGGTGTAAACAGTGGGCAGAGGCTTTACCCCACTACCCCATGGAGAGCCTTCCTGAGCCCCTTTCCCCAGCTTGGTTCTCCCCTTGCCTCCCCCCATGCTGCTCAGCAGGCAAGGGGGAGCCAACAGAAGACAGCAGCACCCCCTGCACTTGGCTCCCACTTGGAGCTGAGCAGACCAAGCAGCAGGGCAAAGCCCTTGTCTACTTCTCACACTGAGAACTTTGCTGCTCCCTAATGCTCCTGGGTTCCAGCAGCCGCGGGGAGGGAGCCACGCAGCAAAGCTTCTCACATTGGGAACTTTGCCAGCTGCTCCTCTCCTTTCCCAAACTACAGGAAAGGCAGGAGCAGCTCCTCCTCCCCCACTCCAATTCCTTCTCAAGACCAGGTAACTCTGATCTCTGGAAGGCATGAAAGTCTTTCCCCTTGCTCCACTCCTTCTGGTCCCCAGGAAGAATTAAGTTTAGGGAAAGCATGCAGACATTCAGTCTCCCAGGAGTCCCTCCTACTTATTCCAGGGTTATTTTTCTTCCAGAGCATCCATTTTTGCTCTGGGAAAAAAAACCTGAATGTCTGAAACTTAAATATCTGTACATAGCCCATGTGCCAGGAAGACCCAAACAGATTAAAAGGTTTGACAGTTGCTAGATCTTGTGTTACCAAAAAAAAAACTCCAGAGTTCTTTCCATCCATAAGTACACAAAGGGACTTCTGGAATAAAAAGATAACCCTTGCTGATGCAGACCCAAAAACATAAGTCCTCAACTTACATGGAAATATTTCTCTTTAGGTCCCGATTTAAAAAAAAATGCATGTTCAACTCTTTACAGCTTTCTCCAAACTCTAGTGAGGAAAACAGTGGATCTTAACCGGGGGGAACTAAAAATGCTGTCTGATGGCAAACATACTTGAATGATTTTTAAAGGAATGGAACTGCAAGCTCCTTAAATATTTAAGATCAGATTCTCACCTTCATTCTGATCCTTTTGTAATGATTTTGGCAGCGCAAATTAAACAATGCTACTTCTTCCCTGGACACTATGAGGTCCTCTGCAGCCACCTTCAGCCCTGAGGCTGCCTGGGACAATGCTAAGGCTAGGGGGCAGTGTGAGAAATTCTGCATCTCTCCCCTCCCCCACTCAGGCCAGCAGAGATAAAATGACACTGAAAATCCTGGCCTATTATTTTACATAGAATATCGACAACTGGTACAAATTTGAGGGAACCAGCCAGATAAGATTAAGGCATAGACTAGATGTACACTTAACTAAAGTATATTCACCATCCAGCGCAAGGTGGCAAAGGCCTACAGCAAGGCAGCAGCCCTTGATTTCAGGAGGGTGGACTTCAATGAGCTAAGGAAAATAGTCAGGGAAGCACTGAGGTCCCGGAGGGGAGGGGAGCCAGACGTCCAAGAAGAGTGGTCGCTCCTTAAGGAGACGGTCCTCCAAGCCCAAAGGGAGGTAATCCCAACACAGATCAAAGGGGGCAGGAGGGTGCAAAAGCCCCCATGGCTCACCAACAGCATCCGGGAATGTCTCCTACCTAAAAAGGAGGTGCACACCCAATGGAAGGGAGGGGCCATCCCCAGAGAGGTTGCTCAGGGCTGCAGGGGGGTGGTCAGGAAGACTAAGGCAGAGTTGGGACTGCGACTAGCTACCCAGATCAAGGACAAGAAGTCATTTTTTAAATACATAGGGGGTGAAAAAAAGGTACTGGGTAACGTGGGGCCCCTGCAAGACACGCTAGGAAATCTGGTCGTCACACCAGACGACAAAGCTAACTTATTTAATGACTTTTTGCCTCCATTTTCCTGAGCAGGGACCAGATCAGGCCCCCACCAGGACCCCCTCAGGGCCCAGGGGAGGCGCACCTAGGCCAAGGGTCAGTGAGGATCTAGTCAGGGAACTTCTGGAGGGACTGGAGGTATTTAAATCAGCTGGTCCTGATGCTCTCTACCCCAGAGTGCTGAGGGAATTAGCAGAGGTCATTGTGGGACCCCTGGCATGGCTGTACGAGTACTCATGGTGCTCTGGTCTGGCGCCAGAGGACTGGAAGAGGGCCAATGTGGTTCCCATCTTCAAAAAAGGCAGGGAGGAAGGAGAACCCGGGAAACTATAGGCCAGTTAGTCTTACTTCGATCCTGGGTAAGCTTTTTGAGAGAATTATTCTGGCACAAGTCCATGAGGGGCCAGCAGGGGAGATTATGCTTAGGGGCAACCAACACGGGTTCATCAGAGGCAGGTCCTGTCAGACCAACCTGGTGGCCTTCTACGACTGGGTCACTAAATCCTTAGATGCAGGGGTAGCAGTGGACGTAGTGTTTCTGGACTTCAGGAAGGCCTTCGACACTGTCTCTCACCCCATTCTCATTAAAAAAACTGGGGGACTGTGGTGTCGACACCTACACAGTCAAATGG
>NW_017728918.1:85607555-85639162 GCF_001723895.1 Crocodylus porosus
CAGCTGGAGTACTGCGTACAGTTCTGGGTGCTGCACTTCAGGAGGGATGTGGACAACATGGAGAGGGTCCAGAGAAGGGCCACTCGCATGATCAGGGGGCAGCAGGGCAGGCCCTACGAGGAGAGGCCATGGGACCTGAACCTATTCAGCCTTCACAAGAGGAGGTTGAGGGGGGATCTAGTGGCCTGTTACAAGCTAGTCAGAGGGGACCAGCAGGCATTGTAGGAGACCCTGTTCCCCCGAGCACTGCCAGGAGTGACTAGTAATAATGGTCACAAGCTGGCAGAGGCTAGATTCAGATTAGACGTCAGGAGGCACTACTTCACTGTCAGGGCGGCTAGGATCTGGAACCAACTTCCAAGCCAAGTGGTGCTGGCTCCTACCTGGAGGTCTTTAAGACAAGGCTAGACAAACAACTTGCTGGGGTTGTTTGACCCCAGTACTCTTTCCTGCCATGACAGGGGGTTGGACTCGATCTGCTCAGGTCCCTTCCGACCCTACAAACTATGAAACTATGAAAGCTTTTCAGAGATTTCATCCATTATAGCAAATTATTCCTAATATAATGTGTATAGAGAAGCTAGGCATTTAATCTCCATTTTTGTGCAGAGTAATTGAGAGAACGTAAACTAAAATGAAACGTATCCAAAAAATATTTTCATAGCATTTCTTGTGATAAGAAAATGCAAAGACTGAGCTGAAGCAGTTTACATAACTAATATCTTAATATACTTCCTTCTTGTGCATTTCAATCTATGAAATACTGAATCAATTCTCCCTTGATAAAAAACATTTGCTTACATAGTGAATACCAATCCAGAAACATTCTGGTGCCAAATGATTAATCTTTTAGAAATATGCTGTATAGTAGCAGGGTATTTAGCTCAGTACTCTCTAAAGCTTAAACATACCCTCGTTTTAGTGACAAAGGGACCCTCATTCACATAAGTGTCACAAGCAGCAGAGAACAGCAAAGTCTGGCTCATAAAAAGCACTCTGAACAATAGGGAAATGAAGTTCTTCACTGCTCAAGCACATTACAATAAAGTATACCAAGCATGGGATATTTCAAGTAGAAATGAAGGGAAGCTGATGTGAAACTGGAGACAGGAGCCATTTGGATCGATTTGGATACATATGTTGCTTTGAACGTTGTAAAAGCAGATACAGATGCATGTGCATATGCAGACATTTTTTTACATGCATCACAGGTCAGAATCAGTTTGTTGATTTCAGAATGGAACAAAACACAATAAGATTAATAATGCTGGCCTGGTCTCTTTCCAGCTAACTCTTTGCCTTTAGTCCATGTCCTAACTACCACCTTCCCCTAGGAATTACAACACTACATAACTACTGCCCAAAGGACAAGATGTTCTTTCAGAAGAAAATTACACACACACACACTCACACAGAGGCATGCATGCATGCTGATGTGCTTGAAGCAATAAAATTAGTGGATATTTACTACTAAGTGTATTTGAAAATTATTTCAAGGACTTGAACACATGATTTAACAACCCATATTACAATAGTGTTATGCTGTAACGAAAGGAGAAAAGTAATGTATGTAAAAGCAAGCTTTTAGAAAAACTAGGATCAACAAGAAACACTTCAGTTTCTGTATAATTTGTCTGAATCCCACAGGAAACAGTTAAAAACAAGTCCCACAAACACTCCTTTGCAATGTCTGCAATCCAAAAGCTATAGACTGGAAACCATTCATGGATTCACATATCTTATATTACTTAAGAGCATAGGTGTAAATGACAGATGAAAATAAGTATTTTTCAGAGCAATAATAGTGTGTTCAAACAGTGACTGGAAACATAAAAGGAACTGCAGATTCAAACAGAAAAAACAATGTACATAAAATAGAAATTGTTTAGTTTTGACTTCTTATTAGAAGTTATCTGGAATACAGGTAAGAGTCTTTTTTAACATTTTAGCATTTCTTTAAGTTAATTTAAACTATTAACATATAGTAAGAAAAATATTTTAAAACATCAAAATAAAAATAAAGAGCAAGATAAGCCTAAAGTTCTACCATTTACTTCAGATTAAAATCAATGACATCAGAGTTGAAGCAATTTCAAAGAGTAATTTAGTTTCTCAAAATGTAGTTGACCTTTAGAACAAACATTTGCCTTATATTTTCATGATGAAATTTACCATGGCATGCAACAGCCAGTTACTTAAATAGCTTCCAAGGAATTGGATGAAAATTTTTCATTAAATCCAATGTCCTCTGCAATATGCTGCATTAAAACCGTAATACTCCATGATAAAAGGAGGTCAGACAAGTACAGTTCTACTGTTGGGTCATTCATTATTTGGGTTCTAAATTTTGGAAGCAGCATAATAGTTCTGGTGATTATATTTCATTCTTCATCATTTTTATTCTTTTTCACACTTCTGTTACAAGTGCCTTGCTTCTTGCAGGTATTTATACAAACTGGCCAGAAGGCCACAATACCTGGAGTTTTCATCAGAAGGAAGGGAGGGAGGGAACCCCCCCCCCCCGCAAAAAAACTTCTCCTTCAATTTTTCAATACTTTTTTCTCCTTTGCCCTCCACCTGCCCCTATCACAGCAGCAGGTTGATAAATGGTCTAAAGTTTTCTATTTGACTTGGCTCTTAATCTTGTGTTCTTCCCGCTCACCCCCACCCCCTTCTCTTCTACCTTCCTTCCTGAGCTGGTGCCCTGCAGGCAGGAACCTGTAACCTGAACAAGCCGCATTAGCCATACTACAGATGAGAATGGAAGCAATCTGTTCTGCAGGATTCTGATTAAGCCTCACTGCAAGTTGCCAAGGTAATCCCTGTAGTGGAACAAATATGTGAGTATCCCTACAACACAAAAAAGGACAAGACCATGCAAACACAAGCACATGCTTGATCTTCCTCATATCAGTAACCAATTGACTTTAATAGGGCTGCTCATGGAAACAGGGTTAAGAATGTGTGTAAGCATTTGATGGATTTTGCTGGTGTTTGAAAGGAAGCAAAAAGGTGAGGAAAACCCACTCCCTATTAAAACACTCCTGGATCTAATCCTTCAAATTCTCCATAAGCAAACAACTACATTTAAATTAACAGGACTGCTTGTCAGAGTAGAGGTACAAGTCTCTGAATTAGGCTGGTAAATTTCCAGACACGTGCACCGTTATTCTGCCTGACTTCAGACTAATACAGCTAACACCCCTCTACGTGCGCCTTTACCAAAGTAATACAAGTTCAAAAGTTTTGCAGCCCAGTCTATAAAGATTCTATAAGTCTATTTTTTTATATAACTTTGGAAGACAAAAATCAATGACATCTCAGTCCAAACACAAAATATTCATTGCAAAGGTATCAGGAGGAGAAGTCACCTACCGTTTCCCAGCACAGTTGTTCTGGTTCAGTCCCCCAGTTTGGTTCATTGCAGACCACGCTGTAAGGCCAACATATGGCAAGGCAGCAGCTTCTGTATGACTGAGACCCTTGGGTTTGAGAGACACCTAAAGCAGAGGGTAAGTTGTGACTAAACCACAAGGAATGATACATTTGTGAGCTACAAAGAAGCAGCAAATGCATTTTACTGAGTATCAGCTGTCAAGATAACTAGGTTTTAAAAAGCTAAATACATGAGAAAAAAAACCTAAAAATTGCAGAATAGCTATTTATGTGAGGTTTGCAAGAACCAATAGCGTCTATTATTTTGCCAGTATTTCCAAACTTTTGTCTGGTTACCTCATTTCCACTAGCTACAACGAACTCTGATAAAGTGCCTTGTTTCCATGGAGGAATTGCTGCCCATACCTAAAAACACAGGGAAAAATATTTCAATTTCTTCTGTTTTCTTTATATTGCATCTACAGCCAAGTCTCCCTCATGGCAAAAATCTCTCTCCTGAACAACTTCATTCTAGATTAAATATATAGTCGTTAACCAAAATGCCAGTTTTTCTATATCCATCTCGACTAAAAGGTTTCACTTGCTCTCTTAAAAATAAAGATATTACAGAAAAACATAGGACAGATGGCCAATAAAAATAAGACATGCTGTACTGTGTACAATATACTCTTTCTGAAGAAAGCAGATTACATTCAGTAGTTCCCTTAAGCTGATACAAGTACTTGAAAACACAACATAAGTTCCAATAAAAAAGGAAAGTTAGAACGAATCATACCAGGATTTTTATGGGGCTCTAAATTTTGTTGGTTATTACCTAATAATTGTAAAATCTCTGGGGTAGGTAAAGATACTCAAGAGAAATTTCCTGTGAAAATACTAGCATCAAACAAGATGTAGCAACTTTTAGGCATTTTTTTTTTAAATATAGGTAGCTCTGATGGATTTTAAAATTTGCAAGCTGAAATGGACCCGAATAAAAAAGAAATGAAGTAACTAGTGCTAGCAAATGGAGAAAATTTGAACATTTTTCAAAGAACTAGGAGGGAGTCGGAAGTAAATTACTGCCCCAAAGTTCTCATGTGGGTTATAGACAGACAAGAAAAAAATATTTGCAAAGAAAAGAACTGCTAATGGAGAAGTTGTTACATTCCGTTACACACAAAGACAGGAAAAATGGGACTGGTTATTCACCTCATCACCAGGTTTGAAACACGACACACTGAGTCCACATTCCATAACTACACCAGAGACATCGCGACCAAGTATTAGTGGGAACTCATTTCCCGTGGTTTTGATCTTCAAAGGATCCCGTCTTATATTTAAAGCAGCTGCTCCATAACCACCTATGAAATATAGATTTAACAAAGATATAATCTGTTCAGATATTAACTGAACAAATCAGATTAGAAAGTTGTTTAGTCTTTACATAATGCAAAACCAAAAAAAATATTTTAAACAGTTCTAAAAATGTTCTCATGTCTGTAGTATCAGAAACAAGCAAAACAATCTGAATATATATTTTTGAAAAGTTCACATAAATTAGTATCAAACTTAACTTTTGAATACTTCTTTTGTCCTGTCTGGTGCACAGTGGGTACATCTACATGTCCTTTACTGTGGAGATGGCTAATTAGCTCCACATTAAAAGTGTCACCATCTACATAGTGCCCATATTAGAGCGCAGTAAATTAATTAACTCTGCTGTAGGTTAGTAATGTCTGGAACAAGCACTATTATACAGTGGAGTAATTTACACCACCACAATGCACATGTAGACAGTGAGCAGGGCTGGCTGAGGCACAAGGGTGCTATAGAGCAGGGATTGCCAGCTGGCTAGCTCCACACTGTAGCACCCTCATGCCCCAGCCGGCCCCTCCACCACCTGGAGCCTGGAACTGATCCCTCTAGGCCTCATGCTAGTTTGGGGCTGCTCCACCATAGTTCAATGTGCACCTAGGAAATATAAACTCCAGCATAAACTGTGCCATTGTACATTTCTTCACCCTAATTGCACGTGTAGATGCACCTGGTATGTATAAAACCAGAAAAGTTCATAAAACTTAGCAATTTACAATATGGTTATAGACACTACATTAACAGATCTTCTTGCTCCGTGACAATAAAAATGAACAATTTGACATGAGACAAAATAACACTTCATTTTCTCCACATTTTTCTATTAATATTCTGTAGTTAAAGATTCAGGAGATCTGTACTCTGCTTTCCTCCTGTCCCTGGGGAGGGAATATTACATAGTCATGCACTGGTTAATGCATGAGATTATGCAAATCACTTGTGGCCTTAACCTGAGAATGACACAGAACTTTCAAATCTGTGAAGGACAGAAATACCTTTACTAAAATGGAGCTACGATTGCTCATTGCTTATTAAATGGAGATTTAAATGAGCTGCCACTTTTGCAATCACACGCTAAGCACAAAACCATAATCCTGCACTGTGGACTAACCATTTTGTAGTGGTCCAACAATTACTCAGAAGCACTCCTCCTGAAACATTCAGGAGGCGTCTATGTGAAAATGTTAAACATTAACAGTCACAGAAAAAGAAGGAATCACCATCTTTCTAGTGCAGTATTATAAAGAAGCTTAAAGGAACAAGCCTAAATGTAAAACATTATAGCATGGCTCTTACTGATAATCCTTGATTTTCTCAAGATGACAGGATTTCCTAATTTATCCTTCTACAGTTAAACACCTGTTGATATACAGCTCAATCCCACAGCTGTTGATGCCAGAGATAAGGAAGACAGTGAAACTACTCAGACCATAGCTGCTGCAAAACTGGACACCATCACAATTTATTTGCAGTAGTTCTGAATAGCTTTAGCCTCCCACCCCCTTCCCACACAACTATAAGCCTAGTCTTCCAATGAGCTTCATGTAGAAAGACCCCTAATCCACCCAGAGTCCTCCTGAATTCTGCATACTGGAGGCTGTGCCAACATGAAGCTCCTGTGACTCCTAACAAGTGATACCATGCAAATAATCGTTTTATAATGTTTTATTTGCTTGTTGTTTAAATAAAGAGAAAGCTCCTCCAATTCCCCTCTCCAGACACCACGGTCAACATCTGAAATGTGCAAATCACTTTTCCCTGTGAATAACCTGGGATTTGGAAGTTTTGTGTTTGTTTATTTATTGGCATTTCTGAACCCGGATTTGAGGCCAACAGTAGCTAAACTGTTAAATATGCCAGAGGCTGCAAATGAGAGGAACAGAGGTGATGTTATACCTAGAGTTAAAACCCTGGTTATACCCAGTTCACTCTTCCTGTCAGCCTTTACTCTGTGACTTTGTGTGACATAGGCCTATTTGTTCCCTTGCAGGATTGCACGCCTTGGCCAGGGGCGGGCAAAATCTAGCCCTCTAGATAATTTCATCAGGCCCAGGGGCACCCACCTATTAATTGCAACTCGCCCAGCCCATGCATCTCACCCCCACTCTGATGTGTGGAAGGGCCTGGCCCACCCAGCGGACAGCTTCTGGGTGGGGCTGCAGCAGCCACAGGGAGATCTGCTCAGCTTCTCTGGCCTCCAGCAGTTTCTACTTTTCCTCCTGCTGCAGCACTCACTCCAGGAAGCAGCAGGGGTAGAAGGAGGAGCTGCAGCTGGGCAAGGGTGGGAAGCATGGGGCTGGTGGGAGCCCACACCCAGGAGGGCAGCAGGAGCCTGGAGCTGTGGTGGGCAGGGTCTGTGTGTGTGGGGGGGATCCCCCACATACTTCCCCCCCATCGTGCGCAGCCCTTGCCAGTGGCAGCAGCAGCAGCAGCAGCAGCAGCAGCAGACGGGGCCCTGAGGATGCTCATGGCACTGCCACCCAGCAGCATGTGGCTCCGGCCAGTGCTACATACGACAGCAATGAGTGCAGCCAGGCCAGCCCACCTCTATTGCATGGAGCTCCATTTTATGCACCCAAAGCTCCCAGCACCTGTGCACCACTGGGGGAAGTCCTGCATGATGGAGCTGGCTGCCTTCACTGCGCCCTGCCACCACAGAAGCAGAATGTGGCACTCCCCATCCATTTCTGGTGGAGTCCTGGCAGCTGCACATGGGGAAGGGAGCTGGCTCCATTGCACGGGACTTCCCCTGGTGGCGCATGGATGCCAGGAGCTGCACACGTGCTGTGAAGAGCTCCGCACGATAGAGGTGGGCTGGGCAGGCTGCACTACTTCGACCGTGCACTGTGCTAACCAGAGCTGTGCACCACTGAGCAGCAGTGCCACGAGCACCCCCACCTGCTGCTGCTGCAGTCAGCAGGGGCTGTGTGCCATGGGGCATACAGGGGGCAGGAAGTGTGTAGAGGTCCCCATACCTCTCTACCCTTACTCACACCCCACAAACACACACTGCCCCCACAACCCCAACATACACAGCCACACCCCCTCAGAAACCACACACACACACACACCCCTCTAACCCAATCACACCCCACACACGCACCCATGCACAAAATACAAGAGTAAGGCTTTATTTTTGATGTATTTTGCAGTCACCTCTACGTACACACTACACAAATCATGACAAAAATATTTTTTGTAATAAAAACAAATCATACTAAGTCAAATACCTACTATAGCATTTTTTTTCTGGTTCAAATGGCATCCCCACCTGCCAAAAGGAGTACTTTCAGGGGCAAGAGGAAGGGCTTCTAGTGGCAAAGATAAAGGGTTAAGGGTGGGACTTCCAGACCCAAGATGGTGACCAGGGAGCAGGGCACCTGTGAAAGGGCAGGGCTACTCTTGCAGCCCTCCACAACTTACCAGAACTTATTAAGTGGCCCTCCAGCTGAAATAATTGCCCTTCCCTGCTCTAGGACCATCAGATAAACTATTAGCCTCCCTTAGACAGGGAGGCTACTGACAAAACAACAACTGAATACTAGAGACAAATGGTAACAAAACAGGGACTGAAGCCAAAGGTTAATAACTAGTGTGTCCAGGGGGACACCAAGCAGACCATACCAGGCCACAGCACCCACTCCTCAAATGAGTACAAGGAGCAAGTGAACACCGTCCAGTGATACTCTGCCCGGAGGCAGGAACCAAGTAGAACAAGGAAAGTGGCCCCACAGTCCCTGGGGACTCTACTGGCCAGAGCCCATCAGTATATAGCCAGCTTAGCCAAGCCCACGAGGAGGTTGACCAGGAGGTCCCGGGTCTTGGTTGGGCCACGGCCAGGGAGTGCTGTGTGACAGGCCTATTTGTCACCCTTTTAAATCATGTGGGCCCAGCCCACCAAGTTTCTTGTTAGCCTCCATCAGGCACAAAGGCTACAGAAAAAGGGGACAACAGATCTCTTGGGACAAATAATAAAAAGGAAAACAACATGGGGATAGGAAGCTGATCAGAGGTTCAAAATAAGAGTGTCAAGAGGGGACACTGAGCAGAGTACACTGGACAGTGCCCACTGGCCCTCAAATGAGTCCAAGGAGCCAGCAGACACAGCCCAGTGATGCTCTGCTTGGAGACAGGAGTGAAGTAGGGTAAGGAAAAGAGCCCCATCATCCCCTGGGACCCTCTTGGCCAAAGCCTCCTTCCTAGTCAGGTACACAACCAATTTGACCAGGGCCAGGAGGAGGTCCTGGGCATTGGTGGGGCCATGGATGGGGAGTGCTGTGTGACAGGATACTGGGCAAGCTGGACCTATTGCCTGACCCAGTCAATGGCAATTCTTATATTCTTACTATAGAAAAAGCTATTACATGTGCTGGCTGAACAGCCTTGAATGCTGTTCACAGTGACTACTAAGGGTCCCATGCAACAGGAAATGAGGGAGAAATGAAGGACAAGAAACAGTAGAATTTGACAGTTTGGGGACTCAGCCACACAAGACAACTAAGAGGGAGTTAGGAATGGTCAGTGTTTCCTAGTAGCGCTCAGTATTCTGCTGGTGATCCATGAGAACCAGCCTGGAAATGCACTTAAAAATTGAGCTGCAAATGAATCCCACTGTGATCATGCAGCTAATGAAGAGGTGAGAGTAACACAGGACTTTCAAATCTGCAAAGGACAGGAATCAGTTTCTAGTAGTACCTTGAATACCAGCCCAACTAATTTGGTTCAGACATAGGAGAGTAAGTTGAAACAGACTCCCTCCCCTTTCCCTGTAGGCTGTACATGCATTGTAAGCCATGCGTAGCAAGGGCCATGGGTAACATAGGCTGTCACAACCTGATCTGAGCTTGACTCAAGCAGCAATGACATAAGTTGACCATTGTCTGTAGATAGTGATAGGGTGCGCTAACATAACACAGGGAAGTGGAAAAGGATTGGTGTAGCTCCAAAGCATAACCGAATATGGAAAACCCTGTGTAAAGTATAAAATTGTGCTTAAACTGTGCAAGCTCCAAAGCTCAGTGAAAAAGAGGAACCAAATTAGTGATGGTCTCCAAGGAAGCAGAGAAGCCTAGGCAGCGGACCCATTTTCCCTTGAATCCAAGGCTACATAAGCACTGTCCTTATTAATGCAAACAAGTCATTGCTACCGTATATCCTAATACAGTTTTCAAGTTGTGAACGAAATAGTCTCACTGGTCATCAGTCTTGCTGTCAATCCCAGTTAAAACTGGGGGTGACATCCCCAAACCGCACACAATTTCTGAAAATAAGTTCTTCTAGGGGGCCTTCCCACAATGCACACAAAGCAGCATCTTTCAAAACAGTCCCAATTAAAAAGTCTCTTAGAGCTGGAAGCGTGCCTAGCGTGGCCACCTGCCCCCAGGAGCTCACAACAAAATGGCTTAAGCAGTTACAAGGGCTCTGAAACCACCTTTGGGCAGTCAACGGCACAAACACGCCGCCATCCCGACCCCAACCGAACCTCCGCTTACTTCTCATGTTAACATCGATAGGATTGAGGCTGGCGGCGTGGACGCGAATGATGACTTCGTTGGGGAGGCGGATGAAGGGGAGCACCATGTTATTGGCCAACCGCAGCACGTTGTTCTGTCCGTAGCGGTTGATGACCCAGGCTGGCATGACCACCTGCCTCGGGCACGACAGGCTGAGCCATCGGGAGCAGCCGGGGCCCAGGAGCAGGCGGGCAGGCGCTGCCCTGCACAGCAGAGGCGTGGGGTACAGCATCGTGGGCCCTGCACAAGCGTGTGCTGGGGGAGAGGGGAGGTTGTGAACTGTGCTAAGGCTGCTCAGGGAAGCCTACAAAAAAAAATGAACGAAGGGAAAAAGTGGTAGAAGCGCCCCCACCAGGAGCTACGCGAGCGAGCACCCCTGGAACACGCCACACACCCACCCGCCCCCAGTCTCCTTGCCGCGCCCGCCCGCCCGCAGCTACAACCCCTAGATTGCTCCCCCCACTCCTCCACCTCAACCAATGAGCAGACGTCTTCATTCCCGCCCCCGGCAGGGCAGCCAATGGCGAAGCCCGATGTTAACCCGGCGATCCAAGATGGCGGCGCCCATGTTTCCCTAAGTCCCGCGGCAGCAGCAGGTTTCCGGTCGGGAGCGGTGTTGGGGTCATGTTGCGCGCTGCCCTCCGAGAAGTGAGTGGAGGTGGTCCGGGCCCCGTGAGCCGGCCCCGCGCGCCCCCTGGAGGCAGGGCAGGAAGCAGGGGCGGGGCGGGGCGGGGGGAGGCTGTGTTGCCCGGTGTGCGATAACTATTGTATTTGTAACAGTAATTTCACCCCTTTTGCGATCAAGAGCAGTAAAAGCGTTCAAAATGTCGCATAACTTTTGAGGCAACTCAGTGATGCAGCAAATGCAAAATCCAAGTCACTCTCAGGGAATCTGACCTGAGATCAGGGCTGGCTTATGACTGCTTGCCTCAAAATAAAGAAATACTTCAACTTTGATGACCCAGTTCTCACTCAGTCACTCGCTGGCATCTTACAGTGAGCAATATAAAGTAAATAAGAACAAGACTTATTTGCATACTTACTTGCATATTTTTTCAGTGTACAAGTGCTTTTCAGCAAATATCATTTTTGAGCTCCCAATGTGATCATTTCATATTTAAGGCCTGGCAACCCTAGGGAGAGGTTGGAGACTCCAGAAGCTGCAGAGGTAGCGGGCGCAGTGCCAGAGGCGTGTTGCCGGCTGGCCAGCTCCGCCTTGGACAGACAGTCCTGTGGGGGAAGGTTTGGAGCAGTGGGGTTCAGCCTTCTTGGTCACACTTCCAGTCTGGAAATTTAGCAGTAGGGAAGTGGCAATTAATGCTGCCACGTACTACCAGATTTTTGGAGCTGCAGGAGCCACGCAGGCTGGGTGACATGGCTCTATGGGCTGGATCTGGCTCACAGGCAGGGGGATGAGCATGGGGGCTCTACCTTCTGGCCACTCACACTGGCTCAGCCCCACATGCTGGATACAGCTACAGAGGAACTCACTGCTTCACCCCCACCCTGAATCTGTCTGCAGAGCAACAGGATCTGGTGTGTTGGGCTATGTTGTCTGGCCTGCAGGGCTCCACACAGGCCTGGAAATGTGGCAAGTAGGGGAGCAGTGACAATATGAATTGCCACGGCTTTAGGATTCCACCAAATTTCTGGACCCTTGGGAAGCACCCTCGGACTGGAGTATACGGCGTCCTGGGCTGGATCCAGCCTGCAAGGTGAAGGTTGAGTGCCACCAGTTTAGATCCTTGAGCAGGGGACTGGATTAAATGGACCTCTTGAAGTCCTTTCCAGACTTACTTTCCTATGTTTTTATGATAAATGCATGCAGGACAGGTTGCCACATTAGATCTGTGTGGGTGCATCAATAGAGATTTTGGGGGCTGATACCGATAGGCAGTTTTTTAAAGGAGGCATATTGGCCAATACTGATCCAATTTCCGATATGCAGCCCTGCAGCTTGAAGAGCAGTGTCCAGCTGGTAAGGCTCTTGTGGTGGAAGGGAATAGGGGGAGAGGCAGATCAAGGCCCTTGCAGTGAGGGAAGGAGTGGGGCAGGGGCTGGGTGCAGGTTGGCTCGTCCAGGGGGTATGGAGCGAGGGGCAGCTTCCACAGCTGCATGTACCTCAAGAGGGCGTGGGGGGAGAGCATGCGCCCCCTGGATATGCATGGGCGGGGCTGCAGCTCTGGGTTGGGACTGGGGCTGCGCTGAGTTCTTCCCAGCATGTGGGTGGGGGAAGTGTTGGGCCAGGGCTGTGCTCGGGGTGGGCAGAGATGGTACTGGGAGGTTGGCTACAGGGGAGGGCTGCAGCCATCCCAAATTTCACTATAGCTCTCTGCCCAGTGCCACCACTGCCCACTCCAAGTGCAGCCCCCATGCACCAGGAAATGCCCAGTGCAGCCTTGGCACCAGCCTGCAGCTGCTGGCCCCCCACGCACAGATCAGGGGCACATGCCTCCTCCCCCATGCCCACCTGGGGTGCACGCAGCACAGCAGGAGGAGTGCGCCCCCCATACTCCCCCAGACAAGCCATGGTTTGGTCCCCACCTTAGCTGAGCAGCACCTGCCCTAGCCTTTGCCTCACTGGGGGGTGTTGATCTGTCCCTCCACAACAGACTTACTAGCTGCACTTAGCTCTCCAAGCTGCCAGGCTGTGCTCGTTGCTACCTGCATGCTGCACTGCGGCTGTGGATACACACGCACAGGCATTTATTGGCCAAATTATCGGCCACATCAAGCGACTTCTGATACAATAATTTTCTTTATATCAGTGCCTATCTGATATTGGACCGATGTATTGATGCACCTCTAATTCAGAAGTTGTTTAGGCATTGACCAAAATGGTGGTGTCGCAGGCTGAAGACAGAACCATTTGAAAAACTTAGGCAAAAGTTTGCAGAGTGCTTGATTAGCCAAGGTTGTTGTTCCATCACGTACATGCTACACACCACAGCTGTATTAATCCTCAAGTAGAGGGTGGAGAAAATCAGTTTTAGAAACTTAAATGAAACTGCAGATCTAACTGGTCTTTGTGACTAGGTTCTTAACACTTGAAAATGAAAAATACCCTTTCAGGTGTCTACAGCACTAAAGGAAGGCCGAGTGAGTCCAACAGAACTTTGTCAACGATGTCTGTCTCTTATCAAAACCACCAAATTTCTTAATGCTTACATCACTGTAACAGAAGATACTGCATTAAGGCAGGCTGAAGAATCTGAGAAGAGATATAGGAGAGGTAAATTAGCTTACCTATATTTGTTATATCTCCTCAAAAGTTTTTGTTTGACTGTAGTGGGTATAGTACTTTCTGTCAGATTTAGCAGCTTGCATAAAAAAGGAAAGCTACTGTTTGTTTGACTTGGTTGTATTAGACAGCAACAGGACCTATTCAAGCTGAATGCTCTGTGGATACCACTGGTTGTACAGCGAGCATATTTATTCACTAGTGTGCTCATTGTGGTGCCCCAGAACAAAAACTACTCAAAATCATTTAGCTTCCTTTATGTGGAGGCTGCACATAAAGGTCAGCTGTGTTTGCTGAGCTGTACTGCTGCTTAATGTCCACCCATTCTTCAGCAGCTCGGTTCACATTGGCAGCAGCAGTTATTAGAGCTAGTGGGGCATAATAACCTTTACTTTGTAGCCCCATCAACAGGGGAAGACAAAACAACTCCCAGCCTAATTTAGTTTTAAATGTTAAAAAAAAAATCATACTAGAGGTGATTTTTATGAAGCTGTGGTCTCCTGTTGTTGATGGAGTTCTCCCAACACTTTGAGGTACATTTCCTGTATGTCCCTGCTTGGAGAACAGGGAGAAAAGGAGAATTCATTCTGATGTGGTTTTTCTCTTTTGTAGCTGACAGTTTCTGTTATTCAACCCCTTTGGCAAACTACTGTAGAGGAGATGTAACTCGAATACATTTGTCTCCTTTAAGATTCTTCCTTTGATCAATTGTCAAGTCACCTTGGACAGATTCTTCGTCTTGCTATGGTTTCCTTTTTGCTTTCGTTTCACTTGCTGGGCACATCAGGCAGGCAGCCTCGACTCCTTTCCTGGGTGGGAATGGCATGGATTTCAGATTGATGCAAGCATTATATGGTCATCCCTTGTGGGGAAGGCACTTTTTTGGGATAGCTAACCTATTTTGGAAGCAGCTCTCTTAGTAGCGGGCCGATGACATTTTACAGAACCTAAGCAGTTTTAGGACAAATCTGGCTTGGGCAACAAAGCCCTTAAGAACAGAGTTGAAACTTTGTGAAAATATAACTTTAAAAGCATTTGTTTGATGATCAAAACAATTCGTAAATCCTAATAAAAAACAAAACAGAAGTGGAAAATAAAAAGGAATGACTAAACCCTTCTTAATATTTAGATTTATGTTGTGGTGCTGTTATACCTCTTGTTATTACAGGTCAGTCACTGGGGGATTTAGATGGAATTCCTGTTGCAGTAAAAGACAACTTTAGCACAGCTGGCATTGAAACAACATGCGCATCAAACATGCTAAAAGGTAAAGTAGAGGCAAAACCAGTTCTGGTTCTTTTCTCTAAAACTTCTATGAAGCACAGTGTAGTTGAAACCTAGTCATTTAAAAAAAAATCTTGACGTAGTTTCGGACACTGCAGTCGTCCTTGCCTTTTCTGAGTTTGCAGACAGTTTTCACTTTTTATATATGTTGCTCCTGTAATTGTAACTGTTTGACAAATAAAGTCATCCAGTACTAATTCTAGCCAACAGACTGTAATTTTAACAATAGGTTACATTTTGTTCCAAGTTACGTTCAGGTTGCCAGTATTCTTCACTCTTCACTGTTGTTTGTTGATTTGTACTATATAGCAGAACTCAAACACAGTTTCTAGTTTGTTCTTTCAGAATTTTTAATCCTGGTCCTTCAACTTAATAGCTGTCTTTTAAATTGATGTTGCCTTAGTTTTGAATTCTGCTCTCTGCATTCCTGATTTTGATCATTAATCTTCATGTATAAACATGACAATTCCCATAGCTTTGTGTTATGTTTGCTTAGAAAAAACACAATTAAAAATAGAATTTAAAAAAAATATAATTTTGTGTTGCTCTGAGAAGCCAGCATAAATGGAAAATCCATTAATTAGCACAGTGGAAAGAATGAAGCTGATTATAGAAAAAAATCTTGACAGAAGCACAAGTGAAACTTAAAAATATTTTGAGGGTGGTTAGGGAAAAAATTCTACTATTTTATTTTAGTTTTCTAACAATAGAAGAAAAAAATGGATTTTACAGGAGTGTCAAGTTATTTCAGATGCCTTTCCTTTGGCAAGCCTCCCAGGCAGCTTTGAGTGATGGAAGACAGCACTTCTGAGACGCTCAGGGTTTAGACTGCTCTGTGCTGACTTTCTCAAAAAGAAAATCTCAGTCAATATTGATTAACAATACTCCATTAGTTAACTAGTGGCAACCACCATGTTAAATTCTGTTGTAATAGGTCTGGTTCTCATCACAGCATGACCAAATGTAGTTTGAATTTAGCTGCACAAATCAATCAGTCTTGGAGGGCGGGAAAGAAAGATGCATTCTGTCTAATACTCATTCTCTGTTTGTGATCGATCAGAATTTATTGATGATAAACTTCACTATTTTGAGGGTTCCTGGCATTGTATAGACAGTTGCCATGCAGAGATAATGGCTACTTAGAACTGTTTGAAGGTCTAGTTACTAAAATTTATCCAGATGGCACCAGACAGTCTCTTAACTGATCTAATTGTTTTTCAGGTTATATTCCTCCTTACAATGCTACTGTAGTTCAAAAATTATTGGATCAGGGTGCTGTGCTTATAGGAAAAACAAACCTAGATGAATTTGCTATGGGGTGAGTTATATTTAACATTATTAACGAATATTTGCACATTATTGTGTGACTACACAGTGTCTACTCTGATACCTCCCTCATCCTTAATTAATAAGTTATGCATATTCAGAAAATAAGGAAAGCAAATATTTACCATGGGTGGCTATAGCTACACAATGGCTATTTCTGTGAACTTCACTGGATATTTATTTCATTATGGTGTGTATCCAGCTGTTTTTAAGAAAAGAGTGAGCTAGCCATTGTATCACCTGTAAACAATAGGATGCTACTGAGATGGTTGATTAAGTAGTATTCATTGTCTTCGAAAAAAATTGCTTTTTCTGGTAACCAAGCAAACTCCAACCTGCAACTGAAACATTAGTTATCACTTAGGGTTAAGGAGTGGTTGTATTCACTGTATTTTTCTCAGTGTATAATCCATTGCTGCTCTACAGTTGTCTGTGTTTAACCTATCCAAATCTCTTACATCAGATCTGGGAGCACTGATGGGATATTTGGACCAGTTAGAAACCCATGGAGTTATTCAAGACAGTACAAGGAAAAATGTGGGCAGAACTCCCGTCTTGAGAATGAAGACTCCAGTTGGCTGATAGCAGGAGGAAGCTCAGGAGGTAGCGCTGCTGCTGTATCATCTTTCACATGCTTTGCGTAAGAAGCTCTTTAGACCTTATTTTAATTAACTGCACCATACTCATGTAGTACTTTTCCTCCAAGCTTAATTTTAGGCGCTTCTGATAATCTAGTTCATACTGCATACCCAAGGGCAGATAGTGTTTCTGTTTGAAACTGGACAATTATTAGCACTTCTATTCAATAATTAGTTTCAGTACCTCTGTGGTGTTCAGGATATAAGGCATAACACAAAAGGAAAGTGATTTTGTATGGATAGATTTAAGACACTTCCTTCTAAATCTTAGTCAGCATAGTGGTGTGAACATTTTGGATTGCCTGAAATAAATTTATGGAAGAGGGAAATTAACTGTTATCATCCATACTTGCTCTTTTAAAAAGTATCCTACAATCAGTGATATATCAGCTAGCTGAATCGGCACAAAAAACCCTGCCTTATAAAAGCTCTCATCTCTAGGATTGTAATATTCTTTTCTCCCAGAGTTAATTTATATGGCAGGAGTACCTGTAATTCAGGCAAATTTATAGGATTTGGGGACTAATAACTTTCAGATCTCAGATTTACTGAAATGATTTGAACTACATAGATACTTAAAAGTTACCTTTCAGAAAAATGCATTCAAAAAGAGTTTCTTTAAAAACCCAATTTTAGTTGGTTATGACTTCGAAAAGTGTTTTAACAGTGTTCTTAACTGCATACACTAATGAGCTGTTATTTGCAAGAAATAAAAGTGTGTGAACAATTTTAAACTCAGATTTCTGTTAGTATCAGTACAGGTGGAAGATATAAAGAACATTTTTTGCAGGGCTTTTAGAAATGCTAGGTCATCTGTATAATGAACACTCCAGCTATATTTTTCAATCAGAAGACATTTGAGCTTACTGTATCTCTTTTGAATACAAGTCATCCTAGATTTTCTGATTCTAAGTTGAAAAAAAAAATAAGATCTCAAATGAAGATATATTTATGGAGACTATAAGGGGATTTGGTTTTTTTACTCCAGTTTACTCTGAAACCAATTTCTTTTAGGCAGTATCATGCCATATAACATGAAAAATTAGAGTTGGTGTACAAATCCAGTTTGTGAAAAAAAAATAAATTCATTGGAAACATGGACTGAAAAATTTGAACTAGTGAAAAAAATTTTCAAAAACAAGAAGGAACGTTTTCATCTGAAATTGACCTTTTTACAATTTTTTTTTGGAAAAATCCAATCAAGACAGATTTCAATTAAAAATGATACTTTTCTTCCTTTTTAAGTTTCTTAAAACAATAAAAGATTTCATTGGAATAAACTTTTATTTTTACAAAACATTTTTATTTTTAACAGCAGCATTTTTTGTTTTAAAAAAGTTCAGCTGTGGTTTTCCTCCTGAATGTACAAAAAATGCGGTATTATTGCAGGTGTGAGTTTGACTAATGGAAACGTAAGACCTTGTGCCATTGTAATCTTGGAAAACAAAAAATATTGCCATAATCTTTAATAGGTATTGGACCTTATTGTATTAAAGGGTAAGTGCTTATAAATATTTTGCTGTAAACTAAAAGCTCCTGGTTCAAGCTAAAGACTGGAAAGGTAGGGCAGAATAAATGGGGCCTGAATGCATAAAAAGAATGTGCTTTAAATATTTTCTCTTTGAGTATGGACAGATATACATTTGAAGTGCTCTCAACCCTGGCACGCTTCTGTTTCAGCACCATGCAAATGTGCAGGCCACCCTACTTCCTCTCCCCCATTCCCAAAGAGCTTCAAAATGGCCAGGAAGGCACATAGTGGGACTGCTCTTTAGCCAAGGGCCTGGTGAACAGGGAACTGTGCATACCTCTTAGCTTCTGGTCTTCAGAGGGTCCTGAGGACAGTTGAATGCACAGGAGAGTATTCGTTGGCTGTCTACCCTCCCCTTCCACTGTGGAATACCAGAAGACTGCTAGAATGTAGGGACATTTCAGAAAGTGCTACAAAGGAAAGTCCTTGAAAGACCTTCCTTTTTTTTTCTTTTTTTTCCGAGGGTCACTTTTTTGAAAGCGCTCTTTGAAAGCATGTGCACATCTTTATCTTTGCTGTTTGGAGCACTTCAAACACCATGTCTGTACATGACCTTTGTGTAGAAAAATCACATCTAGAGGTTTGTGACTTTAATAACAGATACACTTTGGATGTGTTCTACAGTAGTCAATTCTGTTAATAATTCTGTTTATATCATAGGGCTTTGGGATCAGATACAGGAGGATCCACCAGAAACCCAGCTGCTCACTGTGGAGTAGTAGGTTTAAAACCAACCTATGGATTGGTGTCTCGCCATGGTCTCATTCCTCTAGTGAATTCCATGGACGTACCAGGGATTTTAACCAGATGCGTGGATGATGCTGCAACTGTGTTGGGTATTACTAGCGTATATGTCTTATGCAATTTGTCTCAACCTGCGAATTCAAGTAGTCCCTATTGTATTTTCTTTCCTGTACCTTTTGAAACCTATTTCACATTTCAGGTGTGCTTGCTGGGCACGATCCTAAAGACTCTACCACAGTGCAAGACCCCTTTAACCCATTTGAATTACCCAGTGTCATAGATGTCAGCAAGTTCTGCATAGGAATACCAAAGGTAATATTTTAACTGTTCTCACCTGTGAGGCATGAGCAGCTGAGGAGCCAGGAGCTTATGCCCTGCACCATGAGCTACAGCCATGCTTTTTAAAACTCCATGGGTCTTCGGACCCAGGCAGTAGGGAGAGGGTAACCAATCTCTAGTTCCTACCACCCAGGTGGATTTAAGGGGCACCCATAAGTCTGGCTAGGCTGCCAGTGTGCCGGGGATCAGAGGCTCCTGGTGGAGTTTAAAGTCCCCAGAGGGGAAGCCCTTCAGCTCCCCCCCACCCCAAAGTCTCTGATTCGCCTGTGCCCCAGCAGGGTGCTGGGTTTTGACAATCAGCTAATTCCACTAATCCATGGAAACTGAGGTCACCTGATTGTCAGCCCTGCCCAGGCAGCCCCAGTTTAGAATTGGACTTGGGGCTATCCCAGCCAGCACCAACAATTAATTTATTGTCAGCTCACTACACTGGAGACTGGAACTGGCCCTAGTGCTGTCAGAAGCCTAGGTGAGAATCAGCTGATTGTCAGCCCTGGCCCCAGAGTGTACTGGAACTGGTTTGAGTCTCTGATAGGGTTCTTGGGGCTAGAGCAAACAATCAGCTGATTATCAGCTTTGCTGGACTTGCTGTGGGCACTCCTTTCAGTTTGCCAGTGCAGGGGGAGCCCAGGCTTATGATCCTTCTTCACTGGCAAGCAGTAATGGCGAGATGGGATCTAATCCCTGATCCCAGAAATCATGCCTTCTGCTATGCATAGGTGGTATAGCAGGAGTTGCTGTTATTGAGATGGGGGATCAGATCCCATCTTGCCATTACATAAACAAGTGCCAGGGGCCCTAGGCATAACACTTGCCAAAATGCTTTTTGAATGTTTTCTGTTCATGCAGTGTCACCTGTAAAGTTCCTGCATCATGGATTAAAATGTAAATCGAACTGTTCATGAATGCAGGGCAGTACACCATGGTCCCTGTCAAAAGACAGATAAATAGGCAGCTACTCATCCGGTAATTCAAGACCTGCAGCAAGAATCACCTGAGGGTAGTTGTCATCTCTGTCTATACAAGCAGTTAGGCGAAGTGATCATAATGGTCTTAAAATATATGAATCATGTATGTATTTGATAGCCAACACACCACAGAGACAGTTGTCTATAATAAATATTTTAAAAGATCATTTAAAAGTATTTTCATCAAATAGTATATCCCTTAATGCTGCTTGCATAAGAACCACTGAAAGTAAACCCATGTAAAACTATCCAAAAATATATTTATGCCTAGAATTAATCTCCTTACTTTTGTTCTCCTCCAAGGAATACCACATACCTGGGTTGTCTAGTGAAACTCTGGCAGTCTGGTCGAAAGCTGCTGACCTCTTTGAGAATGCAGGTGCTAGAGTAATTGAAGTGAGCCTACCGCACACTTGTTATTCTATTGTCTGCTATCATGTGCTGTGCACAGCAGAAGTTGCATCAAATATGGCCAGATTTGATGGACTGGAATACGGTAAGTCCTCCTTCCTCTAAAAACATGACTCCATACCACTTGGTATAAGAGTAAGAAAGTTTTAAGTGGCCTGGAAATTGTTAACAACTGTGTAATATATAGTTAAATGTTTGGAGAGTGATGTGATCCAAAGGCACTGTAAAGTAAAAACCCTATCTTAGAAGAAAGCTGGAATGAATCAGTGGAAATTGAGGTCACCTGCATTGTGACTGGATAACCCAAACACTGTGAAGCCCTTATTGGATATCTGCTTCTAGCAAAAAAGTATATTTTTTTTGTTTCAGAAATTGAATTTTTAAAGGTACAATGTGTTCAGTATGTACCTAAACCAGTGCTTCCCAAACTTTTCCTCAGCATAACCCCATTTCCTCAGTATGGCCCCTTACTCCCAACTTGCAGCCCCCCTGTCCCCCACCTCAGTAGCATCTGAGCCCCAGCTGCTGCCCACAGGAAGCAGCAGCTGCTGAGGCCAAAGCACAGAGTGTGGCTCCCCACCTCTGTCCCCTTCCCCACGGGTGGCACAGCCTGAGCAGAAGCTGTGAGCGTCCGGGGTTGGAGAGAGGATGTAGGCTGCCTGCTGCAGGCTTGGGTTTCCCTGCCCTGCTGCCCTTCCCCCAGGCCTCTGCAGCCCAGTGGGTGGGACCTGGGGTGGGAGAGAGCACCATACTGCAAACCCATCTGCTGATGTTGCAACCCCATTTGGGGTTTTAACCCACAGTTCGGAAACCACTGACCTAAACATTCTGCCTTTTTATTTAGTGAGATGCTATACATTATACTCTTTTGAATGGGCTTTATCTTACTGATTTGAATGGTATAGCTATGTCAAATACGGAGTCTTAAAAGAACATCTCCTGTAGCTAATATAGCTATGCTAGCAAAACACTTGGCATAGACACAGCAGAAGGTTTCTGCCATTTAGAGAAGCTGGTGTAACTTTCCTTAGTGGAAACATTCCCTCTACTGGCATAGCTGGGTCTATACCAGGTAGCTTAGCCACTGTACTTAAAGTGGCAGCAGTCTCATAGTATAGTTATAGTTGAAATCTGTGCAGATGATGTCATCTATGGAAGTTTTCAGCTTATTGATACACGAAGGTTTCCCATCTAGCTAGTGGCTCACTCGGCTTAGTCATTGCCGACTGGAAGGAACATGCTGCCCTCAATTAAATTAACCTCTTTGCTGTATTCATGGATTTAATTAAAGCAAGGTTGTCTAATGTATTTTGTTCTGTGGGTCAGAGAGCTCACTTTTGGCAGCAGGGCAGTAGCTTGTTGCTGAATCCACTTCCCATATTGTGCCCCTCCCCACTCTTGTTTCCCATGCCACCAGTTAGTTACCTGCAGTAACTAAAAAGTCCAAAATCAATGGCGAGCAAGAGGGCTTAGCATCAGGATTCACCCTTGGTTTACAGAGCTGTCAGTGCAGCAGCTTCAGCAATTGCACTAATGAACCCTATGGGCTGCAGTCTAACCCCGTAGGACACCATTTAGGCAGCCGTGAATTACAGTGTCTTTACCGTGCCTGTTGTCACCAATGCCCCATAGAATGGCACTCTCTCTGACACTTAAGTTACTGTTTCTGTAAATGCATGCTGAAAAAAACCTATGCTAGTAAATATGAACAAAGTAGTTTCCTGAATTAGCATCTTTGTTTATCACTTGTTTATGGTATTATGGGCATGTGTGATACAGTTGAACAGAATATTTATTTTTACTCTGTTCTGAAGCTGGTTATTCACTAAAGGAAGACATAGTCTATACTGCCTTAAAATGAGTTAGGATTTTCAAGAGATCTGATGGTCTATCTTTAAGTTTCTACCTAATGGTGATCTGGTTTTCAGGGAATAGAAAAGTTACATTAATTGCCTCAAGTGTTTCACTTGCACAAAACAATTGCAAGACATACTGTGTTTTCCTTCCTTTTAGTTATGGTTTGCTTTTCTTTAAATCGCAGGCCTTAATTTTATGGTATTCACAGTCTGATACCTATCTGGATTTTGTTTTATACTTAAATGATGTGTGTGTACTCTAAACCACTATGGGATAATATAGCCATCACCAACTTATAAACACATGCAAATAAAATTTTGAACTAAATTCAGATCCTCTCTGCACACCTGTTCAATAGTTCCAGAAGAGTGTAATTGGCCAAACTCATAAGAAAGTCCCATGAGCAAGTACATCTCCACTAAAATAATTGGAATTGCACTGCTTATGCCACTACAGTCTTTGGTCCTCAGTTTTTTTGGGGTGTGCTTTAAGTTCTGGAAAGATTAGACTCTGATCCAAAGTCTGTTGAACTCTTTGTTAAAGTCCTCCTGTTAACTTCAGTTGGCTTAGAATCAAAGCTTTTGGATGAATAAATCAATTTTTAGTTGGAGAAGATTGCTGTCTCAGTTTTACTTGTGGAGTAGTGCACTGTTCAACTCCAGTGTTAATCTTTGCTCAAAATGAACTGGAGGATGATCTGCCAGTGTTACAAAAATACTTTTAAGTCAAGGACAGGAAAAAAAAAAGAGGCAGCTTTCTCCATGTCAAACTGAAGAGCAGGAGTAAGAGTTAGATCCATTCCACGACACAAGTATGACATGCCACACAAGGCACAAAACCATTCCAAGTCAGAAGCAGCAGTCGTGTTAGAACCTGACATTTAGCTGTGTTTCTCAGAACGTAACTACAGTACTTCTGGTTTAGGAGCTAGTGTGCAGAGGGCTAGACTGAGGATCTGTGAACCATGCAACATCCTGTAAACATATCCTGTATAGTAGGTGCTACCTGGTCTTTAAAAGTGGAAGTCCAGTGCTGAAGTTTGGTTAATATATTTTAGCTTTTAATATACGTTAATAGCTTTTAATAAATATAAAAGCTTTGGGTTTGGTTCCATGAAAAATTAATTGCATGTTACTTCAGCTCTGCCTTACTGTCACTATTGTTTAACAGTTTTCATGGCTTCTAGGGTTTATTTCCAAATCACTGGTGGTTTATTTTTAGGACACCGTTCTAATATTGACAAGTCAACAGAAAGCATGTATGCCGCAACACGACGAGAAGGGTTTAATGATGTTGTAAGGGGAAGAATTCTATCAGGAAACTACTTTTTGCTGAAGCAGTAAGTTCAACACATTTTAAAGCTTAAATCTTCAAAGGTTATATATTTGTTTATAGCAGGGCTAGGGACTGAAGTTTCACATAAACTGGTTTTAAGTGATCAGAAACTAGTTTAAACCTGTAACAGAACAGAAGCTTAGTGTACATAAACCAGTTTCACAATGGCCAAAACTGGGGGATCCCATCTGCCTAATGGGGGCGTAGCAGCCCCTGTCAGTCATCCCCCCTGCCCCCAGCTACTCAAGCAGTGGGGGGCGAAGCCAGCCCTGGCAGCAGCCTGAAATGACCCCCCCCCGTTTGCTTCTGGCTGCTACTGGGGCTGGCCATGCCCTCCGCCAGTTGAATGGTGAGCGGAGCAAAATGCCTGATAGGGGCCACTGCGCCCCTGGTTGCAGTCTGTACCGGTGGTACATGGGAGGGAGTGGGGGAATTAAACCATGCTCCATCTCCCCATTCACTTCAGGCTGCTGCTGAGGCTGGCACCGCTCAAGCGGCGGGGGGGAGGGGGGTGAAAAATGCCTAACAGGGGCTACTTCTCCCTTCCACCTCCAGGCACACCTTGACTGGGGATCGTGTAGGCCATCATGGGGGTTTAAACTCCTCCCCAATCATACCCAGCTTGCTGGAGCCTGGTGATGCCCCCTCCTCAGCTCAGCTTCCCTTGGGCCCCCCGGCTTCTGGCCTGGGCTACCGCAGGCATGTGGCTGCATTTCCAGAACCAAAAGTGAATATCTGTTCACTTGCTTGCTGGTTCAATCTACACAGGTTAGACTAACCTGCAAAGCTTGAATTGATTCAGGCTCAGGCCTTTTGAATGTCTGTACTCGGTCCAGATGACAAAACTACTTGTGTGGGGCAGACTTTTCTATGTTACTAAGGCAATAGTTTTGTGTATTGCTTTAGCTGTTAACAGTTATTAATAGGTAGAAATGATGTTTTCCTTTGCCCTTAGCTGGAAGCCTTTTTTAATTTAGCAAGGTCGAACAACTTTGTGATTTCTTTCATCTGACATTATTGGCAACCTTCAGTTAAATTATGCAAAAATCTAGTCAGTGGTATGCCATCGACATCCAAATGGAACCTAAATATACAATTAAATGTAATGTGGCCTTCAGAACAAAGCCAATTTAATTTAGCTAAAGCTCTTGATGCATAGAAATGGTTTGGTCTGTGTCATTGGCACCTTCCACAGAAATCTTTAAGAAATGGTACTCAATTTATATACATCTCTTGCCTTTCCCTTTTATCCTTCCAAATGTAAAGAGGAAAGAATTATTCTGTGTGATCAAATGAGCTCACTTATTTTGTGAAGTCATAATTTCCAAATCTGGCTTTGAAAAACTTCTGTGAAAATTCAGAGGGGATAATTTTAATTCTCGCTTTTAATTTCTATCTTTATTTACAACTATTGTGGAAAATTTTCTTGGTAAGACTCCTACCCTCTCTGCCTTCCTCCTGTTGGATACCAAGCAAGATAATTTAGCTGTGTACTCAGTCTCAAAATAAATGTTCCAGAAGAATATTGCTGCTGACTGAATCTCATAGAGCTGCTAAAACCTGTGTCTTTAAGACAGATGTCATCAATCAGTATTTGAAGCCAGCTCCCAAGAAATATCTGTCGGTATATTCGCTTTGTGTGCCCAGCTCAGTCCTCCTGATTAAGTTTGTGTGGACCATCTTTCGTTATTTTAGACTGAATGCTTAACTACATGTATAGATCACTTTGGGTAAAGGAAAACAGGACTGACTTCCACTAAAACTAAACAGGGGGCAGTCTTGCCACTGTGTTACAAGCTACAGTAAATGACTTATTAAGAATAGAGTCCATGGTTAAAAACACGTTCTAGTAAGAAATTGTAGGAGTCAGATGTTTATTCTTTGATATATTCGCAAGTTATAAAATATTTTCAGGTATATATGAAGCCTAGTTAAAAAAAATACTAGCCAGTGACTGCATGAGGCTGATGTGTTTCTATATTCTTATGACTTCTGAAAATGTTTAGTATTTTCATGAACTGCTTTTCCCATGTTGTACTAGGATAATTTCACAAATAACTGTGAAAAAGATAGCTATCTTCTACAATTTAACTGATCACCCAAGATATAGACTGTACTAGAACTTGTAGTCTACCATCATTTTTGATGATTAAGTTCTAGTTTCTATCTCAGTATTTTTTATAAAGCCTTGAAAAATTACAAAGCATTCAAATCATTTTCATTACAACTCCAAAAAATCAGTTCTTCAGATTGATCGTTGTGGGTCTTGTATAATCTGGACCGTTACAGATGCAGACACGCTGGCACTGCGATATCTATCCATTTATGATATATTTGCTTATTTTTGTGTACCTATGGGTGTTTGGTTTTGAGTTTTGGATGTTCAGTGATTTTGCAACCAAGATCCTAAATATCAGCTGCCTAACACTCTAAATTGAGGGCAGTGCTGCATGTGGAGTAGCAGGAATCATAATCATATGGTTATCTGGGGGTGGGGTTTCTGGCTCAAAAGTTTACAGAAGTAAACAACAAACCTATAGACTGTTCAACTTAAAGTACTATTTACATATAAAAATGAATAAGGAATGTTTGGGTAAGGAGTTTGTGTTTAACTTCTCTGAAATGTAAAAAAAAAAAAAAAAAAAGACCAAATCCATAGAACACACAAACATATGAATAGCTTTAAGCATGTGAGTAGCTCCATTGAGGTAATGGGACTGTTCATATGCTTGATGGAAATGCTGGATTGAATCGTAAATGGTGATTATCCTGAACTGTACTTCTGTTTTAGCAGTCTGCTTTTTTTCAGTAATCACTGTTCTATCACACAGTAAGATTTGGTGGATACTTAGGGGTCAAGCAAAGGGAGCCAATTTTTATGCTAGTCTCCCATCTTCCACTGGGTTTCTCTTTGCTTCATAGCCTTCTCTAGCTATGTTTCCCTGTTTCTTCCTTCTTCCCTCACACAACTGTCCCTTCTCCATCTCTTTCATGGCTTTTTTTAACAACATGCTTTACTGTTATTGGTGAAACACTAGCATGTCATTTTGATGAGCAATTATGTGCTCTATTGAAAATTCAGTCCTGCAGCTCAAGAAAATGTTGGGTTTGTTTTTTCCATAGCAACTGAGGAATTAGGTTCTGTGTCTTCACAAATTGGATCTCTAACAAGAGTGACAATATTTGTTTCTAGGAACTATGAGAAATATTTTATCAAGGCCCAAAAAGTGAGGCGTCTCATTGCCAATGACTTTGTGAACGTCTTCAATAGTGGTGTTGATGTTTTGCTCACTCCCACCACTCTGAGAGATGCAGTTCCTTATGTGGAGTTCATCAAAGAGGACAATAGAACCCGCAGTGCACAGGATGATATTTTTACACAGGCTGCAAACATGTCAGGTGAGTAGATGAACTACTTAAGTAGATTGCTGGGGAAAAATGGTTAGAGCCTATAACCTCCTGCCAGTTGCCTTTGCATAGGTAGCTCCAGCTTCCCCCACCACCTTTGCACAGGAAGCTCCAGCTTAATCAAGTTGTCATCTTACTTGTAATCAACTTGTCATCTTAAGTTGTGGGCTTGTTTGACTTAGATCAGGGGTTTGCAACTGGGGGGTATGCGCGCCCCTGGGGGTACTTGGGATGGCCTTGGGGGGTACTCAGCAGCAGGCACCGCCACGCCACCAGCACGCTTGCCAATCGGCCGCAGGAGAACCCCACCCCACCCCAGTCACTGGGGGACTCCTGCCTTCTTTACCAGCGGCTGGGGGTACACTGACCCAAAAAGGTTGAAAACTCCTAACTTAGATGAATCAACAGTTCTTATCCTATTACCTTAAAATATACAAGCTTCTAAATACATATAAACTTGGTTAATTGACACAAGTGTTTTTATTCTAGTCGTCATTGTTCTCTCTGCCACCCACCTTCCTCAAGTTCTGCTTTGGTTCTTTTTTGAAGTTACTTCTTCTAATAAGTCCTAATATATGGTTTGTTATATAGCCAATCTTGCATGCATGATGTTTAATAATTCTGTTTTTTCTCAGGGCTGCCAGCTGTAAGCATTCCTACTGCACTTTCAGAGAAAGGCTTGCCAATTGGGCTTCAGTTTGTTGGACATGCGTTCCAGGAGCTGCAGCTTCTCACTGTAGCCAAATGGTTTGAAAAACAAGCAAAATTCCCTATCCTTCAACTACAGGAAATGCTAGATCATGCTGATGCTCTCTCCCATCAAAAAATCAGCCTTTTTTCATAACCTAGGGTAACAAATGTGAAAAAGATCTTTCAGTTGGTTTTGTTTTGTATAAATGATAATCTAGATTCTGAAAATATGCGTTAATGCAAAATGGAATCATGAAAGCTGTTAGTATGTAAGTAAATTGAAGACAGTCCCAAATTAAATTAAGTTTTTATAAGAGCAGTGTGTGTACTGTTTAAGAAGAATATATTAACACTGTAACAATAGTGGTATGTCTTGACCTTGTTTCCTTCATCTCCAAAGGAAGTGTTGAAGTGTTTGTTCCAGTAAGAAACAAACATAAGCTGTTGCCTCAATATTGCATGCTTGGCAGGGGCCCTGGTTTCCTACTTTATCCCTGGTCCCATGGCTCTAATGAAACCAAGCTACCAGGGCTTGACTTCCACAGAGGGGTTGTAGCTGAAGGATAGGAGGCTATGCTCACAAATTATTACAGGCCCAGTTTCAGATTGGGGAAAAGAATGGAAGATGAAATGATAAAGAAGCATGCATGGAAAAACAATAAAACTCCCTGATCTGTTGAAAGTGTGTACCCCCTGTGAAGAGATCCCAGAGGTTTCTGTGGTGGTTAGAAACCCTTTTCACAACAGTAACTCAGTCCAAATGATTCTACAGAAAAGCAGCCCTTTAATTCATGAACACGTGTGTTTCCTCTTGCATTCTATAAGCATAGGTGAGGTGTCAAACATAAGCATTAATATTTAATTTAATAAAAATAACATGCCAACTCCCTATTGTAAGCCAGTAGTCCTCGCTGCTGGGAGTTCATTCTTTTCTTTACCCTAGGTTTTCCAGAAGAAGGGTGCTATCTCCTGTTTGATGGTTATCTAATGTCTGAGAAACAATAAATGAAAAGTTGGGCAGTACCAAGCCATGAAGCTGGAATGGAAGGTTTAATAAACAAACAGCAATAGCTGCATTATTTAACATACCTTTCTACTTTTATAAAACAGAAACAGTTGAGTTCAGACTGTTGCTCATTTTTGGAGTCTCTATTTTCTTCTTGCAATGGCAAAATAGAGAAAAGAAATGAAAAGTCATTTCACTTTCAATTTCTCTTGTTTCAGCTTCAAGCATAATTTACAACCAATGTAGAGTCATAGATTATGAAGCCAGATGAGACTACTTGTGATCCTCTAACCCAGGGGTTGGTAGCCAATTCTGACAGTGCACGCCTAAGCTTGCAACCCAGACAGCCCTGCAACCTCAAGTCTCCACCCCCTGTCCCTTTTCCACTTCCTGCCCCAACCTGTACCGCTAGCTGCTGCATTCACCCCCAGCCCCTGTGCAGTAAGAGAAGTGCAGACATGGCACAGCAACAAGCTCCAGAGCAAAGGGGACCGCTGCAGAGATGGGCAGCAGAACACAACTGCACCACTAATTCCCCTGTGCTGGATTGGACCTTTGAGAGCCAGATTAGGACCCCTTCCTGGGACGGATCTGGTTTGTGAGCCATAGGTTTCCAACTCCTGCTTCATCTGAGCTGTCTAACAAGGCCTGTAGGACATTACTAAGCAAATTCTTGTTTGAAACTAAACCATTTCTTTTAGGAAAATCTCCAGTCTAAATTTAAAAGTGCTCAGTAGTAAGGAATCTAAAACATCTTAAGGTAAGTTGTTCCACTGGTTAATTAACCTTGCTATTTACAATTTGCACCTTATATCAAGTCTTATTTTTGTCTAGCATCAGCTTTCAGCCATTAGACTTTGCCATGTTTTGGTCTGATTGAAGAGCCCATTATCAAAGAGTTCTGTTTCCCATGGAAAGTGCTCAAACATTGTGATTAGATCATCCATTAACAGTTGTCCGTTAAACTGAACAGCTTGAGCTCTTGGATCGTGTCCACACAAGTGTGGACATTTGTTTTCCCAGGGACAAGAAGCAGCGGCACACCTTACCACTGCTTCTTGTCCCCGGGGAACACCCATGCCATGCGCTTTCTGGCATGTTGCAGGTTACCTTGGGTGAGGTAGGGGAAACTGGGCCAGCAACTGTGCTGACCCTAGCAGCCTTACCTGGGGTCTTGTGGGCCTCAGGGAGCTGCAGCCATGTCACTCCTGCAGCTGGGAGCCTGGCTGGCAGCCAGAGAATGGCTCTGGCAGGCCTGGCTCTGGCTTTGAGCAGCGCACACTGCCGCCACGTATGCTGCCCTGCTTTTTTTCTGTGTTGGTTTTTTTGATCCCAGGATCTCCTGGGGTCAAAAAACCCTCGTGCCGCAAGGTAGGAGCATGGGGTAACACCTGGATGTGTGGTGCTGCAGATGGGTCTGTGGTGCTATATATCACATGGCTGCATTTGTGTGGATTTGGCTTTGGACTCTGCTGCCTTAGGGCATATTTTCCAATCCTTTACTTCTTCTTATGACTCTTTTCTAAACCTCCACTAATTTATCAACATCCATTATTGATACCAAAACTGGACAAGTAACTTTTTCATCAATATCAAATACAGATGAAATATACTTGTTCCCCTATTTCACAGATTCAGGAATTGCATAAGTCTTTGTGGCCACAAATGTAATTCTGTGAGTTTATGGTGAGCAGATTAACTACTATGATCCTGAGTCCTTTTGTTGGTAATATCTTTTACTAAACCAGCTGCATAGTTGGAATAGATTTGACAAGCTTTCAAATGCAGTGTCATCTTCTTGTAGAGCCAAGAACCATTCACTGTGGAATCCACTAGAAATACACCTACATATCCATGTATAGTTAGGTTTTGAAACTTTGTACTTAACCAGTTTTTAATCCATTTAATGTGTGCCATGGCGTTTCCTAGTTTCTTAATCAAAAATCAAATGCTAGCAAGTCAGATGTCTTCCAAATGTATAATATCTATGCTATTACCTTTTATCAACTAACTGTTATCTTAAAAATGAATTACTTTGACAAGATTCAAAGTATGTTTGACAAAAGACAGCCAATATTGACTGATGCTCTCCTTGAATTCTTTATTAATTAGGTCCCATCTCAGCCATTCTGCTCTCAGGTTTGCAGGACAGCACTTATATAGCTCATTCAGTTTGTTCTTTCTATATATTGGCACAACATTAACATCCTTTATGTTCTCAGGGATAATTGAAAGTCAGCTTTCAGGACTGAAAGCTTTCACAGTTTTAAAATCCTTGAATGGAAATTATCCAGACCCACTGATTTCTTCCCTGCCATCATGGAAAGTGTTTGATCATATGAATAACTACTTTATCTGGCTTTTCCTGAAATCCAGAACAGAAATAGTAGAGTTTGCTTTTTTTCTGCAGGGCTGCTGACAATTCTACCAGGTCCTTGTAGCAATGGGCCAGTGCCATTACTTGGACTCATAGAATCATAGAAGTAGGGTCGGAAGGGACCTTGTAGATCTTCAAGTCCGACCCCCCGCCTGGGCGGGAGAAAAGACTGGACTCAAATGAGTCC
>NW_017728918.1:85639507-85649549 GCF_001723895.1 Crocodylus porosus
GTCAATAATGACTCCAAGATCCCTTTCTGCCTCCGTGCTCTCAAGAAGGGAGTTTCCCATTCTATAAGTGTGCTGCTGGTTTCTACTGCCTAAGACTCCTTTTGGTCCTACCTATGCCTCACTTTCTAATCAGCTATTATGGTTCCATCCTGCAGTTTTATATTCATTACAATCACACCTTCCTGTTTGTTTATTTTAATAGCTGTCTCTCCATCCCTCTAGGCTTAGTTTTTGAGCCAGTGCAATGTTTTTCTCAGTTGTGTCTTTGGCCAGCTTAAATGGTTTTTTTTTAAATTCCTACTCATTCATGCTATGGTATCTCTGGGTTCAGACTGGTGCTTTGAAAAAAAAACAATTTCACAAGGTGTGTACATATTCTCTATTGTGTGTGTGTATATATACTAAGTTTGGTATAAAAGATAAAAATATGATGAAGTCTTGATTATTTGTACCTAAAGTAGAGCTAATTCTTAGATCTCTGATCAATATCTGGCAAGACAAGGTGTTCTGTTCATCTCCCCAGTGTTAGCTGCAAAATTTTGAGCTAGGAAACTGCCATCTTCTATACTCAGAAATTCTGAGGACGTTTTAGTATTGACAGTATGAGACATCCAGCAATAACGCTGAGGTGTCCTGTATAGCAACATAGTTTTTTTCCTGTCACTCTACGTTACAGTTAGGTTTTCAAGAAGCTAGTTGTTCTTATTCTCCAGTGAAATCTATTGGTTAGCAGCAAAAATTAACTAGTGCTTTATCTTGCATGCACGTATCCAAGATAATTTTCATCCAGGTTGTTAGAAATGCACAGTGCTATTTTTGACATGTTTCCCCTCCCATTTTACCCACTATCCTTCCTTTATTAGTTATAAACATTACTTTCTAGCATCCTAATAACGTGAATCATTTCACCAGATGCCAGTAATGCCAACTAGGTCAGATTTATGCTCATAATGAGAAATTTCCATTGCTGTTGTTTATTACCAAGACTCAACATTGGTGTAAGGGGTTAGAGATTTTTCTGTCAGCTAATTTAATTCTGAGTATTGTGATTGTGTCCTAAATGAATGTACTTTTGTTCCCTTTTGTCACCTTCCTCTTTTGTGGTTAATTTAATGTCCTCTTGACTCATCCAGCCACTCTGTTTCCTAGAAAAGTACCTTCCCAGCTAAAATGGAGACAATCCAAGCTATACACCCTCCTTCCCTTTAGAACAGTGGTTCCCAAACTGTGGGTCACAACCCCAACTGGGGTTGCAACATCAACAGATGGAGTTGTGGCACAGCACTCCCTCCCATGTCAGGTCCAGCCCGCTGGGCTGCAGAGGCCCAGGTGAAGGACAGTAGGGTGGGGAGCTCCAAGCTCACAGCAGGCAGCCCACATCCTCACACCCCTCCCCCTACCAAGGGCTCCATTTTGGCCATGTCACCTGTGGGAGAGTGGACAGGAGCAAGGAGCCGGCCTCTGTGCTCTGGCTTCAGCAGCTGCTCCTTCCTGCAGGTGGCAGCCGGAGCTCAGGTGCTGCTGGGATGGAGGGGCAGGGGGACGGCAGTCCCTGGTCCTGGGGCACCTGGGGAGAGTGGGGGTCTGAGGATTGGGAGGCTATATCTATACCACTCCCTGAGTCAGACTGGGCATGCTGCTTAGGCCTATAGATTTGTGGAATAAGCAGCTGACTGCAGCCCTGAGCATATACCCTGGATCACATTCAGCCATCTACTCTGCAAATTTGCAAGCGGGTGGTTCTCATTTTTTAGTAATGTGCCCCATCTTGCTCAAGAGGAGGTAATATAGATGCACACTAGGGGACTTCAGGTGCAGTCCTAATTAGGCAGCAGCCAGTGTGCAACTGGAGGATCTCACTGTTGCCTAAATGTTGGACTTAGGCACCTACAGTTGTAATTAGAGAAAAATCCACAAAGGGACTTATATGTTTTGGGCTGTTGGTTACTTTAAGTTTTGTAAAGTAATGTTGAGCAGAGGTTTCAGAATCTGACTTACCAACTTGGCAGTGTATCTCAGAGCCTAAAAATGGCAAACAACTTCTATAGTACTTTTAATGAGAAGTTTGAAATCCTTACTACAGCAGTAAGGGTGGAGGTCGCTTGAATTAGTATGGGAATGATCTACTTCAATAAAGGCACCAGTTCCAAGCAAAAAACAATGCAATTAATTGAAATTGCTGAAACTTAGGATATTGCAACACCATTACGGTGAAAGTTAGGGATAGCATGTCAGCATATAATGAGCTCCATGAAGTATTTGCAGCTGAAAAATCTTTCTAAGCCTTCCTGAAGGGAACAGAATCCAAAGTCTTAACAAACTGCAGCTACTGCTGTTTCTCAAGGAATAATGGACTTAGGTCAAGGGTGGGCAAAATACGGCCCATGAAGCCATTCCATCCGGCCCACGGGGCCCCTAAAAAAAATTTAGAAAATGAATATTTATCTGCCCTTGGTTCCTGTCAAAAATGACAGGAACCAAGGGCAGTAGGACCATGGGGAAGCCTAGCAGGCTCCCATAACAGCAGGGCCTGCCCAACCCCGCCCTCACAGCTGGAAGCCCCAACAGGGGCTTCTGGCCTGGGACCACATGGCTGCCCCCTGCTGGAACCTCAGATAAGGGGGGAGGGCAGGCAGGGAGGGAGTCTGGGGAAAAGCTGCCCCTCCCGTGATCCCATGGCTGGCACCCCGCGCTGTAGCCACTTGCAGCCCTCATGGGGCTGCCTGTGCTTGCTCCGGACAGCCCCATGTGGGCTGTGAGCGGATGCAGCAGGGAATATCGGCCATGGGGCGGGCAAGGGGCTGCTTTTCCCCATGCTCCGCACCAGCTTCATCCCTGCTGGCAGCAGGGGGTTAGGGCTGTGCACTGCCCCCCACCTGTACCACAGGGCTGGGGGGCACTGGGAGCAAGCAGGTGCAGGAGCCAGCGGGAGCACAGGGCCCACACCAGTGTCCTGGGGCCAGTGCTGTCGGGGCCCAGAGCAGGGTGGCAGGGAGCGCAGGGTCCCAGCTGGCAGGAGCTCTATGGAGCCGGACCAGCTCCCTCCTCTCCCTGCTAGTGCAGCCCAGACCGGCTCCACAGACCCCTGACAGCCTGTGCCTTCCTCTGGGCCCCACCGGTGCTAGCCCTGGGGACATTGGTCCCCAAGATAGTGACCAAGGGGTGGGGCACCTGTCAGCCCTCAGCAGCCTACCAAAACTGGGTAAGTGACCCTCTGCCTGAAATAATTGCCTGCCCCTGACTTAGATAGATGACCCAGTCGGAGGATCTCTCTTAAGTTGCATGAATAAAGAAAAAGCTTGATAACTCCTGTGCTTGGAGCTACACAAAATCACAGTTTTTGGACAGAGGTTGGAGTGTTGCCACTGTGCATCAGCATCTTTACTTTCATTATACACCTACTATAATTAGTTTTTGCTTACAAAAAGTAAAAAGACTTTGGGAACATTAAGGGTCCAAGTTCACTTGCTTTAACTTGGTCAATTATGCTACTTACTTGTTCCTTGCTTTTTGTGCCTGCATGTAGGTTATTATGCCCATATTACCCTTGTTTGCTTTCAGCCTTCCACTGTTCTAGATTATTTAACTGATGTTGGAGACTTAAGTCCTTTGTGGCACACTACAACATGAAACACGCTTTAGAACAGTGAGGGCCAACCTTTTTGGCAGCCGTGCCACAAATTAGCCCCAAACCCTCCTCAAGTGCCACTCGTGCATTTCTCCTAGCTGATCTGCTGTTCTACTTTCTGTTCGCTATCCAGTCTGGCACTGTGCTGCCTGTCTACGCCCCAGTCTGCTGCCTGCCCATATCACAGGTTGGCTACACCTGCTTTAAAGCATTCTATAGTATCTGGTGGCTTTTTCATTCCAAAGAACATATTTGTCATAAGACTATCAGCAAAATGTAAATCATATATTTGCAGAATGTGGGTAACTAAGAAGTAATTAAATGCAGCATGCTTCACATCTAAAATTAAAGGGCATTAGGATAGCCTTATATAGGAGACCTGCATTTCCTTAAAAATCTGGTTGTAGTATATATAATAGGAGAGTTAATGATACTAGTATTTAACACGAGGAAGCTGGAAAGCTGCACAGCCACACTAGATTATTAAATAAAATCCTATCTTTTTTTTTTTTACTAGATCTCAAATGAAGAGGAAGGAGTCCAATTATATGAATCTGGGGGGGGGGGAGGGGAATGCAGCACATGAAAAACACATTCCCAACTGCTTGTATATGGGCATTGGTTAAAAATAGAATCCTAGGTGGCATTTATTATGAGAGAAGGTCTCTATCTGTCTCACCCCAAGGTATTGCACAGCTGGATAGCTTCAGTAAAAAGGTTTCTTACCTTCCTTAGAGGCAATCCAGTACAGAGCACTCAGGACAAGAAAGGAGACTAGTGGATTCTAGTCTGTTCCTGCAGTGTAATTTTCTAACACAGTCTGCAGTTTTATAGCTCATATCAAACTCAAGGAATCACATGGCACATTACAATAAAGAAGTAGATACTGCTAGCATTTGAAGACAAATTCAGTGGCCCATTACATGCTTGACAGCACACCACACACAGCCTTGGGAACTGAAGTCTGTTTTAACAAGTGGGACTATTGTACTAGCACATCAGAATTATCTGTTCTTCTGTGATAGAACACCCATGACTCAAACTCAGTAAGGACGGCTATAAGGAAACCTTATTTACCATCACAATGAAAGACTGCTTCCCAAAGTAGTATTAAAGAGCAATAATTATAAACCCAGGGTTTTGCTTGAGACTAGCAAGCTTCTGGTATAAAGGTGATAGTACTGCTGACTAGTCATGTCCTAAGGACATATCATTAATACTTGCTTAACAAAATGTAAATAAAATTATTAAGTAGTACTTAAGATTTATATGAAAATAACCTAGGAGCATAGATCTCTACAGGAATCAGAGTCCAAGTACTGCTATTATAGGCAGCCATGTTATGCCACTCAGTTTATAAACTGAAAATGTACTCCATCTTAAAATGACTTGGCTCTCTTACCCCTACTAATAAAAGACTTTCATAATAACCCCACTAGCTTCTGATGGTTAAAAATCACCTTCTGATTTCTAGCCTGAATTTGGTCACATCCAATTTACAAGATTGTTTTGTGCCAACATTGTTCACCCCTAACCTGGTGTTTAGCCCCTCTCATGAATATAAAGACCACTTGTATCCCTATCAGCCTTTGCTTTGCTGAACTAAATGAATCGAGCACTTTCAGTCTCTGTTCATAAAATACATTTTCTGTTCCCCTGATGATCCTAGCTATTCTTCTCTGCACTTGCTCCAGTTTCAATACAAGCATTGTACCGTGTACAGTGGAACCTGGACTATTCATGTCTGGGCAGTTTGCAACTCACTATGCAGCAGGTTGTTGAATCAAAGAAAGACAAGCTGCCCAGCTGCTTGCTGTGACTTTCACTTCAAAGGGTGCTGCTTCTCCACTCAGCTGGAACGTCTCAGTGACTCCTACACAGCTGATCAATGAGGTGGCACCCTTTGAAATAAAAGCTGCAGGTAACAGCTGGAGCTGGAGCTGTTTGCTGCAGGGCTGTATACCTTTGGTTACTTTGTACTTTTACTTGCCCCTTCTCTTTCAGGGGAGTCAGAAATCTATGCCCGGAAAATATCCAGATTCTTCTGTATTCCAAACAAGGTCTCACTAGCAACTTGTACAAGGTGAAAGATTTGTACAGTCTGAAGAGAAGCCAGAGTATCTTTTACCTGTCTCCTGGATTGACTGCACTGGTGGCTTGCTCTAATCTACCTCAGGTCTTTTTCCTCTACTGTCCTCTGCAACAAATAAGTTCCTAGTTTATAGCAGAAATTCTTATTAGTCCCTCAAAAAACAACTAAGGGATTAGGAGAGTTGACACTAGTTCTGGTGTCAAAACAAAAGATTTATCTCAGCCTCAGCAAGGAATATGGATTCAAAGTTTGTATCTAAGAGGGAGCATCTACCCTTCCCCCACAGGGGTGAGATATCCTACTCAGGCCATTCTCCACCAGCTTCAACACATGCACTCCAAACCCAACAGTATGCAAGCGGCATCCCCACAACAGAGGAACAACCAGCCAAGGAGTCTGCAAAAGACTTAGTTTGTGGGAAGGAGTAGTTCCTTGTTCCTGGAAGGTAAATGAATATGTTTGTTGTCTGTCTGTCTGATGGGTAGTGCTGGCCATGTGAAGTCACTGCTTCTGGTCATTCTGATGCCTTAATGGGGGGTCAGGTCTAATATCAAACTCCAGAATATAAAAGCTATTATATAACAAGTGGCAGAAAGAAAACAAGTGGGAGGTGGCTTGTAAGGGATTCGTGTTTAAGGAATTGTTAAGTCCTCCTTGCTGGATTGAGTTTGCTTGTCGTCTTACCTATTTACCCAGGCAGTAGTAATGACCATGCGTTCTGAGTAGTCTTGAAAATGCAACCAGTGTTGTGCCCTGAGCCAGAAATACAGGCAGAGCTGCAGTCTCAAGCATAGATAAAACAATGGTGCCACCTGAACCAATATGGAACCAGACTGCTGGTATATACAATTAAAAGGGTTTTAGAAAAGTTCATAAACTAAAGACTAAAGCAAAGGGGCAGGTGTTAGAAGAGCATATAGTTTGGGTTGACATATTCCTTGGGGAGATGTCATAAAAATTCCATATCCTATTAAAGAGGATAGGAAAGAACAGAAGCTGCAAAGATAGAAGATAGTCAGGAAAAGTCAAAACAAATAAAATCCTAGTTAAACAGGAGGCAAAAATAGGCAATTGGACTAGTCTATAAGTGCTTCTATATAAATGCAAGAAACCTGAAAAATGAGGTGAATAAACTGGGCATTAAGTGATGATACTGATAGAATAGGCATTTTGGACTTTTGCTGAAAGGATGAAAAATCAACAGGACACTCCAAGTTTTTCAGGGGAGGAGTAGCACTGTATGTTAGAACAGGGCTCTCTTAACTTCTGAGTGGCCGGGAGCTCAGCGAGTTTCCCTACACTAGTGTCCCTACACCATGCTGACTGCCTTCCCCCCAACCCTGCCCCGATGCTGTGCTGTACCAGTACCCCCACCACACTGTGTGCCCCAACACTGCAACAGTGCCTACCTGCTGCACTGCACATTGTCCAAGGGCCCCTCTCAAGCTGCTCAGTGGTGGGCTACTTCAGCCCCATGAGCCACACTGCCCAACCCTGCCCCCAAGAGCAAAGTCATGAAGCGGAAGATGAAGGAGGAAGGGGGAACCTGGAGACTCCAGCAGCAGAAGCAAGAGATTGATTAAAGTAGCAGTGCCTAGACTGGGATCCCAGGGGTCCCAAGTTAACCCTCTCCAGGGCCACATGCAACTTGTGGACTGCCAGGTAGACAGCCTTGCATCAAGCAAGGTAACATTTTTAACTGAAACAAAAGACATTGTTTAACCTCTCAGGACACAAATTCTATGCTTGATAAGAAATGTAGTATTAAGGCTGTATTATCAGCCACCTGAACAGGATAGCAGAAGTGATCATGACATGATAAGGGAGATTAAACAAACAACAACAATAACATGACTTCAGTTATCCTCTGATAGACTATTTAAACGTCTCCTCAGGACGTACTGGATAGATAAAAATAAATGACTATAAACAACTGTTTTTTAGAGGTAGAGTCCTGAAACTCAGGAGAGCAGAAGCCACTCTTTATTTAGTCTCCAGTGGCAAACAGGATCTGGGTCTGGTGGTACCAGATCCCAGTGGTATTTATAGGCTCGTATTGAGACCTTGAGATAGATGGCTCTTGGTTCCTCGGTGGCTAATCTTTAGACCTTTAGTTTTTACCATGCTTGAGAGCAGTCAGTGGAGATGATCCCAGGACAGCCTCACCAGCGATCTTCTTGGTTTGCAGTGTACAAATGGCCATGAATGGATTTAGGATTTTGAAGAGAGGGGTGCAGAAGGTGTGGTGCATCATCACATATAGCACAACACATACTTTTATCAAACTAAAAAGAAACTAGAAGCTTTAGTTATAAGATAGGGGATTAGAGCCATATTATCTAGGGTTGTGCGAAGCTTCGGTTGCTGATTTGATCTGAAGGAGATTCAGCCTGATTCAGCGGCTGAATCTCGGAATCCGAACTGAATTGGAAGACGAGTAAAAAAGTCCAAATCGATTCAAAGCCTCTGAATCAATTTGGAGAAGATCTGGAGATTCGGGCAGTCCCTGCTCACCACCACAGGGAGCTAGACCTGGGCTTTGTGCCAGTAAGTAGGGGGAGGGGGCTGAAGGCTGGAAGAGGGAACCATGGGGGGACCCCTGCCAGGCCCCATCCCTGTGCAGCCCCAGCATCCAAGCACTTTAAAAAATAATTTAAAAAAACCTCTGTACTCACTGTCTGCTGCAGTGGCTGTTGGGGCCCCTGAGGGCTCATGGAAGAGCCCCCCCATGCAGTGGGGAGCAGCAGGGATCACTCCCCACCCCCCAACCTGGGAGGAGCCAGTAAGTGCTTGGTGCTTTTTTTTTCTTTTTTCTTTTTTTTTAAGTGCTGGGACGGTGGAGCCAGGCAGGGCAGCCATTGACAGAGCTGGGAGAGCAGGCAGGGGTGGGGTCTGTTTGATTTGGAGATTTTGAATCTCCAAATCAGATTCATCTGAGTCAATTCATGACAGTGATTCAAATCACCCAATCAAATCACTGTCCCCCGAATTGGCCGAATCCGAAGCTAGTATTAGCCACTTTGCACAGGCCTAATATTCTCCAGCTTAAGATTGGAGCAAAAACAAATATAAATGTATTGTAATGTGCACTAATTTGCTATATCATATAGCATATATAAAAACATGAAAAACTAGGCGAAATAATCAAAGTACATTGTTTCATTAGTGCTGCAGTCATTAAAATTAAATGCATGTCTCTTTCAGATTCATAAAACAAAATCAAGCCTTCTTGAGCATCTTGACAGTACATCCAGTGCTTCACTGAAAATTACTTTCACACCTGATTTAATGTTTTAGCAAGTGTTAAAAAGAGTCGGCAGGACTGGGGAAAATGAGCTATGTTACCAGGAGCAGCTAACAGACAGCAGAAATGCAGAAAAAAAAAGTTAGTTTGATTAGCTGAACTTCAAGACCATTTAAAAGGAGAGAGAGGTATTAACAACTGTGGAATGAAGCATTTAGAAGGAATCAGGTAGTTTGCAATGAGCCATGTAGTCAGTTGACTCTGAGTCTGAAGAGAAATGCTGCTACCACTGCCAGACAGCTGGTTTTAAACTTTTGGCAATCCAGGAATCAAAGTAATTGCATTACTGCACCCCTCCCTGGATGCACCTCTGCAGGTGGCTGTCAGTGGATGAAGTGTGGTCAGAAATGGCCCAGCTGGGACACTGCCTCCATTGTGTAAATGTGTAGAGTAGGCACATAAGGAAAAAAAACCTAACTGTACCAGAACCTGGTTGCCTGAGGAACATTTGCCATCTAATGGTTGGTTCTACTCAGAAGAGACTGATGTCCATCCAGAAAAGGGAATAGATTCAGGCTATTATAAATGAAACAGCTCCAAAGTGTGTCTATAGCATGCCGTAGGTTACAGAGATAAATATGGAACCACTAGAAGCTGCGTCAAAGGGAAAACCTATAGTATTTAAATTCCTTCTTCAATCATGCTTCTCTTGTTATATCCCCATCCAGGAAAGGGTTAAGAAACCTTCACCTCAAGTTTGCACAAGTACAGAGCACAAATGGTTGCAACATTACTTCCTCACTGGGAATGCTAAACCAGATAAAATTTAATCAGCAGCAAGGGAAAGGAGCCACTGGATCAAGACATACATCCCAAGGAGTACAGCAAATACTGGATCAGACCTTTAAAGAGAGAGAAAGAGAAAGCTAGATTAAAGGATGTCCTTTTCTCCCCTAAAAGTAAGACCCTGATACATTGGGGCATAAGGGAGAAAGCTGGATTGGTCAGTGTGCCACTTATTTCTTCATAGTTTCATAGTTGGTAGGGTCAGAAGGGACCTGAGCAGATCATCAAGTCC
>NW_017728918.1:85650354-85688621 GCF_001723895.1 Crocodylus porosus
ACAGTGTTGAAAGCCTTCTGAAAGTCCAGAAAGACTACGTTTACTGCTATCCCTGTGTCTAAGGATTTGGTGACCTGGTTGTAGAAGGCCACCAGGTTGGTCTGACAGGACCTGCCTCTAATGAACCCATGTTGGTTGCCCCTAAGCATAATCTCCCCCTGCTGGCCCTTCGTGGACACGTGCCAGGATAATTCTCTCAAAAAGCTTACCCAGGATCGAGGTAAGACTAACTGCCCTACAGTTTCCTGGGTCCTTCTTCCTCCCTTTTTTGAAAATGGGAACTACACTGGCCCTCTTCCAGTCCTCTGGCACCACACCAGAGCACCACAAGTGCTTGTAAAGCCATGCCAGGAGTCCCGCAATGACATTTGTAAATGTACACTTCCCCTTTTCTGTGTTGCCATTCCACCACATCTCACTGGCCCAACATTCATTTTATTTAACAATAAAATTTTGTGCTGAGCTGAGCAATTATGGTTTTAAAATGCAGACTTCATCGACAGACCAAGATGATGGAGGAAACCTTTCGAAGGAGAGAAAAATGGTTTTAGCTGCTGGAAATGTGCTGTTGTCAAGGAACAGAGGTTTCAGAGTCAGTAACCATAGTAATCTACATCCTTCTCTCACAGAGGTGTGCAAAATTCTCCTTCTCCTGCCACTCTCACTGAAAGCACAGGCAGTTCATTAAACTGTCACCTACGGGTTTCATGAGCAAAGTCATTAAATAAATGTCACATTTCCATGCTGTCTAGTGTTCCTAGAATAAGTGTGCTAATGAATTAACATCACACTGATGCCATTTTAATACATATTTCAATCTTATTTAAGAATGTGAAGTGAAAGTCATCTCAAGCTTTAATTCTCTTGGGCTTGGAGGTCACTGTCAATGCTTTTCTTAAAAAAAAAACAAAAAAAACCCAAAGCAAATATCACAGGATAACATTTTCTTATTATACCAAAAGTTAATTGAACTACTGTGTAGTTCCTCTTTGCCAAGTGCTTTTCTTACACTTGTTTGTACCAGTAAGACTTCTTCAGAACTTTCCATACTATAGAGGAGATTCAGGAAGGAATAATGTAACACTGAGAATTCTTAAGGTATGTAGATGAAATCTGAAAGTGAATTAAATTACTCTTTATTTATCTTTTTGGAAACACACACAGAGAAATTAAAAATGTTAAGAAGCACCTGCTTTCTTACCACTTCCATCCCCTTGCCCACTTGCTCTCCCCAGGCAGGCAGAGAAAATGGAAATCTATAGAATACCTCATTGCCTTCATTCCTTTTGTTAGGAAATGCCATATCTTTCCATTCATGGAACATTATTTATTTTATTTTATTTTAAAATATATGTGTCTACTACAAACCACAGCTATGGGTGCATCCTATAGACATGGATATCTTGCAGTTAGCTAGTGTGTGAGGTGTGAAATATCTGGCCTGCCGGTGGAGGTTGGGAGGGCATGGCCTACCACAGTGTTTGGGGTCCCTGGACTGAGGTAGATATGGCCTTCGCCAGCAGGTCCCCAGTGGTAACTCTGAAATACTTCCAGGACAGCACTGTGGTCCAAAGGGTAATATGGATGTATAAACTGGCATATTGAGTAGGAAGGATCTATAACCTTTAGATTTGGCATTAGTGAGTCTGCCACTGTATACTGTACAGGCAACCCCCACTTAGTGCTCTTAATTGGTTCCTGAAAAACTGAGCATTAACTGAAGCAAGTGTTAAGCGAAACCAAAAGTATTTGACAACCCAGGATGGCAACCGCAATTGTTTTTAATGACCCAAGATGGTGACCACAAGCGTTATAATGAAACTTGCCGAGCACTGTGAAATCAGGTATTAATTTAAAATGAGCATTATAGCGAGATAGTGCTAAGCGAAACAACATTAAGCAGGGGTTGCCTTAACCAGCTCTGGTATCAACAGTACAGGAAGAACACTGATAAATTGGGGAGGGCTCAGAGCCATGAAAATGATAAAGAAATTGGAAAAAGACGCACTGTAAGGAACTCCAGGAGCTAAATCTATTTAGCTCATGAAAGATGTCTGACTTCATCATAGTTCATAAGACTGACCACAGGGAAAAGAAATTTGGCAGTTTGCTAGGCAAAGGTAAAACAAGATCCAGTTTCGGAAACTGAAGGCAAATTTACTCTAGAAATAAGGTGCACAATTATTTTTTAATAGTAAAATTTTAAAAAAAGGAACAACATAGCAAGGATTGTAGTGGATTCTTCCGCCCGGGTACTTTTTAAATGAAGATTGTATGGTTTTTATTCTGAAAGAGAAGCTCTGCTTCCAACAGGAATTAAACTGGGGGAAGTCTATGGTCCATATTATGCAAGAGGACACACTAGATCTGGTGTCAGACTCACCCTGGGCCAGATCCAGAACATCAGGGCTCTTCCTGGGCTAGATCCGCAGGGAAAGCAGCAACTGTGGTGGGTCTGCATTTGGGCAGTAGCATGGGTCCACATATAGGTGGCAATGACGGCCTGGTGGCAGCATCAAGCATTTGGGCAGCAGCACAGCGCCAGGGCTGAGCAGTAGAGTATGGCTGCATTCAAGTGGTGGCATGGGTCTGGGAGTAGGTGACAGCCCAGGTCTCTGTTCAGACAGCAGCACTGTTCTGTTGATTTTAAACTGTCTGGTGACAATAGCTGCTATTTAGCATCCTCCTGTGTCAGTATAATACTGGAAACTACTCTGTAGTCATAATATGATATAGAATCATAGTAAATAAAGATGGAAGACACCTCAAGATGTCATGTTATCCAACCTGTTGTTTAAGACAGGATCGCCCCGATGACCTCCTCAGTACTTTCCCCCAAATACCAAGAAAGAAATAGTTATTAACCAGTGTTGTGCATTAGTAACAGTTCTACCATTTCTAATGATGGACCTATGGCAGTGTTAGGTTTTGTTATTGATCCTAATGTACTTAACTTCCTTAGTTTTGCTGGCCATAAATGTCTCCTTCCCTTATCAGTTTTCTAAAATAAATGGTTTCTGATTTATGTTCATTAGTATCAACTTCCCCTTTTTTAATTTGCTGTATAATGTGCTTCGGTGTTGTTGTTTTTAATAGTTGATTTTAGCTTTCCTCCTCAGCGTTTTTTTTAAGTGTCTTTTGGGGGTATGTAGTAAAATATGAATAAGAATTGGGAACTCTTCAGAATTTTTTTTCACAACTGGTTTGCTTTGGCTCGTAATTATCTTCAGCTGTATGAAACTGGCCATTATACAGCATTAGTATTTGTGTGTTTGTGTGTGTGCACATGAGCATGTGTTATATATCACTGGTTTGGATTTTGCCTTGGTTGCCCTTAACAAATGCAATCAAGTTATGATCACTGTATCTAATACTAATTTTTAGTTCTTTGAGCAGTTTCTCAGTCCATCAAGATGATTTCTAATATAAAATTTCCCTGGTATTACAGGCAGTGCTTTTTGAGTTAGGAAATTGTCATCTATTATTTTTAGAAATTCTAACAATGTTTCAGTACAGACCGCATGTAACCTCCAGCGTGTGTCACTCAGACTAAAGTCCCTCATGATAAGGTAGGTTTTTTCCTCCTACACACATATTTTTAAGGAGCCAATCCTTCTATTCTTTAGCATGATTTGTAGCAGCCACGAAGTGCCCCATCTTGTGCTTGATATAGGGTACTCCTTGATGGTTGGTAAGGTATTTAAACCCATTTACTTTCAATTTGTCCTGACATGGAAAATATGTGGTGCAATTTTTTGACAAGTGTGCTACTCTTCCATCATTCTCTCCACTCGGTCATTCCTAAATAGGAATGACCGAGTGGGCAGAATTTTAAAACCAGCCATTTTAACATTCCAGTCGTGAGAATCTCCCATCAAGTTTCAGCAATGTCATCTTGGTGGATTTTATAGTCATCAATAAGCAATTCCAGTTCCTTCTGTTTATTACCCTGGCAGCTAGCATAGGTGAACAGGCATCGAAATAATTTATGTTCCTGTCATGTCCTTTGTTGTTTTAATTTATTGTCCTCTCAATATCTTGGTTCTGGGCTAAAAGGAGTGCTTACTGGTACCTCTTTCAAATACCCCAGCTAATCTAAATCAACAAAGTCAAAGCCTTACAGCCCTTAAACAAGCCAAAAAAACATTGACTTGTGCAATGCTGCCTTTTCAGGGTCCAGACAGTTTAACACTGGAAAAAAATAGCAAAACAAAACCTAACAAGCAGCCAACATGTAGACCAAAAGTTGCACACCAGTCCTTTGTCTATGAGTCTGGGATCTGCAGCTAGCTACGCTCCCTAAAATGCCCCATTTGCTGCCCTGGATATTTTATAGGTTGTTTGCCCACTACATATGAAAGGAATACAGGCTGTTAGAGTTTGCTGTTTGAGCATGTTCTACTATTTTGGTTTATATTCAACAACATGTGGGAGTATTCCGTAATGTAGTCCATAATTTAAAATATATGCTAATTGGCCTTCACCTAGTAAAGGGTCTTGAACAACAGTAGACCTTTAATATAGAAACAATTGTTTTCTCTTTGTTTCTATTTCCTTGCTGCTGTTATTATTTTTTGTTGCTTTAGAGAACCTAACAAAGCCAGAGTAAGTCAATTAATGTGAAATATGGATGTTTAATTGTATATAAATCACATATGCATTATTTCAATTTTGTCTTTTCATTTTCCTTGGTAAAATATCTCCAGTGGATAAAATATGTTGTTGTGCAGGGAACACACACAAGGACTGCAAGCCACTGAAGCTCCCTTCAGCCCAGCATGACACTTCCCCTGATATAAATGGTGCATATAATCATTGAGATGTATTTGACACTGAGAACAAACTCTTCTCTTCAGTTCTTTGGCACTGCTCTGTAAAACTGGTTTTTAAATGATGCTTTTAAAAACAGGGACCACTTGTCCTTAAGCCTGTTACAATTTTTGTGGTACTTAGTATTTTTGCCATAATGAACTGAAGGGGTAGAATAATATGTGGTTTGCTGCAAGTAGCTGCACTTCCAAATATTTACTTAAAATAAGCGCCCAATTTTTAAAAATCTTATTTTGCAAATCTTCTGTTGCTGCTACATTATTCTTCTAATCTCAAAAGAGAAATTATTCCCTTTTAACATAAATCTGTCTATGCTTTTGGTGCTGATAGTTCTTTCGTCATCTCTCTGGGATCAGATAAGCAACAGTTTCAGTACAGTCATGAAAGGTAGCAAATCCCACCATTAGAAGTATGAACTTGTTTAGTATGAAACATGTTTCTGCTAAACTAGTACCAAGAAGATGTTCACTCCATCCTCCGAAACCTTTGTTATTGAATCTATTTAGTTCAGTACATATCTTCACAGTTTTTAAGGCCTTCTATACTGCCACTAATAATTCAGATAGCGAAACTCCTTTATGCTTCTGTGACAAATAACCTGAATAAGGTCTAGAGACTTGTTTCAATTTGGGATCAGAAACACTCAGACCTCAGACTCAAATATTGTCTGAGGCATTCTGCTTTTGGCAAGTTTTTCTAAAATATTCTAGAAGGGCCAGGGAAGTTAAGTAAATGTCAAGTACATTCAAAAGGCATTTAGCATCTTGCAGTGTCTATACATGTGCTCTGAGGTGGGGGAGAGGGGGCATTTTAATTACAGTGGCTCCCAGACAGCTGCTCTAATTAAAACACCACAGTGTCATGTGTATTCAGCATCCTGCATTTCAAAATTTCCACGGGGGCACTTTAACTAAAGATTGTTCGATGAGTTTTAATTAAAATGCCCCCACCACTATTTTGAAATGCAGGACACTGAATACAAATGATGCTGCAGCATGCTGGACCATTCGAATTAGAACGTTCCAGTAGATTTTGATTGAATCTGCTCCAATGCGTTCTAATTAGAATGCATCAGAGCACGTGTATAGGCACCCTTGAGGTCTACGATCAATACTCCATATAACATCCCATTCTGTGGAATTTTTCGTGAAGCCCACCAAAAGCCAGAGATTCATGCTTCAGGACTGAAGGTGTAATGTTTTTAACACAGCTGCATTGCTTCAGGAGTAAGAAAGCCATCTTGAAAACAAAAAGCAAGTGTAAACTGATGTAGAGTTGTCTTCCTAAGTCTGCAGCCAGCCTAAAGCAATGATTTTGGGGATTACTGTAAATTGCCTTGTGTTTCTCAAAGTGTTGCTATAGACATGCATTTTGGCAGCAGGACTGTTAATTGTTTCTCTACTAATCATTTTATGAAAAAGTAATGTGCATATTGCTAAACATCTTTCCTAGGTGCCAGAAACTCAAAATGTTATGCCCAAAGCATCTTGCTTCAACTTAGACCGCTCCCACAATGCATCTATGCATGGTCAATAAAAAGGTTTTTGGCACATTGAAAACCCAAAGTGTGCAACAACATAAACATAGGTAAGACCAAAAAAAAAATCACTGTATTGTTTATATCGGTCATGTTTACATAAAATCTTACATTTACCAATTTTAAAAGAGGATGCATCAGAACTTCCAACCTGTCATGATGGACTGTCAAAGTACCCTGGAATCTCATAGCAACATTCCATCATGCCAATTAATTTGTTAGCAACGTAAAATCCTGCTATTACATTTAAACAGAAAAGTTTCTGCTTTAACATTTTTTGCGGAATTTGAGACGATGATTATTTGTACCTTTTGATATATAAATGTCCTTTATCATTAGAGAAAAAGCTATATATACATACTATATAACAAGGTAAACCTCAAAAAACTGTTTAAGTTCTGTTCTACTTACATGTCACAGGAGCACTTAGGTGCCCTGTTCCTAAGGAGTGGAAAAGAGGAGCTGCCAATCTCCAGGGGCAGCTCAGGTGCCGGTCGCTGCAGCAACCGGGCGGTCATGTGACCGGAAGGGGGCAGAGCCGGGCCTGTATAAATAGCCTAGGCCAGAGCCTAGCTGGCAGTTTCCTTCAGACAGCTGCAGGAGCAGGAGCAGGAGCAGGAGCTCTGCGGGCAAGCTGAGCAGCCCGAGTCAGTGGTGCAGCCTGACCGCTCTGACCGGCTGCAATGATGCAGGGGTAGAGAGAACCTGATGGAGGTATGAGAGAGAGCCAGCATAGAGTGGAGTTGGTATTATACGCTCGGGGGGGCTTATGATGCGTTATAGCCTGCTGGCTTAGTTTTGTTGAGTTGCGATTATTACACCGGAGGGCCGGTAGAGGCTGTAGGGGTGTGAGGAGGCCTCATGGGAGCTCCCCAGTTATCTGGGGGTTCCGGGTGCCCAGCAGGGCACAACTAGTGGTGCCGGGGGGGCGCAGCTTTTGCGCCAGTGGCGCGCGTGTTATGGGGTGTTGACCCCCGCCCTGTGGGGCGAGATGAGAGAGAAGCCCTAGTAGGGCAAGGGACTGAGACGGTGGTCCTGGGGGCCAGGCACGGCTGTGGCCACCTGAGCCCCAACCAGGTGTAGGACCAGGAGAGAGTCCCGGAGGGCTCCATAGTGCTGGGGAATCTAGTGCCACAGTGGGCACGGTGAGCGAGCGCCAAGAGGCGCTCGGTATATACGGGTTGAGGCCCCAGCCCGAGAGGGCGTGCAGCATGGGAAGCATGAGAGCGAGGCCCCAGAGAGGGGGGCAGCGGGCGCGAGAGGCGCGCATAGGCCCCAGGAGTGGGCGCAAGTGACTGTCAGACACCCAGTGGGGTGTGGACTAGAAAGGACCCCGAAGGGTCAAGGGGGCAAGGTAAGGCTCAGGCGGCCTGAGCCCGATTGGAAGAGTATTGCTAGTGGGCCCGAGAGGGCCAGCAAGCGCAGGGGCGCCAGAGAAGGGGCGCCGGGTGTGAGACAAGCCCGGGGTGCCAGAGAGGGGCGCCGACGGGCAAGGACCCAAGAACGTCCGGGAACAGCTGCGAGGCTTGGGTAGGAGGCACGCATTGCCCATAAGGCTGGGGGTGTTGGAGCACCCCACTTGACACTGCGCTGGTATTACCTCCGTTCCAAGGTGAAAGTAGGCAGCCTCCCTTACTGAACTTTATAAGAACAAAGACATGGTGGGCGAGAAGAGGGTGCTGGATCACCTTAATTGACACGACAGGGGGCGCTAGCGAGTTCACGGCCGCTCGCAGGCCCCACTCTGTGACAGTACATTTTTTGCATTGCTATATTTCATGAAGCTCAGTTATTCTATACTCCAGTGTTCAAAGACATGTTCACCCAACTCATCTACATTTTTTACACACATCTGAAACCAGGAGTGCCTATACACATGGTCCAGGATGAGGGGGGTGTTTTAATCTGAGTGGCTCTGCAGATTAAAATGCCCACAGCTTCTCGTGTGTTCAGAGTCCCACATTTCAAACAATGTTCCCTCTAAGTTGTAGTGGTCTGGGAGCACGCAGCTTGTCTGTGAGCACAGCGCGCTAGCCCCAGCTCCTACCTTACCTCTGGGAGTGAGGAGGTACATGGCATCGGTACTGGGGAACAGAGCGGTTCCCTGGCACCTGCAGAGCCCGCGATCAGCCCCCCTGCCCCGCCTCGCCATGCCTCTGGGAGCAAGGAGGCACATGGTGTCGGGGCTGGGAAGTGGAGCAGTTCCTTGGCACTTGCCCCCAGCCCCCGTCCCCACCTCGCCTCAGAGAGCACATGGCCTTGGGGAGGAGCTGCTGCCTCAGCTTACCTCCAGTAAGTGTCCCACCCCAGCCCCAGTGCCTCCGCTGTGCTTCACGTCCAGTTCGTAGCCGAGCTCCCCTCCGGGCGGGTGCACAGAATTAATAAGTTTGTGCATAGCGTGGTTTTAAAGCATGCACGGCCATGCACACACACAGCTTGGTGGGAACCTTGATTTCAAAGTGGCAGTGACTGCACTTTAACTAAAGCCTGTCAAATGAACTTTAGTTAAAACACCGCTGCCACCATTTTGAAACTCCGAGTGCTGAATACACGAGACGCAGCATGCTGGAGCGTTCTTATTAATTGAGTCTATTCTGACATGTTGTAATCAGACCACGTTGGAGCACAAAAGTGACCCAGGAGATTAATCTTCATGTGGTGCCATTGTATCTGAAAATACACTAGTGTTCACTTTAATATAAATGCACTTTGAAAGGAGAAAAGCAGGAAGAGTTATAGTATCTCCTTTCCAAGTAGAAGTGCTAAAGTACTTATGGCTATGTGTAGATGAAACAAGGGGCATGTGTGCATGACACTTTAAAGCAGATTAAATGGTTTTACACCGCTTTAATGGTGTTGGTGTTTGCATGCATTGGTGGCATATTGAGCAGTAATTCCAGCTACTGTAGTAAATTCAGTGGTGTAATGCGCCTTAAATGACTTGGGGTGCAGCAAGTTTTAGTTCGCTACCCTATGGTCGTGGAGTGAAGCACCGGGCTCCGTGCAGCTCAGGGGCTATGCAGGAAGCCTATATAGACAGCCTGGCAGCAGCCCGGGAAGGCAGGTTCCACCCAAGACAAAACAAAAAGTGATCTTTTTTTTTTTTTTTTCTGGAGCCTGCCTACCAACCTGAGCAGTGCGGGGACCCAGTGCTTCCCTCCATGGCTGTGGTGCCCCCCGGGACCACCCGAGCTGGGTGCCTGCAAGCAGGTGCCACCTGGGGCAGGGGGATCCTCTGCTGCAATGGAGGGAAGCACCAGCTCCCTGCTGCATCCATTAGCCCAGGGATCACTTCACCCACTGGCAGCTCGCCCTCTCCCCCCACCGGCAGACAGTTCAGGTGTGTGCACAACACAGGGGTTTAAAGGGCCCTAAATTGAAACAGTGTTTTTAAAAACCCACCACTTCAATTTAGGGTCCCCATTTCGTCTACACATGCCATATGTGACCTGATTGAAAAAGCAAAAGGATAAGCTAATTGAAAATACAGTGCAAATATACTCCAGTAGTTACCCCTAGATTAAAATTTCAAAGCCACAGTGCTTTGCTAAATATCACAGCCGATTGCTGAAGAGCAAATTCTCCTTCAATGCCCACAGCATACTGTAAACTAAAGATAAAGTTAGTTGCTGACTTTGCTAACATGCACTGGATGTGAGGTAATTATCCTATTTTGCACCAGAGCATCAAGCATTAGAATGGGAAGAATGCTCTTTGCTACTACATAACATACAAGTAATTAATATAAACTGTTCACTTTCTCTAAATAGCACACTTAAGTAATTGAGAGTGGCAATGACTTAGGTTGGTTAATATGGTGTTTAATTTTAATCAATGCTTGATTTTTCACATTGAAACAAACAAAAAACACTCATTAAAGATAGAGAAACTATTTCTAAGTAAACTAACTCCTCAGTCCCCTGGACTTTGCCTACTTTTGAAGCTGAAATCAACCATGACTGGTGGAGAGTCTGAGATGTTCAGATATGTTTTTTCTCTCCAGTCAATTCTGTTCCCCATTATAAATGAGAATGACCAGACAATTATGACAGTGGTTATTCTCAAGGTTATGTTTAGGTGGGATAGGAGGCAAAGTTCTTGAAATCTCCCCACTAATCAATCTGCCTCTCTGTACTGCTAAAATTTGAAATCCCTTAGCAGACTGCCATTTTAAAGTAGCAGCTTGCCACTTCTTTATTTCTCACAAATGTATAAGTTTCTCACCAGAGGTCCAAGTTGAACATCAGTCTAGGTCTGTGATAGGTTTAAGTGTCCAACATTTCACAACTTTCTGGAGTCCTGCTACTTGCCTCTCATCTTAGGAGATCTCATGGATATAAAGGAAATGGCCCCTTTTCAGGAACAGTGGCAGCTACTTTAAAGTGACCATATAGATGCAAAGGACTAGAAAATAATGTACAGCTTCAGTGGGAGTTGCAAGTCCTCACTGGGAACATCTACATGTGTGCTTTAATGGGCAAAAGACTATTTTACTGAGCATTAAAGCATCACATAAAAAAGTGACATGCTAATTCACAGTCAAATAGTCTACTGAGCATTAAGAATCACTAAAAAAGCATTCAAATGCACTACTGCGCATTAGCACAGCTTAATGTGCATTAATCTAGTACCTCACATCAGAGGTACTAAATTTAATGTGCATTAGAAAAAGCATATCAATGCACGTGTAGACATGCCCACTGTCTCTTTAAAATGCATGTAATTTATTAACTATTTAGACATAGATTTAGGTGCCCAACTTTTGACCCCCAAATCCAAATGTTTTGACCCAACATTACACACAGAGTCTATTGCAGTCGAGGGGATTAGAACCAAGAATGCTTGATTGCATTCCAGACAGTTCTTACTTTCTTATGCACAGATTTTTTAAGACTCAGTTTCATTTCAAGCCATTATATACTAGTCATATTGCTACCTACAAATGCTAAAATACCTTTGCCTCTACATTAAACATTTATAATCACCTCAATATGTCAACAGTAAATCCATTTCTTTTGTATGAAATAGCACATGATTATAGCTTGTTCTACACTGCAGCAAGATCCACAACAAACCAGCTTACTCTCTTTATTTCACTGCATATCCATTGCTACCATAGTACGTATCTGCTTTCCCCAGTCAAGTTTCTGAATCACACACCTTGCTTTTCAGCTACCAGCGTGTGGTTATTAATTCTTCAAGGCCAGACTCCAAGACCAGAACTTCACGTGTTTACCCAGGCTCCTTAGTTACTAGGAGACCTTATTTTCATATAGAGAAACTTCCCTGTAAAGCAGAGCTGTCCAGGTTCAGAGAGGCTGGGGGATGCATGCTGCATGGGCTTCTTAAGCCCTGCAACCCTCTCACCATGCTCTGCTCGCAGGGGCAGGAAGCAGAAGCTGGAGGAGGATGGAGAGCCCAGGGACCCCAGCAGTAGCAGCAACTGGACATGAGGTGGGGGCTGCAAATTTACCCCTCACGGGTTGTCTGTGGCCTATGAGCCACCAGTTGGATAGCCCTGGTGTAAATCAACACCCCCATAACAGTGCAAATTCTGAACACTGTAGGTACTGCTGTATGCCCCTCTTGCCTTCCAACCTCCCTTTTATCCTGCCATGTCTTATGCAGACTGCCTCTCCTACTTTCTGCTTTTAATCACCTACCTCTGTTTAGCTTTTCCCTTGACTGATTTCCCCCCCAAAAAGGCAGACTTATGTAAGATCAAATAGGCCTCAATATGATACTACTTTACAGTGGGAAAACTTGAAATATGATTTTCCATGTCCTGAGCAATAGTAGCGCAAGATAAATGTAAAGCAGCTTTTTGTGGCTAATAGGGCCTGGCAGAATAAAAACATTAACTTATTTTGGCCTTGATTTTCTAGGATCAAGCTTTAGTGGGATACATATTTTGTTATCTTGTCATGGGAAAAAAAAAAAGTTCTAGCCCAGGGGAAGGCATGCATGCCAGAGTATGGCACACAAAGGCATTTTGCTTGGCACACGTGCCTCAAGGAAGACAGCGGAGAAGCCATGAGGGACTGGATCCTTGTCAGGCCAATGCAGCCCTGGTCTCTTCCCACTGTCCACTTTGAGGTGTGCATGCACCCACCTTCAGAAACAAGCGAGGCTGGGGCTCTACAGACCCCAGTGCAGCTGCTTGCAATCTCCCCACTGCCTACTGAAAGCAGCCTGGGCTCTGTGGCAGGCAGCAGGGGCCTGCCCAGAGCCCAAGCCAACTGTGGCAGGCTGCCAGGAGGCTGCAAGCAGCTGCACCAAGGTCTGCAAAGCCCTGGCCCAACTCATTGCTGGCGGTGGGTACAGGCACGCCTCAGGGAAAGGGTCTGGGTGAGCACTGCTATAAAGATCAGACCCCTTGTTTCTCCCCCACGATCTGCCCCTGGCACATCAACATCTTACAAGTCCAGGTTGCAGGTGTTTTTGACGCTCTGCCCAAAAATGGTGCTGACCCCTGTTCTAGCTTATGTGGGCACATTCAGATGAGCTCTCATGTGTGGCTTGTGGCACCGCAAACCCAGTTGCAACACTGCAAATTGCATACAGCACATGTGCACCCATTTGCTGCACTGCAGTTTTGCAGTCTGGCACAGGTTTTTTTGACACAGGGAAATCCCAGTGTCAAAAAAAAAAAAGCCACAAAAAAAGTGGCAGGGGCATGCACCACTGGACTGGGATCCTGGCCAGCCAGAGCCATGCTCTGGCTGCTGGTCCAGCTCCCTACTGCTGGACAGTTGCTGCTGCTGGCCTGGGTGACTCCCAGGACCCCAGGTAAGACCTGGAGCATTTTCCCCCATGCTAACCTCATGTGCAGGGGTACGCACCAGGGCAAAAAGCAGCAACATAAATTTGTGATGCTGCTTTTTATCCCCCAGTAACCACACACCCCTGCTCATAGGGATGTAACCTATGAGTTCTGTTTTTACTACCTTCATCACCATAATATCAGAGTGCCTTCCGGAGTAAATGGTCAGTGTTATCTTTCTTCCTTCCAATAGAGGGGAAATAACATTTGTAGTGAATTCCTTTATTTTGGTAGCGTGCACTCTTTTTTAAGGTATGTGCTGCTGTATTTTTCTTAGAGGAGATGACAAGGTCAAAGTTGCATTTGATACATGTAAAGACTATCACAAATATCACCACTTTGTGTACCAAATTTGACCTTTTTGAACATTCCATAGTCTCATACCACTGCACCTCAAGAAACCTGTTTTCTGAAGTAAGAAGATTTTTTTCTTACAGTTTAATGTTCTTTTGATTTTTCTATTGACCATGGTGTTCACTCCAAAGCTTCAGATGATATTTTAGATGTTGTGGATACAGGTTATTAAGTACCTCAGAGATGAAGACTGGGACACTAAACTTTATATTCTGTAGGGAAAGCTTTCATAAAAGCATTCTGCCTCTCTCCTTTCAGTACAAATTCTATAGTTTTAGCTGCATGTATCAGCTAGTAGCTCAGATGCATGGTCACACATGCAAACTAGTCAATTGTTCAAATTCTGAAATTTACAGAATTTCAGACTATGAAAGGAAAAATCAGAAAAAATGTGATGGATTTCTAAAAGTGCCCTTGCTCTTCACGCATATATTCCCTGCTACAAAATTGGTTAACTATTGATCAAACTTTGAGAAAAGGGGAAATATTAATGGATTTGCAAAGCTGGGAGGTTTTGTGTAGTACTTTGGCAAAACTTTGAGAAAATAGTTTAGCTTTACACTTGCCCAGAACAGAGGGTAACTATTAAGATACTAGGCATAGTTGTTATCAAATGGACAATTTTAAGAAGTGAGAGGCAAAGACATTTTTGGAGGTGATATCTTTATTAGACTGACTTCGTGGTTGGAAGAGATTTCACACAAGCTTTGGAGCACAGAGTACCCTTCTTCAGATCTCATTTGACACTCACATATTTCCTGGACCATCATGGTTACCACATCACTCTAATGATATCCTAATTTTAAAGTGAATTGTCTTCAACTTCATTTAACACTTTGTCTGATTAGCCCATATACATTTTGAGCCTTTTGTACTGAAAAATCAATGGCAGACTCCTATAGGGAAATGTCAGAATTAAATATGTTCAGGAGGAAGAAAAGATACGATATAGATCCAAACTGAATTGAATTTCAGCTTCACTACAGATTCCCATTAAGGCTGCAGCAGTCTACCACCTTGCATTATCCACCCAAGAGCCCACAATCATTCCTCAGATAAAAGTACCTTCCATAGGTCTCTGCCATCACACAATCCTGTTGACAGCAGCAAGAATCTAACAGTTAAAATATTGTGTCAAATATTGATTTCTTGATCCAGACCAGCAGCACAGAACCTACTCTGGAAGATTGAGTGATACATTGTAAGACACTCTGGTATTTTATATTAAGAAAAGTTTGTTCTCGTAGCAAAAGTGGCTGTTCACATCAGGCAGCCTACATTTCAGCGATGACCAGGAAGATGCCCTAGAGTGCACTCTCAGCAAGTCTACAGATGACACCAAGCTAGGGGAAGTAGTAGACACTCTGGGGTTTAGGCCTAGGATTCAGAGTGACCTAGACAAATTGGAGGATTGGTCCAAAAAAAATCTCATGAGGTTCAACAAGGATAAGTGCAAAGTCCTGCACTTAGGACAGGACAATCCCCCAAACCAGTACAGGCTGGGGGCAGCAGCTCTGCAGAAAAGGACCTGGGGGTTACAATGGACCATAAGCTGAATATGGTCAGTGTGCCCTTTTTGCCAAGAAGGCTAATGGCATGCTCAGCTGCATTGGTAGGAGTCTTGCCAGCATGAACACCACGTGCCCCCAGTGGCTGGGGGGGTCGTGGCAAGCTCCTGCAGGTGGCAGCAGTGCTGGTGGCAGCAGGAGCGTGTCAGCAGTAAGCATGGAGCTACTGGAGGCAGCCACAGCACTGTTGGCAATGCGGGGGCTTGCAAGCACTGACCGGCAGTTGGCAACCACCCACAGATGCTGCTGGCAGTGCAGGAGTGGACAGCAGCGGGCCCGGCGATCGCAGACCACCCACAGACACTCCCGTCAGTGTCAGCAGTGAGGGGGTGGGGGGTTAGTGAGCAGCGATCATCTGCAGGCACCACCAGCAGTGGTGGCCTTTTCCTAGGGGCTGCACCGCCATGCTCAGGGGGTGTACGTGCACCCACATGCACCCCCTATGCATCACCAGTGGTTGCCAGCAGGTCAAGAGAAGTAATTATTCCCCTCTATTCAACACTGGTGAGGCCACTTCTGGACTACTGTGTTCAGTTTTGAGCCCCCCACTGCAGAAAGCAGAGAGTAACAATAATGGTTAGGAGGCTGGGGCACATGACTTATGAGGAGAGGCTGAGTGAACTGGACTTATTTAATCTAGAGAAGAGAAGTCTGAGAGGGGATTTAAGAGCAGACTTCAGCTACCTGAAAGGTGGTTCAAAAGAGGATTGAACTAGACTTTTCTCAGTGGTGGCAGATGACAGAATAAGGAGCAATGGTCTCGAGTTACAGAATGGGAAATTTAGGTTAGATATTAGGAAGAACTTTCTCACGAGGAAGGTAGTATGCAAAACACTGGAAGAGGTTATCCAGAGAGCTTGTGAATGCTCCATCCTTGGAAATTTTTAAGATCAAGCGAGACGAAGCCTTGGCTGGAATGATCTGGGATGGTCCTGCTTTGAGCAGGGGGTTGGACTAGATGACCTCCTCAGGTCCCTTCCACCCTGATTTTCTATGATTCTATTATCAATGTTGACACTTCCTTTTTTGTTCTCTTTTATTCCTGTTTCTTTAAGACTTTTAAGAGGGATTTTCTTTTACTATTCAGAGTCTAGAAAAGCTGTCTAGTCTAACAGAATAATAAGACTTCAGTCATTAATGAGAAAATGTATGCATGCAATTTTCATGATTCAATGCAATGTTTTTAACCTTAAGATAAAAAGCTATTGTCCCGGGACCCGAAGAAGCCGGGAAAACTTACCAGGAGGACGGGCGGAGAGGAACGCCGCGGCGAAGGGAGAACCCACGTGGCTTGTCAGCCGCATCTATGTACAGCTGCGGCCGGCAGCTGATGATGACGTCAGATGCCGGCTGGGAGAGTTAAAAATGGTGGCCGCCGCTTTGGAGGCGGCGGATGGCTCGGGGTCTGTGCGGCGGGACAGGAAAGCGCTGGCAGAGGGCCCCAGGGACAGAGCCCGCTGAGCTGGAGCCCTGGAGAAAGAGGCGACCCTGATCGAGAGCCTGACGATGGGGACGACATCCAATCGTGCAAGGAGCGACAGATCGGGTGAGCGACAAAGGATTGGGATGATCCAAGAACAGTTCGGGGACTCTGAAGTAAGTTCTGCAATTGTAGGTGCGGGACTCACTGAAGAGGGGCAGAAGACCGAGAATCCCCGGGCTGAAGGGAGATCAGGGTGGGATCACCGCCAGGACTCAGGGACGTCAGGTCAAGGATCAGGAGTGGGACAACCGGAGGGCTACTGAGGGGGGAATCCCTTCCCCTCCTGTCCCAGGCTAGGATCTGGTGGAGGGATAGCGATATAGTTAGTGACAACACAGGGGAAGAGCCGCACCGGGTGGAGGGCTTGTGGCAAGGGGTCGATAGAGGGAGCAGATTAGGCTCCGGTGTAGGTCACGGTGAGGAGGTCAACCAAAAGATAGCGGCATCCTACAGTCTGTGGGATTGAGTAAGTAAGCCGTGGGAGAAGCTGGCAGAAGCAGCGAAGCCGGATCAGAGAAGCAGAGCCCAGAGGTGGCGGGAGGCCGGGGTGTAAGGGGTGGCGGAGCCCCGTGTGCAACTGGCGGGCCAAGCCTGGGCCACCGAGGGACCCATGCATTAGCCCCGCCCCACTAAGGAAACACCAAGTCGTGGCAGGCGAGAGCGGGGTTTGGTGACACGAGAGAAGATCACCCACGGAGACAAACCGGTCCGGAAGGGGAATAGTTACCAACCAGGAAAGCAGAGCTCCCCAGAGGGGACAAGTAGGCCCGTCAGTGACAGCTATCTCCAAAAACAATACCAAGCTAGTAAAATAGAACCCAAGACATGCCAAGATATCACCATGTGGACAAGCATAAAACAATCTCTGAGCCATTAGCAGCTGTCTTGAACTTGTGGATGATAGGCCTAAGGTGCCTTTTTTTAAAAAGGAGGATCTTGGATGTTATAGACTAGTTGGCCTCACTTTGATATCGCATCACACCTGTTTCTGAAAGTATCTACTTATCTGCCGGATGGGGCATAGCCAAGCCTGGACACCCAGATGTAGCCCGGCTCGTTGTTTACTATCGCATGGCAAACAAACATTGTGCATCCATCATCCAGCCAAATATTTCAGACCTTCCTCAGCAACTGTGCAGCATAGCTGAGTATCAAAGTCAACCATAGGCAGGAGTAACCATCGACATGGAAGATATGTTCTTCATCAAAGATGTCGACGGCTCCACAGAACCTCCGCACCACAATCAGTTATCTAGGTGCGCCGAACAAAAAGTTACGTGAATTGTGTAATATCTCTAGATACTGCTGTTTTTTATTTTCTTTTGTAGGTAAAGACCATGAGGTTTCTCACGACCATCATCCTGCACTATGTCATATGTCTCGCTTCAGGCACAATTCAACAAAACATGTTCCTGACTCTGCTAGCTGTTTCTACCACCGAATGCCACTACCTTAAAGAAAATGGGAACACAACAATGGACTACCGACTTTGCTTCCCAAGACTCATGGCTACAACAGACACTGGCGTCATCGCCCACCTGGGACGACCACCTTCTAGTTCTGACATATCTGGTTATTTGAATCTTACACAGTGTAACCTTCCGTCAGTAGAAATTTCTGGATTACCTTTTACTTATCAACATCACTGTCTATATACCTACATCTAAATGGCCACATGTTTATATGAAAAGTTGAAGGTTTTGTTACGTGTAAAGTCTAATTGTTTATCTATATAGCTATGACCATGTGGCCGGCAAGCCGACCGCATACTTAGCATGTAAGACACAATGTGAAATGCAGCGAAGGTGTCTGTCACGGTGTGATGTGCTGGTTAATTTGGTTTGGTTTGATAGTGAGTTGTTTGTGTTTTTACTTTGTAAGCGGCCACCATTATTGTATGCATCTTTTCTTGTCTTTTTCATGTAATCAAGAAATGAATAACCATACTTTTTGCTTTTGTACATACACGCTTGCCAATTGTTTATGAGGTCGATGAGAAAGATAACCAATTCTAAATGATGTCATCAAAAGTTGCCATCGGCAAGGGGGTATGTCAAAGATCAAAGCCTTTGATTTCAGATGCCGATGGCAAAAGGTCAGATGGCAACAGGTCGGATGGCAAGGGGTCAGAGGCTACCGCAACAAACTCTGTGATTGTAGTTTATCCCTCTGTATTAACAGTGCTGCATATACATACCCCTGTCTGTCACTCTTTTCAAATCACTTGAGTTCCCATACAAGGGAGAGACACTAACCTTGAACAAATTGCAGCTTGGTACCGTGACATCAAAAAAGATATCGGTACCCATGGTGACCAGAAAAAAATGAAACTACTTTAGTGAAGTTGTAAAATTAAATAATATACTATGCACGCCATCCTGTGACCAAACAGGACCAGTACCACCCAAGTAAAAATAACCCCCCTTTTTCTGAAACCTGAGTAAACAAAGAAAGCACAAGTGCCAACTCATTAATTATTCATGCCTGGCATATAGTAATTAGTCACTTTTCCCAAGTATAACTTTGAAAGAACTTCCGCCCAAGGCAGAGAACTGTGTATACACTCAAGAAGAAAAGGTCGTGCACAAATATTATCTCTCCGCCTACGTATCTTTCTGGCGTATCTCTGTCATAACCTTCCTTATCAATATCAAGAGCTCTCGGTAATCTGCAGACTGTAATGGCTTGTGTGAATCGCTCAGAATCTGTAACAAGCAACTCTCTTACCCACCCTGTAAATACTGGGTAACATGATATCTGCATGCTGTAACTGAATAAATCAACTCCTCTGCCTACGCTGCAGCACATCAATAGCGTAAGTAAAATACACCTTTTGTGTAACCATACGCTGTGTTTAAATCCTCTGACTCCTGCTCACCGTTATCACCCACCTGTCCGGTTATAAATCCCCCTCCTCGTGCCAAGCCAGTTGTGCCGACCCAGGCTCACAGGTCTAGGGTGCACCGGCATTAGGGGCACGATAGTTGGGAGGAGCTTCAAGCATTCTAGAGGTTAGAGTTACAATTAAAAATGACCTTGATAAAGTGTCAAAATGGTCTGAAATTAATAAAATGAAATTCTGTAAAAACATACACAAAGTACTTAAGAAGGAGAAATCAAATAAATATAACACAGGGAGTAACTGGATAGGCAAATAAAGGGGTCTAGTTAATGTGACTCAGTGGGTGTGTCTACACGTGCACTTTAATGTGTATTAGAATATTTTTGTGCACATTAAAGCATCACTAAAAACCTGTGCTATTTAATGTGTATTAAATAGACTACTGTGTATTAAGCATCACTTAAAAACCACACTCCTTAATTAATCCACATTAAGACAGGCTAATGTGCATTTTCCTAATACCTCACAATAGAGGGCATTTATAGAAGTGTTCTGGTAGCCAGGGTGGGCGGGTGTGCTTTAATTAGGGAGCCACACTAATTAAAAGTGCCCAAGTGTCACGTGTATCAGGATCTCCACACTGAACATGGTGGTGGAATTATTGAGCTAAAACTCACTGAACAAGCTTCAGTTTAAAGTGTCCTGCCACCATTTTTCAGCACAGGGATGCTGATGCACATGACATTGGAGACTGCAGGAGCACATTACTTTCCGTGCTCCAGCAGACTTGATTGAGTCTGCTCTAATGTACTGGATTCACAGCAAGTTGGAGCAGCCTTGCTATGTCTATGTCTAGCTCAGAGGTACTAGATTTAATGTGTATTAACTAAAGCATTTTAATGCACATGTAGACATGCCCAGTATAATGCTGTTGCAAAAAAGCAAAATGTCATTCTGAGATATACTAACAGATGTGTCATCTATACACATGGAGGTATAATGTGTATATGTACATGTGTTGCAGGTAGTTATCTAGCTTTATTCAACCTTGGTGAGATGTCAGCTGGAATATTGTGTTTGGCTGTGGTCACCATGTTTTAATAATGATGTAGATAAACTGCAGAGATTCCAGAGGAAGCAACAAAAATAATAAGCAGGTTAGAAAATAAGAGGTAGGATGAAAAGTTGAAGAAACCAGAAAAGAAAAAAAGGGGGAGGGGAGAGGGGGGAAGGAAAAATGAAGAACATAACAGATTGTGACAAAAAGGGACGGTGATAAATTGTCTTCCCTGCCCCCTGGAAGTAGGATATGAAGTTTTAATTTACAGTAAGGATGTCAAACACCCTGTGCCCCAGACCAGATCTGGTCCATGAAGCTCCTCACAGGCTGGATCTGACCTGAGGTGGTGGCGGTAGCACTAGTAGTGGCTGAGGTAGGGACAACAGTGGGGACAACGGTGCTACAGCAGGACCAGCAAGCATGACAGCAGCTGTGGCAGGACAAGAGGTGGTAGCCCAAGTAGACTAAGTAGCATAGTGTAGACACAAGCATCATTTATTGTCATGCTGCTGACGGCTATGTCCACAAGGGCCTGGGGGCCCTTCTGTTATGGCATAACTAGGGCAGGGTGATTTGGAGGGTTGATGGAGTGGGGATGGAAAAAAAGATTGTTGCTGCAATCATGCAATCACTCCAGCAGCCATGACAGCAACCAGACATTATGACTCCCCATGTGTGTAGCAGCTGCAGAGGTCACCCAGCCTTGTTACACCACTGTATGCCCTTTCTCAGTGTCTGCTGACCTGCTGGTAGCCTGGCTAGCTTGATGAAGTGGCTCTGCAGGCTGGGTCTGACTGCTCATTTATAGCAAGGGAGATTTAAGATGGTTGTTAAAAAATGTTCTAGCTGTAGCCTATGAGGACAGTTAAATAGTGGAATAAAATATCCAGGGAAATGGTGGAGTCCCTGTAACTGGAGCTTTTAAAGATCAGTTTGGAAAAAAACAACTATACCTCCATCATCCCTGAGGGGTTACCTTGGCTCAGAGCTAACGGATGAACAAGGTGACCTCTTGTGGCCCCTTCTAGCCTTGAATTTCTGTGCATCTAAGAAATCCCCCTTGTGCATGATTTGCCTTCATCTCCTCCAGTATGAATTTGAACCAGTGCTATTTAAGCTTAATTCAATGATCAATTATTTAATCAGAAGGCAGGGTAGATATGCACCTTTATAGATTAGCTGAATAGAATTTATAGACTAACGTTTATTTAATGACATTTAAGATGGTCTTTGCTTTTGTAACAGTAGGGGGTCTGACAAAACTCATTAGCAATTTATAATGCGGCCAGGAAATACTGAGCTATACTATGACTCTTTCTGCACCTCAGTTTAACTCTTTGAGGCACAGGTCACAGTTCTAGCTCTTCAGGACTTCTAAAAAGTACTAACCAAAATTAGATCTCAAGGCTATATGTAAAACTCTCATAAGTAGGTTCTTATAGCTCCCAGTAAATATTCAGATAGTCCCATACAGTTTTATTAAAAAATAAATATTTATTGCACATAGAAAACATTGTAAAATAGGACAAAATCCAGCAAATATTATTTCAACTACAATAAACAACTTTTCTTTAAGTTTTAGGCAGCAATATTGTTGCTACAATGCATGTGTATATTTAAATAAAAAGCTTTAGTGTAACCTTTCATACTTCAGAATGCATACAAAAACATTTCTTTCAATCCCCATTCAGAGATAGTGTCTCAGTCTTTATAGCTGAAAATAAATTGCAGTGTTGTGTTACCCAAACACATTGGAGCTTAAACAGAATGACATTTTAATCCTTTTCAAGCACTTCAGAACATTCCACCCAGCAGCCTGGGCTCTTCTCAGCTAACAGCAAATTGTCTATGTCTTGAAGTCAGAGGATGGACATAGACAATTTGCTGTGTGATAAAAATGATTTTATTTATTTATTTATCTATTTTTACTATGAGGCCTGGTAACTGCTCATATGCACAAAACTATAGTAAGTAAAGCCTAAACTGAATTAGCTTTGCTGTCAATGAAAAAGGGGGAGATGACTGTGCGCATTCTAGTATCCCAGCCATGCAGCTGATGTCCAATGAAACCCTTTTACCCTTGGATTAATTGTTCATATGTTCATACCCTTCGATTAACGTTAACTAATGTTCCTCAGGTTACCAGTAAAACACAGATCTGTTGCCCACTTTCACATCCTTGGGAGCTGTGGCAGAATGCCATCTCAGTCTCTCCCCAAACTCTGCTATCAGGCTTATTACCTATAGATTCATAGACATTAGGGCTGGAAGGGACCTCACAAGATCGTTGGGTCCAGCCCCCTGCCCAAGGGGCAGGAAGTCAGCTGGGGTCAGATCACCTCAGCAAGATAAGCATTTAAGCATTTCTTAAAAGGTATACAGAGTAGGTGCTAGCACCACTTCTGAGGGGGCAATCTATTCCAGACTCTGGGTCTTCGATGGTAAAGAAGTTTTTCCTTACATCCAGTCTAAAATGGTCTTCCAGGAGTTTATAACCATTAGACCTTGTCTTTTCTTGGAGTGCCCTGGTGAACAGACATTATCCTAGATCCTGATGCACATCCCTTATGTATTTATAGGCTGCCACAAAGTCACCCCTAGCCTTCGCTTCTCCAGGCTGAAGAGTCCCATGCCTCTCAGCCTCTCCTCATAAGTCCTGTTCTCTTGACCTTTGATCATGTATGTGGCTCTTCTCTGGACTCTCTCAAGCTTTTCCACACCCTTTCTAAAACACCACATACCACAAGGCCGCACTCATCTGGATGAGACCACACTGTCTATACTGTCAACTGAAACAAAGTGGCAAATAGGAGCAGGTGGTGCCATTTTTCCCAACTTCAGAGTAAAATGGTACTTTCAATGACTACAGAAGAGAGTATTACTTATGCTGCTAAAAATAAATGGAACTTGTCACTCTAAATCTGACAGTTTGGTTACCATGTTTACTGCAGAGGCCAGTCTACCTGGCAACCAGTCATGCATTTCAAATTGGTTGGGTGGCAGCCAACAACTGCTGGCCTTCCTTGTATCAGGTAAGTAAGGTCATAAGTTAAGGACTTATCAGGAGGAGGGGTAGCAGCCATGATGAGGACTCTCAGAGAAATGGGACCATCTGCAACTCTCTTGCTCTTGAAACTCATACTCAATAAACTGCTTGCCTCCAGAGGGAATCTCCACCTGCCTCTGGATGATACTTGTGAGTAAGCTACTTGACATCTAACTAGATATATAGCTTGCAGTAACTCATATGCGTGATCAAAGGCTACCATGCCACTGTTTCCTCTAAGGGTTATTCTTTGATATTGTACCCTATTCCAAACCTACTCCTGGTAATAAATAAAGTTCCCCTATGCATCTAGCGTGGAAGACTTATTGAAAGAGGGTCTAGATTATACCTTGGGGTTCTGTTGGTCCAGCTGACTAAGGGAGACCACTGTTTTGGCTTCAGACTGAGGAAAGCACCCCTAGTTCTTGCAGTGGGTCGAGTACCCTTGAGGACCACTAGGGCTGTGTTTCCCAGGGGGCACAGGGCCAGGATCAGTCCAGACCCTGGGTGGTGGCGTTGTTACCCTCAAGCTTGCGGGTGTGCTCCAGGAAGGGGGTCAGTCAGACGTGAGGTGCCCCCTGGCAGTCACTCAAAGCCTGGAAGGTGGTCGGGCACAGTGAGGTGGTTGGCTCTGCACAGGAGGACCCCATACTGATCCGCCCAGGAGCAGCATGTAAAATATCTGTTGCTAAGATCTCTTTAAAATCTCTCAACAGCAGTATGTCCTGACCAGGATGCTACCAAGCACACCCTGCAAAGCTGTTCCCATATGCACACTAAAAATATAGAAGTAGCCTAATGATATCACTCTGGGGTCCTCCTGAGTTCTGCAACATGCCAGCTTGCTAGCTTTATTCCAGTGCACAACTACTGCCACCTTAGTAGCTGCTTTCCCTTTCAAACACACCTGAGACTAATACCTAATGAATGGCCAGAAGGGTGCCCCAGAGTGGCCTTACTAGTTTATTTCCATGTTTGCAGCATGTGGACAGGATCAGATGTGTGGAGCATGCTCAGTAGTGTCCTAGCTGGGTCACACTGCAGCCACAGGTTTATACCTGTTTATATCAATAAGGCTATCAGTCTACAGATTTCTGTATTTTACCTGTTAACCCAGCTCTAACCCTTCTGCCAGGCCTTAGTGACGGTAAGTACAGTAGAGTCGCATCTTATGCAGGGGTTAGGTTCTAAAGTCAGCACGTTAGGCAAAAATCGGGTATAGTCAAAATTACCCTTGAAAATCCCTTAAATCGCCCATGAAGTACAGTATATAGTACATCTACATGGTTTTATGTATATAATAAAATTATATATGCAAAATATAATTTTACAGTATTTTTAATTACATAAAAGAGAGAGAGAGAGAGAGAAACAGAAGAATGAAAGAATAAAAAAGGAAAACAGTAAACCTGAACGTTCACCATTCATCCTAGATATTCTTGCTAGTTTACATCGGTATGATGAACGATGAGACGATGAAAGTGGGCGCTGTACACACTCCAGTGATTAGTCACACAACACTATTGGGGGGTCGTCAGGGCTTGATGTCAATCCAGGAAACAATGGGCCAGGCTTGGGTGACAGAGAGTGAGTCGTAGACAAAGTGGTTGGCTCTGGTTCAGCTTGAGAAGTTGATTCTATAGGCTCATTTGCTGCTGGTTGTTTTTTCTTGAAAACATGGTGATCAGCAACTGTCGCTGTTGTCTCTTGAGCTGCTCAAACATTTCTTGGTACGGTCTCAAGTCGTTTGTAATACTACATGTGATTTTGAGGCTTCGTTCCATAGATGGATCATATTCAGAAATTAAATCATTAAGTGTTTCGTAGCTTGGAACATTTCAGCAAATTTATGAAGATTCCAACTTGCTGGCTCTTCCTGTTTGTCATCATCATCTTTGTCTTCTGTAGACGATTTTATCGGTTCCTCTAACTCTTCGTTAGTCATTGTTTCTCTATGGCCCTCAATTAATTTTTCAAGTTCTTCCTCGAGGATGTCGACGAAGCCATTACCACCCACTTGCCTGGCCATCTGAATAATGTGTTTCACTTCTTTGTCAATGGTCAGGAAACCCTTAAAATCATTCACACGTTCTTTCCATAGGTTTCGCCAACATGCATTGACTGTTTCAGGCTTAATTGCATCCATTGCAACATAAGTGATGCAATCGGCAATGTTGAAGGACTTCCAACACTCCATCACATTAAGATTGGGATCGGCATCCATAGTGCTACGTATCCGTGAGAACGTAAGCCTCATTTACATGGCTTTGAAACAGCGAATAACGCCTTGGTCGAGAGGTTGGAGGATGGAGGTGGTATTGAGGGGGAGAAAGACGACTTCAATGTCGTTATGCACAAGCCTCAGGGTGGCCAGGAGTATTGTCTACGATCAGCAACACTTTAAAGTCAAGTCCTTTCTCTTCAAGGTACCACTTGACCTCCGGAATGAAACACTTGTGGAACCAATCCAGAAAAAATGCTACCATCACCCAAGCCTTTTTATTTGATTGCCAGAACACAGGCAGGAGATTTTTGTTCTTGCCTTTTAGGGCATGGGGATTTGCAGCCCTGTAGAGCAAGCCCGGCTTTATTAAATGCCCAGCCACATTGCCACAAAACAACACAGTCACATAGTCTTTAGCTGCTTTGAAGCCAGGGGCTTGTCTTTCTGATTTAAAAAATGTGAGTGCAGTTGGGCATTTTTTTTCCAGAAGAGGCCAGTCTTGTCAGCATTAAAAACTTGTTCCAGAAAATAGCCCTTTTCTTCTATGATTTTCTTTAATTGTTCTGGATAGGCTTTTGCTGCCTCTTCAGCGGCAGATGCAGCTTCACCAGTAGTCTGCACATTTTTGAGGTTGAAGCGGTTCCTAAAACTGTTAAGCCACCTTGGCTGGCTTTGAATTCCTTCTCATGAGAAGGCTGTCCCTCTTCAGCGGGAGGTTTGAACAGTGTGTAGAGGCTAAAAGCCTTTTCTCACAACATGTTGCCATCGATAGGCACATGCTTAAAGTTCATGTCTTGCAGCCATAAGTTTAATGCCTTTTCAGTCTTCACTAAAGTATTATCTCACACTTGGCTTGTCACCTTAGCAGTTATTGGAGCACTTGATGCCATGGCTTGACAAATTTCTCCCTCTTGAATCTTGATGGCACAGTTGCATTTTGTTGCGGCCATATTTACGTGCCACGTTGGAGACCAACATACCGCCTCTCAATAAGTCCAACACAGCCAGTTTTTCCTCCAGCATTGGAACAGATCACCATTTCTTTGGCTGAGCACCAGATAAAGTAGTTAGCTTGCATTTAGGGGCCATGTTGTACCAAAAATATGTACCTTTAAACACTAGAATCACACTCAGTGCAGCAAGATGCTCACACTATGAGAGGCACACAGGAACTGAGACCGACTGAGGGAACAGCGGATTCACATCTCCCATCTCACGCTCACTCCGGGGCATACGCTCATTGAGTGGAATGGTGGACAGAATCGTCCGCACTATTTAAATTGTTATTTTTCTTTTTTTTTTTCCCAAGTGTGTATAGTTGAATTCATAAAAGTTAAATGCACGTATGATGCAACTCCACTGTACAATGTCTGGGTCCAAACTGGTAGGGTTTGGCTCAACTCCCACTCAGAAACTTGGGAAAAATTCACCTTTACCAGAGGTGCTAAAAGAACCATCTCCTGATCTGCAAGCAATTTGGATATTGAACTGAGTATAAAAGTTTATTAAGTGGAAAAGAAAATAATTAAAACTTATCAAATGTAAGAACTATACAAGTCCCCAACTATTAAATCAACATGCCAGTCTCAGCTCTCTGGTAATTGGATGTAACCTGCAAGGCTGCTTTCCCACAAATAGCACCTCCGGTACCATTTAAGAGTAGGTCTGAACAGTTGTTGCATGCCTTTTCTGCATGTTTCTGGGCTCATGTACTTAAGTCTCCCTGCTCTGCATGGGCAGAGTAACATGACTAAAGTCCAAGTGTCCTTTCCACTGCTTCTTTGTCCTTTCTTTGTGGCACACAAAGTTAAAACATAAAACAAGTTAGGGACAAAGAGTAAGACTCAACTGCTTTATATAAAAAAATAACTTTCTCCTTACAGTGTCAAGAAAACAAGAATCTCCATGATTATGCTGGGGCATGATGGCCCAAAAGAGAAAGATGCTCTAAGAAGAAAGAGAAAGGTGAGGGGTAAATAGAAAAACATTCTTTAGATGAGACCTGAAAAGAAAATAAAACTTAAAATTCTTTCAGTCTTAAGAACATAAGAAATAATATAGCACACCCAAAATGTACAAGTCATTTTGTGTTATAAGGTGTGTTCTGGTTTCATGTTGGTGTGTATCTTGTTTGGCTGTAAAGGGTGATCATATTTTCAGTATGACATAATTGTATATTGTGCCTCCTCTAGGACTGGAAGAGGACCACCTCCCATCTCCCTCATTGCATCCAGACCGTTGTCTTAAGATTCCTCAACAGACCCTGTTAAACCAGTTTAGTGACTCTGGCCAAATCCTGGAGTGCTGACCACCTTTGAATTGATTGGTATGCATTAGCAGTGTTCCAATGATGCTGTTTCTTGATTGGGACCCTGTGATGAGGTCAAAAATGTTATTTAGGGTTCAGGCCACCTGGGCTGGTGGACTCTCTCTGTTTTTTCCCATGGGTCCCCTCTGTAGAGGAGAGGGGGAAGGTTGGAATGCTTGCTAGAGCCTGAGGCCAGGTGGTATAGAGAATCAGGGTTTCAAGTCAAGTAGCTGTGTGGGTTTTGGGCTGAGAATTCAGGGCAGGAACTGGTAGCTCACCCCACAGCCACTCAGGCAGGAACAGAGATCAGTGCTCCACAGCAGCTCAGAAGAGTCGCATTAATGGGAATCCAGGGCAAGAGCATAGATTGATGCTCCACAGCAGCTCAACTGACTTACATCTACTCACCGAAGGGCCCTTCACAATGCAGAGGGAACCAGACCCCCCCAGTGGTCAGTGCTGGCAAGGGAGATGACGCACCCGAATTCCCAGGAACTAACCTCTTTTGGGTCAAGACTCCCCCATTCTTGGACTACCAAACCTGGAACTGAAGGCTCTCCAATAGGGGTAGAGGGGATATAGAGTATACTTCGAACCAGGAAAGTATTGTTTTTTCTTGACTGTTATGTTGTGTTTTGGTGTTTGCCTCTGTAATAAATCAGGGGGTTGTGTTCATACTGCTTGTGAGCCAAGGGTTATTGACTTTATTAGACACCCTAGTGATTCTTTTAGTGTTTTCCATGTGGTCTGGGTGGGGGCTTGAGCCAAGGTGAAACATATTTAGTACCCCAAAATTGAACCCAGCCCTAGTTGCTGCTGACAGGTGCTTGGCAGAAGGGTTACAATAAGAAACACCTTTTACTGGGTCAGACCATATGTTCACCTACCTAGTGACCTGTCTCACACAACATGGATACTAAAACTTTGGGTGCCTGCCACTTTAAGGCCTGGGTCAGGCAGCCACCAGGTGCCTGATGACCGCAGCCATTTTGAGAACCAGGTATATAAAGACTTCAGTTTGCTGCTGCCAGACAAAGCAGAAACATTGCCTGGCTGAGCTACAGCAGGAATGTGTGGAGGCAAGGGCAAGGGCAAGGGCAAGATCTTATGGGGATGGCTAGGAGACTCTTGGTCCTGGGCATGACCTAAAACTGCACCCTGCCAGGGTCGCCTGGTGGGGCAGTTCATGGCAGAACAGTCTCCCAGAAATGCCAGACCAGCTATCACCTTGGTGAAAGGTGTGTCAGGGCGCCTTAATAACCCCTGGTGGCTATGAGGGCCAAGCATGGCTATGGCCACCTGAGCCCAGGGTGTGTAAGACCCCAGTAGAGGACTGGGGCCAGGTACGGCTGTGGCCACCTGAGCCTACAAGAGACGAAGACCAAGGAGGCTCCTGGTTGAGGGATGTAGGTGGCCCCACACAGAATGGGGTTGAATGGGAGTAGGCCTGAAGGGGTGTGCTTGAGGGGGGCTGAGTAGGGCTGAGCAGTCCCAAGGGCGTGCTGAGTACGGCCAAACTGGAAGTAAGCCTGAAGGGCAGCACAAGGGCCAGCCCCATCAGATTGTGGGGATGATGAGAAGACCCCAGGGTGTGGTGTGATATAGAGGCCTTAGAGTGGAATAGGAGGAACCCCATGTGTGGGAAAGAGGCCATACATGGCATGTTCATAGATTTCACAGACATTAGGGCTATAGGACATTAGAACCTCAGAAGATCATCAAGTCCAGTCCCCACTGCCCCAGGGGCAGGAAGTCAGCTGGGGTCACAGCATACCAGCAAGATAAGCGTCCAAATGTCTCTTAAAGGAATCCAGAGTAGGTGCTTGCACCACCTCTGGTGGCAGTCTGTTCCAGGCCTTGGGGGCTCGGACAGTAAAGTACTTCCTTATGTCCAGCCTGAAACAGTCTTGGAGGAGTTTGTGACCATTTGACCTTGTCATCCCATGGGGCACTCTGGTGAACAGGCATTCCCCCAGATCCTGATGTACACCCCTTATATACTTATAGGCAGCTACCAGGTCTCCCCTGAGCCTGAGCTTTTCCAGGCTGAGGAGTCCTGTGGCTCTCAGCCTCTCATCCTAAGGCCTGTTCTCCTGCCCTCTGATCATGCAAGTGGCTCTCCTCTGGACTCTCTCAAGCTTTCCCACATCCTTTTAAAATTGTGGAGCCCAGAATTGGATACAGTACTGCAGCTGCAGCTGCAGCCTCACCAAGGCTGAGTACTGCGGGAGGATGACATCCTGGGATTTGCTAGCAAAGCATCTATGGATGCAAGCCAGCATTTTGCTCGCTTTACTAGCTGCAGCATCACATTGAAGGCTTATGTTCATCTTGTGGTCAATCATGCCCCCAAGTCCCTTTCGGCCATGTGCTAGCAAGCGCAGCACTGCCAAACCTATAAGCATGCTGTGGGTTTTTCTTCCCAAGATGAAGTACCTTGCATTTTTTGGTGTTGAAGGCCATCAGGGTTACATCAGCCCATTTTCTGAGCCTGTTAAGGTCAGCCTGGATCACCATCCTGTCCTCAAGAATAGATGCTTTACCCCAAAGTTTGGTGTCATCAGGTAACTTGGCCAGTCTACTTCTGACACCAATATCCACATCATTAATGAAGATGTTGAAAAGAATAGGCCCAAGGACGGAGCCTTGGGGGACCCCACTGGTCACGGCGCACCACAATGATTGACTTCCGTCAACTACCACTCTCTGGGTTCAACCTCAGAACCAATTCCCCAGCCAGTGGACTGTGATGTAGCTGAGGCCACAGTTGGCTAGATTTTCTATAAGATGATCATGGGATACCAGATCAAAAGCTTTTTTAAAATCAAGATATATGACGTCAATCTCTTCTCCCTTGTCCAGGTGATATGCCACCTGGTCATAGAAGAAGATGAGATTGGTCAGGCAAGACCTACCCACAACAAACCTGTGCTGGCTGTCCCTCAGGAAGTTGCCTTCAGCCAGTTTGTCAAGAATGGTCTCTCTGACTTTTTCCAAGAGCTTCCCTGGCATAGAGGTTAGGCTGATGGGCCTGTAGTTCCCCAGATATACTTTCCTCCCTTTCTTGAAGATGGGTACATTGGCCTTCTTCCAATCTTTGGGCACATCCACTTTGTGGATGCTTGAGGCCGTAGTTTGGGCTAGAGGCTGAGTAGTGGGGCTCAGCCAGAGAGTTAGGGGCAACTCCTGACACTGGTGAGTCCTCCATCACAAAGAGGCTGAGTGTGGGTTGAAGGAAGACCTAAAGGTTGAGCACAATGACCTGCTGCTCCAGGGAGGGAGTGAGAGTCCCTGTGAGACCCTGAAGCACCAGCCATGGTGTGGGTTACAGACATCATACAGATGCCATCTGCGAGGCTTGGGATGCAGTACAGGGATGGTCAGAGCTACATAAGTAAGCCTAGGAGAACAGAGCTGCCAAAGGGTAGCCTCCCACCTAATTAAGACACCAGTTATTGACCAATAAGGCATGGCAGGTGAGGGAGGCAGGCAGCTAGCCCAGAAACAGGTGGGCAAGCCAACTACTAACCGGCCCCAGGAAGGCCCCCTGTTACATAGATGTTAATAAATAATGCATATAATGTTTTTTCTCTTTATTTCATTATGCCCTTTTAGAAAGGTTCTGTCAAATGTTTAGGGTATAAACATGACACTTTTTATACAAGTTAGGTGGGAATGTCTCTATTATCCAACTTTTCTCAGCCTTGGTGAGATGTCAGCTGGAATACTGTGTTCAGTTGTGGGCACCACAGTTTAAGAAAGATGTAGATAAATTGCAGAGATTCCAGAGGAAACAACAAAAATAATAAGAAGGTTAGAAAATGAGTTATGGTGAAAAGTTAAAGAAATGTCTCCATTCTAAAAATGTACTTGATTAAAAGAAAACAATCCAACAGTTTTGCCACTTAAAAATCTCCAAGGGCACTGAAAGGTAGAATTATTTGGCTTTATTTTCTAAATCTTAAATATAATTGCTGTTTTATGATGTTGCTAAATTTCTGATTTGCTACTGTAGAGTGAGCGCTGGCTGGCAAGTATATTAAACATATATTCCAGAAGCTAGGGTACATAGTTCAAGATTATACTAGGTTAGTTTGCTCCCATGTAACTTGTGAGCATATCTCTTACATTAGACATTTGTATTTAACTTCCATTAAAAACAATGTGAATCATGTTCATGCATCCGATTCTAAAATACAACCCTTCAAATCAACCAATCCCTGCATAGGACACGGAGACTAAGTATTCAAGAAGTCCATGGAAGTGCTTTAACTTTCAAGCTCTACTCTTAAATGCCACAAATTAGGTCAGGAGGAAGCAGAAAACACATTAGGTCTGGCGGGCAGGGGGGGAGGGGTGGCATCCGAGTCTGCCTGCCTGCATGGCCCAAGTCCAGCAGGCAGTGGGAGTTGTTGCATGCCTCCTACCATGCCTCTGGGTTCCCAGGGCTGCCAAAGACTGCTGAATAGAGCCAAAAGGGTAAGCTAACCATTGTTTGGCTGCTAGGCATGGACCACCATAACCTCAGCCCCCTGTTATCATGACACCTGGTGTGTGTGTGCGTGTGTGTTGTGCACATGCATACACAAATCCAAGGCATCTGGGGCATGACTGAGCCACCAACTTTCATGCAACCAATGAGGATGATACCCATGTCTTGCATAACTCCCTGTTCCATGTGATGATGGAGAGCAGGCGCTACAGTACCAGGATCCCTGATTTTGTCAACAGTGTAATTGCCCCCCCTCCCCCCCAGTCCTCATTGGGTGCCTGGCCTAGCCCCTCCTGCCCTACCTGGCTCATGAGGCCCTGTGGCAGGGGGAAAACAGCTGGACTGCCAGAAGCTCTTCAATTATTGACTGGGCCTCGCACCATAAACATATGCAGCACGGGGAAGGGAGGGAAAGTGCAAGTCCCCCACCCCAGTTCTGTACCACAGCAAGCTGTCCAGATCCATAAAGCCCTGGCTGATGGCCTCCTCACCTGCAGAGACTGGGAGCCCTTCCTGGATGAGTCGTGCCAGAAGGCTTCAAGTGACCCTGGCACTAAGCCATGGGTCCCCAGCCCTGGGCTCCTCTGTCCCTGTGTCCCTAACACCACTGCCCACAACCCACACCATCCCCCTTCCCTTCTCAACTTTGCCTCCCCCCTGGGGCACGTACCAGGGTGTAAGAGAATCTAGCATGAGAGAAAGACATGCCTCGTTTTAATCAAATGTTGAAGCTGCCAATTTTTTATGAGTTTATTAAACAAAAACTGTGCAACATTACCGCTACAGAACTTGTAATCTTCTTTCCAGTTAACACTGAGAGAGTGGGGAAAGACCCTGTCTGCACCCTATAGTTATGAGGTGTGAGGTGTGTGGGGAGGGCAGCTACAGGGGATCAACTTAACAAACATGAAATCTTGGGGCTACAGGGGGAATTGCCATACATGAAACTGCCATCCTTTGGTTTAATTAAATCTTGCAGCTGCCAAGCTTTCTGTGTGCATAATGAAGGAATACTGTGGAAAGCTGCCCACTTCAGAACTTGGACCAGAGTCCAGGGGGCTGCCATTCCCCATAAAGGCTACACCTCTCTCCAGGAGCAAGCTCCAGGCCTGCAGTGGCCTAGCGGGAGACCCCCCCCACTACTACCTCCATTCTCTTTGGGGCCCTGTACCAGTGGCTGGAGGTAGCAAGTTGGCCCTGACATATGGGCCTGGCATTGGGTCTTGTGCAGCCTCCCCTCCTGCAATGCTGCTCCCTGGACTGGGCCTCGCCATATCTCTTCTTGGCTCCTTGGACCATGGGTCAATCTTTCCCAAGCACGATATCTCATGTTCCAGGGCTACCTTGCAACCCAGTGTCTCCCAATCAATGTGCAATGTGGAGTGTTCCCCAACGGCCACCATCTAGCAACCTCTGCCCCCCGCCCCCCCCAGACCATCAGGCATATTCCCCCAGGGAGGAGTTCCTGCAGCAGGGCTCTCCAGGCTGGGTTGTGGCGGGGGTGGAGGGGTGGTAGCAGTCTGCTCCACCACTCTGGCCTGGAAGGACAACAGTCTCCCCACAGGAAGCAGCGCTGGCGCCACTCAGGGATGTTGTAGTTGGAGCCCAAGCAGTCTTTGACTCTGTGCCTAAAATCCTTATCCTGACTCTCTCAGTTCTGTAGCAGCACATGCCATCAGTCCTGGTGAGTCCCCTGTACAGACCCTTTCCCCTGCCCAGGACTGGAAGCCATGCAGTTGCTCACAACCCGGCACTGACCATGGCACAGAATGCCCCCGGGTTTCATCTCACTGCTGTGGGAGCTGGGAGAGCTGGGAAACCCACGTATCAGGGCCTGGAAACATGAGTCTTCTCTGGTCCTCTGGGCCGAGAGGAAGGGAAAGAGTATGGGTTGGGAGGGGGTTTGCTAAGGAGAATTCTCATTTCCTGCTGCACCCCACCTGCAGTTGTGTTCATTTGTAGCTTCCCTGCCAAATGGTGCCCAGAAGATTGCCAGCAAAAACATACAGTTTTGTCTGTTGGTTACACCTTGGCTGTAGGGCTCAAAAAAAAGCTGTCAGAGTATATTGGGGTCTGTTTGGGCTAGGGTGTGTGTCAGGTGCATCTGGGTAAATACATGGCCTCTCTCAGGAAAGCAACACGATAGGGGCGGTGGGGTGGCGAGCAGCAACTGCCCACAGGCCTTTTTGCAGGGGGTACACTGCCACATGCACCTGCATGCACCCCTACGCATCATCCCTGTTTTCCTTGATCCTGGCAGTCTCTTTGTAGTTTCTTCCATGACTATCTTAGTTTTAGCTCCTTACCAAGCACCCTCGTAATTCAGTAATGTTAAGATGACATCCTTACCAAAATAAAGGGTCAGAACTTTGGCAGATGAATTCAGGTTCCAACAATTAATGTGAACTAAGCAAAACCCAACTGGTTCTGGAAGGAATCAGCTGAACTTCCACCTTCCTCAAATGGAAAGGGATTAAAAAAAACAGCCTCAGAAAATACACACGCACGCACACACACTTACACATTTCTAAAAGATCACACACACGACGTACATACCTACATATGTATGTGTGTGTATGATTTCCTCTTATAAACTTGAAAGTGTGTGCATGCACATGCATGCACATGTATATATTAAGCACATGCACATGCACACACACACACTTTCAAGTTTCTAAGAGGAAATCACACAGTGGAGACTGCCTCTTCCATACTTTATCAGGATACTAAAATTATTAGTTCTGAAATTATTACTGTTATTTTTATGAAAGATAGCAACAAGATAAAAAAATGGCAAAAGAAAAAGCAACTGAGGTCATTACCAGTAGCAGTGGTCCCAGTATTTGTATTTCATTGAAAAACATAGTAGCTCAAAGGAAGTGGCTGCATGCCATCAATAAAATTGTTTGTGGATGTATGTGACAAATAGCTGTGATATGTATCATATAGAGGGCAACACCTGGACTATCATCCTTTATTTTCTTCACCAGTTTTATATAAAGAAAATACAAAAATCACCAAATATAGGACTCGCTCCCCCAGAATGTATTGACAGAGAACAAAACTTTTATAAAAAGTAGTTTTTATGCTAACAGATGGCTATGTAGAAAGTATTAGGAGCTTACACCAGTACGTCAGATCTAACAGATGGAGGACAGATGAGTTATTTACTGCAAGTAACCATTCACAGATTATTCCATACGCATAAAGACCAGAAATAACCATTATCACCTTGTCTAATCATACACATAAACACATAGCATTTCACCTACTAATTCATGCAGTAAGCTGATAACTTCCAACTGAGATAGAGCACCTTACTTCTACACTTACTCAGTTTTGATTTGAAAAATTCCAGTAATGGAGAAATCTCCTCACCCTTTGATATGTTCAAGTATCTGATACTTAATTGTCCCCACTTAACAACATGAATCTTATTTCTAGCCTTAATTTGCCTAGCTTAAATTTCCAGCCACTGACCCTTGTCCACTTTGATTTAAGACCCCTCAATAATAAGCAGTCTTCTCCCTGTGCAGTCTATGTACAAGTGTATATGATCTTCTGTTGGATCAACTAAACAACATGAACTTCTTAGGCTTCATTGTAAGGCATTTGTCAGGCTTCTAAAACCTGGATACCAGAAATACACATTCCAGTAATAATTTTAGGATACTTCAATATAGTGAGTATAACAAGATGTGATTGGGAGTTTTCAGTGAAAAGTCCCAGTTCTTTCAAACCATGATGTGTCATAGAAATGTGTCTATTTCTTCATTCACCAACAAGCCAAATTTCAGCTTTCTAGTTGTAAGGAGGTGCAGCCTTCAGAGGCTGAAACCCCAGGTTCAGGTAGAGAGCAGCTCATCATCTGAATCGCCAGAAGGCTACGAGTCAGCTGCAAATATTAATTAGAAGATGGGAAGAGGTATAAGGAGTGTTAAAAGCTCCAAGAACAGAGTACAAAGGGAAAGAGGGAAGGTTGTGGTGTTGAGGGCACAGCACTTGTATTGCTCGCAGAGCATGTTCCCATGAGTAGGAATGTGTGTTCCCTGGGACACGTATTTGTGCCACTACTGGTTGTCCCTAAGGATGCCCCTGCACACACACTCTGGCGCATGACAAGTTGCCTTGGGTGGGGTAGCCCAGGTGCTGGCCCCAGCAGCCTTACCTGGGGGCCTTCTGGGGATCCAGCAGCAGCAGTCCAGGTACACAGTCTGCCTGGCAGTCAGAGTCTGGCTCTGGCTGGCCACACACCAGTTTTGGGCAGTGCACCATGCCATTTTTTTCTGGCGCGTGTTTGGGTTTTTTTGACACAACTGCCAGCCCTGCAGACTCACTCTGGGCTCTGCCATCTGCTTCATACCAGTACACAGCTCTGCAGGCCAGGTTTTGTTCGGTTGTGCCTGTGTATTTGCATTCTTGTCAATAGAGCTGCATAGGTGTAACCAAGCAAAGATGTTGGCCCAGCATCTGGAACTTGGTTAACAGCTCTGCCTCTGCTTCCTTATGCATAATTCAAGCCAGCTCATCTACCCCAGAGCTCTCTTGGTTCTGCAATGTGAACAGAATTTAAAGAAAAGAATGCACCTATAATCAGTCAAGTAAAAATTGGGTTGAGGGCCTTGGTTTCAGAATACAGTGTTGCCTGCCCTCTCTTCAATGGAATGCGAATGACCCAGTCTTCTGAAAACAAACAATAAAATAATCAGCACCCGCTGCCCATCCTCCCTCCCTCCCCTTCCCCACAAAAAACGAACAGATCATTTGAATGGAGTGGACTCATTCTTACACAGTGACCTTTCTAGGCAGAACTATAGAATACTTGCTCCTTTTGGAGAGACAGATAAGGTTAAAATTGCACTGTACCGATATATCTTCAAAATATTGAAAAAATATAACCTTGTATAGAAGTCCTCATGTAACTGAGGAGATATATAAAAAGTTAAGACAGATTTGATATTACCTCTTTGTCTCTTTTCCCAGGCTTAAAATAAGATTTATAACTACCAGACAAACATCCTCCTGACATTTTGGTATGTAAGATAAACTATCTTAAGAGGAAAAGACATCATAAACAAAGAGAAAAAAACTCAGATATAATCAATTATACTCGGCAACAATTTAATTCTCTAGCACTTCATCTCTGTCTTCAACAGAGAGGCTTTTCCCCAAAAAATGTAGTTGCGATGAAGAATTTCTTTAGCATCATCAAATCGAAGATGAAGTATTTGTGGTCATTTTGGCCACTCTAAGTTTTTGCAGGAAGCAACACCAGTAAACAAGTGTTTCTAGTTAAACTCTAATCATAAAACAAGTCTTGTTCCCCCCCTAAACCCCAGTTCTTCCTTGCTTGTATAATTTTGTTCATTTTAGGAAATGATATAAACCATGACCTGGCAGAAGTATCCCTCTTTTATTCCCTTGCTTGTTTCATTATTTTCTCATGATCAGCTGATCCAAATTAACAATAACAATTCTATTAACAGCATGGAATCAGGCAGCTTTTTAAACAAATTTACCAGAAACAGAAAAAATCAAGAATTGGCAAAACAATGCAATGAGAATAATAGATTATTCAATACTTCCATTCATTTAATAAGAATATGTAATTTCATAGATTTCATAGACATCAGGGCTGGAAGGGACCTCGGGAGATCATCGAGTCCAGCCCCCTGCCCAAAGGGCAGGAAGTCAGCTGGG
>NW_017728918.1:85688951-85697121 GCF_001723895.1 Crocodylus porosus
GGCTTATATGACCCCTGGTAAGTTTAAGCTCATATGACCCCAGCTAGGTAGTTATCAAGCCTCCTTTTAAAGACCTCTAAGGTAGAATCATAGAATCATAGAAGTAGGGTTGGAAGGGACCTTGTAGATCTTCAAGTCCAACCCCCTGCCTGGGCAGGAGAAAAACTGGGCTCAAATGGTAGGCATCAAGACTCTTCTGAAAGACCCCCAGGGTAGGAGTCAGGACCACTTCCCTTGGAAGCTGGTTCCAGATCCTAGCCACCCTGACCATGAAGTACAGCTTCCTGATGTCTAGCCTGAACCTACTCTCAATCAACTTCTGGCCATTATTCCTTGTTACTCCGGGAGGCGCTTGGGGGAACAGGGTCTCACCCATTCCCCTCTGGTCCCCCTTGGTAAGTTTATAGACAGCCACCAGATCCCCTCTCAGCCTTCTCTTGTGAAGATTGAACAGGTTCAGGTCCCTTAGCCTCTCCTCATGGGGCCTGCCCTGCTGCCCCCTGACCATGTGGGTGGCCCTCCTCTGGACCCTCTTGATGCTGTCCACATCCCTCCTGAAGTGCGGCACCCAGAACTGGACACAGTACTCCAACTGCAGCCTGACCAGTGCCGCATAGAGGGGGAGTATCACCTCCTTAGCCCTGCTTGTGATGCATCTCTGGATGCATGACAAGGTGCGGTTAGCCTTACTGACTACGTCCTCACATTGGCAGCCCGTGTTCATTTTAGAATCGATAATGACTCCAAGATCTCTTTCTGCCACTGTGCTTTTGAGAAGGGAGTTCCCCAGCCTATAGGTAAAAAACTACTTTGTACTTCTTATTGCTGCTACTGCTGTTGGTGAAGGGCTTGCCCCCTTGTCACCTCTTCTTGCTTTCATTCTGTCGGTTGGTATCCGTTCTAGTCCTTTGTGGTCAGGGCATATCCCGGGGGTCTGGCAGCATGGTTGCACTCCTCTGTGGCTGTCTGCTACAAAAACATTGAGCTCTGAGCTCTCTAGTCTAGCATGTGACTGAAGCCTCTTGTACTATGAGCTCTGAGCTCACTAGGTGTTTGGTCTGGGGTAGAGCCAAAGCCACTACTTTCACACAGCTCTGAAGTGAATACCACTGCTGTTTGTCCTTCTTCTCTCTCCTCCCCTTAACCCTATTGAGCAGTGGCATTCAGCCCTTGGGCTTCAGAGCTGCATGAAAGCAGAGCTAAGTTCCACTGCCACTCCTCCTCTTTCCCCCTGCTGCTGAATTAAGGGGGATAGGTAAAGGGGAGGACATTCACCCTGGCTTCTAGGGCAGTGCAAAAGCAGAGGCTGTAGCTAGGGCCTGTTCCAATCAGTTGATGATCTCAGGAAGTTCACTGACATCCATAATCTGAACTCAAGGGCAACTGCATTTTTTCCAGATTATTGGAAAAGGGTCAATATGATGCTCATTTTTAAGAAGGGGGAAAGGATGGTCCAGGGAACTACAGATCAGTCAGCCTGACTTTGACAACTGGAAAAATCATGAAGCAAGTTCTCCAGGAACCTACTGTGAAGCACCTAGAGGAGATCAAAGTTATCAGGAACGCCCAGTGTGGATTCACCAAGAGGAAGGCATGTTAGACTAACATGATTTCTTTCTATAAGGTGACAGGCTCTGTGGATAGAGGAGAGCAGTGGTTGGGATATACCTTGACATTAGCAAGGTTTTTGATACTGATCTCCCATAACATTCTTATTAACAAGCTAAGGAAATATAGACCAGATGAAAGTACCGTGAGGTGGATACAAAACTGGTTGGATCGTTTTGCTCAATGAGTAGTCATCAATGACTCACTGTCTAGTTGGGAAGAGACCTACCTTGCATCCAATATTGTTCAACATCTTCATTAATGGATTTGGACAATGTGATTGAGTGCACACTTAGCAAACTTGCAGATGACACTAAGTTGGCTAGAGTTACAGACATTCTAAGAGAAAAAAGGGCCAGGATCCAGAATGCCCTGGATAAATTGGAGAAATGGTGAGAAATCAATCAGATGAAATTCAAGAAGGATAAGTCCAATCTCTCCTACCTGAGATGGAATAACTGCATACACAAATTCTGCTGGGGAATGATTGGCTAGGCTGTAGTACACTGCGGAGAAGGACCTGGCTGTTACAATGGACCATAAGATGAATGAGCCACCGGTGTGCTCTTGTTGCAAAACAAACAAACAAACAAACCAAAATAATTGTTTGCTGGGTTGGATTAGAAGGAGTGTCACTTGCAAATCAAGGAGATTGATTCTTCCTTTCTATTTGACACTTCTGGGGCCTTATCTGGTGTACTGTGTCCAGTTTTGGGCTCCACACTTCAAGAAAAATGTGGGCAGATTGGGAAGAATCCCACAGAGACAAAAATGATTAGAGACCTGGGAAACAGGATTTATGAAGAAAGGCCAACTGATAAAGAACTAGGGTTATTTAATTTGGAAAGAGAATACTGAGGGGTGGGAGGTTCGATAAATACTGGGGGGTGATTTGAAAAATGTCTTCAAATAGCCGGAAGGTGATTACAGAGAGAATAAAGATGGGCTGCAGGGGACAGGGTTAGGAGCAATGGTCTCAAATTGCAGCAAATAAAAATTACATGGGACTATTAGGAAGGATTTCTGATTATAAGGGTAGTCATGCATTGGAAGAGGCTACCTAAAAAGGTTGTGGAATCTCCATCCCTGGATATTTTCAAGAGCGAGATAGACAGACACTTGGCTGTGATGGCTGTGATCTTGCCTTGAGCAGGGGGCCAGACTAGGTGACTTTGTGAGGTCTCTTCCAGCTCTGCTTTCCTGTGATCCAGGTTCACAGCAAGGAGGATTCATTCACACCTTCAACACCTGTGTGGCACACATGCACTAAATGCTCTTCATTTTAGTGGCTGGGCTCAAATCCAACAATGGGGTACTGTGACTAAAGACTGGAATAAACTGTATTTAAGATTGGGTCTCTCCCCCACTCCCCCACGCACGCGTGTGCACACAAACACACACACACACACACACACGCACGCACACACTCCCTTTACATTGTTAAAAGCCTGTCCCTAAACTTCAAGCCACATCCCCATTCTGTGTAAATCCTATTGCTCCAAGTCCCATCTGCCCCAAAGACCACTTGGAATAATAGTTCCTTTAGCCCAGATGAGGCACCTGCCTTAGCACACTTACTGTCCTGCCCAAGGGAAGTCATTTAAACATTAACAAATAGCATTTGTTCTGGAGGGTGGGGGGGGGGGTCCAGACTAGGTGTGAGATGCATGTTGGAGCCCCTGCCAGACACTGTTGAGCGTCAAGTTAGACTAAGACTGATAAAATCAGAAACTGCAGTTTTAAAGTTGAGGATATATGCCATTAGAGCGGCTTATTTTACATGCTATCTTCTCCAGATGGTTTCATCGGAATGTTCTACTTACCCACCTACCGCCCTACAATTGTTAAGAAACTGATGCGCAGTTAGACATTTCAGTGACTAAGTCATACATAAATGAAGCAGTTAATGCAATTAAATGGTATACTAGCTGTTGTCTACAAGACCGTTCATATTGATTAATAGGACTGAAATGGTATTACAGGTATAAATGTTTCTATTGTAGTAGTTTTGGTTCCTTTACTTTTTTTCCTGTTTTTCTGTCCCATTATGGCTGCTAAACAAAATGATCTTATTCATAGATTCATAGATGTTAGGGTTGGAAGGGACCTCAATAGATCATCGAGTCTAACCCCCTGCATAGGCAGGAAAGAGTGCTGGGTTCAGATGACCCCAGCCAGATGCCTATCTAATCTCCTCTTGAAGATCCCCAGGGTAGGGGAGAGCACCACCTACCTTGGGAGCCCATTTCAGATTTTGGCCACCCTAACTGTGAAGAAGTTCTTCCTAATGTCCAGTCTAAATCTGCTCTCTGCTAGCTTATGGCCATTATTTCCTGTGACCCCCAGAGGCGCCTTGGTGAGCAGAGCCTCACCAATTCCCTTCTGTACCCCCATGATGAATTTATAGACACCCACAAGGTCGCCTCTCAACCTTCTCTTGCAGAGGCTGAAGAGGTCCAGGTGCCCTAGTCTCTCCTTGTACGGCTTGGCCTGCAGGCCCTTAACCATATGAGTGGCCCTTCTCTGGACCCTCTCCAGGTTATCCACATCCCTCTTGAAGTGTAGCATCCAAAACTGGATGCAGTACTCCAGCTGCGGTCTGACCAGTGCCCGATAGAGGGGAAGTATCACCTCCTTGATTCTGTTTGTTATGCATCTGCTCATGCATGATAAAGTGGCATTAGCTTTGCTGATGACTTCATCACACTGACGACTCATGTTCATCTTGGAGTCTACTAGGACTCCTAGATCCCTGTCTGCTTCCATGCTGCCAAGCAGGTCATTTCCTAGACAGTTGGTATGTTGGATATTTTTCCTCCCTAGGTGCAGCACTTTGCATTTCTCCTTGTTAAATCGCATTCTATTGTTTTCTGCCCATTTGTCCAACCTATCCAGGTCTGCCTGTAGTTGTTCCCTGCCCTCCGGTGTGTCCACTTCTCCCCATGGTTTTGTATCATCCACAAACTTGGACAGAGTACGCTTCACTCCCTCATCCAAGTCACTGATGAAGACATTGAAGAGTATCAGTCGAAGGACGGAGCCCTGCAGAAGCCCACTGTCCACGTCCTTCCAGGTCGATACTGACCCATCCATCACCACTCTTTGGGTACGACCCTCTACCCAATTTGCCACCCATCAGACTGTGTAATAATCCAAGTCACAGCCTCTTAATTTGTTCACCAGTATGGAGTGGGATACTGTATTGAAGGCCTTCCTGAAGTCTAAGTAAACGATCTACCCCTACTCCCACGTCCAGGTACTTTGTAACCTGATCATAATAAATAATGAAATTCTTCAATACCTGTCTGCATACAAAGCTCCAATAGGTGTAATAGACGACTTTAACTCCATCCCCAAGGATGTATCCTAGCTGTTGCACAATGTTAAATTAATTCTCAGGTCTCCTCAAAGCAAGTGGCATCTCTTTTCATGAGCGACCACAACTGTTCTTCCAGCATCGTTTGAATAATTTTTTCTATCCAAGGAGCTAAATGCAGAATTTGAAATCCAGGGCAACAGCCTACTTCAAATTGATTTTCCAAGTAGAGCAGTCTTTCTGTAGGCCCTTCCTTAGTTCATTAAATAAACTTACTGACAAAAATATTATAATAATAATGTCATTCTTAAAAATTAGTCTGATGGAATACCCAGAGCCAACTATATCTTCCTTTATACCTTGTACAAGGAAAAAAAAGCATGCTGAGCAGGACTATCCCTCGGCATGAATAATCCATAGATCAATTCATTTAAAACATTTTCACATTAGTAACTATAGTCTGTCTTGTATGGAATTCGGCAATATCTCTAACAGGAAAAAGGAAGATGGTCAATTTTCAGTATTTTTCCTGGAAAAGGTGGTCTCTGGCAGAGACACCTGATGACTCCTTTTCACCTTTCAGAGAATAAATGATTTTTCCTCCCTCCATTTTCCCATTATCAGTTTCCATAATAAGTTTAAAATGTCCCTATTTATTTACAGGGAAACATGCATCTAATTTCTCCCCACCTGTCTTAGTATTTTTAGTTTAAACAACTGAACAGGTTTCATGGAGAATGAGGGACTAGAGGACAACAGCCTTGGTTTTCTTTCAACTTAGAAGGTAATTAAACCAGCAGCAGTTACCACATTAATTTATTCTTGGCAGATAAAATTGTTTCTTTTCAGACACTGGAGGAATGACTCATATCATTAACAGACAACCTTATCAACTATAGTCTTTCTCCCCCTCCTCTGCCCTTTCCTTTGGGCATAAAGCTAAGACCAGAAGGTCAGATTCGCTTTGCCTCAGAATGTCTTTAGGGATAGAATGTGCCTTCTATTTCCAGCTCTAGCTCTCAGCCTTTTCAATATTTAGGACCTGCTCCTGCCCCCACTGCAGTCTGTGGCAAAACTCCCAATGACTTCAGTGGGAACTGGATCATGCTCTTAATCACTAAGTCATTTCCAACTTTCATAGCAGTCAGCTGTATATTAGCAGTGTCATTCACACCAGTGACAGGTCTGCCGGCAATGCTATTTGGAACTGATTTTCAAATGTTATATAAAGTAACACAGCTACAACATGTTTTCTGGGGCAATGAAGTTAAAGAATTAAGTTCTCCAAACAATTATGCGGGGGACAGGGGACTTTTCCACAAGTTAAGTGTAGCAAGTCAGGCCCTGGGGCAGTCAAGTCATGCCCTAGCAGCCACCTGGATCTCATCTTACTTGCCCCCTCTGGCTGCTCAAGGTGCGTCCAGATGAGCACGCACATGCCTGTTGTGGCATCTCAAAGCAGTCTGAGATACCGCAAGAGGCAAGCTGGGAACAAAAAAAAATGTTCCCCATGCCACATATTTGCAGTACAGACTCTAAATCTGATTCCAGGAAATCCTGGTATCAAAAAAAACCAAAACAACCCTGCAGAAAAAAAAGCGGCGCCTGAAGCAATGGGAGACTGGATCCTCCAAGGAGATGCTCTGGCACCTCATCAGAGCATCTCTAGGCCTGCCCCCTTCCCCTGCAGCTCCACCATGCTGCCTCGGTGTGCTGGGGCAAATAGGAACAGGGCAAGGCTGCAGCAGTGACCTGGATCCAGGCATCACCCCCAGTAAGTAGGGATGTGGGGTCAGAAGGGCTGGGTGGGGGATTGTGTGTGTGTGGAGGGGGGGTTGTGGGTGTGGGGTTTGTGGGTGGATTGTGGGGGATTGTGGGTGTGACTCCTCAGAAGGGGTGCGTTCCCCCCCCCACATAACAGCAGCAGTGGCAGTCCAGTGCTCAGGGCCTGCTGCTGGCAGAGCACCCCCCACAGCATGACATGGCCCCAGCCACCTCAGACCCTGTGCCATAGTGCAGTCTTGGCCCAGGGGTATGTGCCTTCAGGCAGGACTGGGCTGCTCTTGCTGTCACCTTAGGTCCTGGCACTGCATGCAGGGGCCACATATTGGGCTGGGCTGTGTCCTGCCTCCATGGAGCCAGCCCAGCCCAACCCCAACCTGATGCACAGCTCTTGCATACAGTGCCAAGATCCCAGGTGACAGCAAGAGCGGCCCAGGCCATGCCAGGCCAGGCCCATGCCATGTGGCATAGGTAGCACTGTGTCTGGGGCAGCCAGGGCCATGCTGTGCCATGGGGAGGCTCTGCCAGAAGTGGGCCCTGAGCACCTGATGACCACTGTTGTTGCTGTGGGAGGCTGTGCACCAATCGGGGGGTGGGTTGGGGGACCCACCCCTCCTGAGCACTCCCCCCAACACAGTCCTCCCCACATCCAGAAACCCACATGGCAGAGTGGGGGCACCAGAAGACATGACAGCAGTCCCGCCATGGCCTGCCCAGAGGTGCAAGAGGCTCTGCTACAGTACTTGTACCACACCCCAAGTGGCTGTGCAGTCCTGGTCTAGGTCTGGCAGGCGTACAGACATGGGGCTGCAAGTCCAAGAGGGTGGATGCACCCAGCCAGAGCATTTCTATGCCTGCCCCCTTCCCCTGTGGCTCCAGCACACTGGGCAAATAGGACTGGGGCAATATTACAGTGGCCTGCTTTGAATTGTCAAATGGACAGGTCAGCCATCTCATCTGCCCTCCTGCTGGGTCTCCAGAGCTTGCCCTGGGCAGGCTCCTCTACACAGGTCCTGCCACTTATCTCACCAGCAGAGATCCTGGTGTTCCCCGCTTAAAAATTGCAAATTCTCTGATAAAACCCCCAAATTCTCTCATTAAAATACCCAAAATCTGTTTCATAGTTGGTAGGGTCAGAAGGGACCTGAGCAGATCATCAGTCCAATCTCCTGCCATGGCAGGAAAAAGTACTGGGGTCAAACGACTCCAGCAAGGTGTTCATCTAGCCTCCTCTTAAAGACCCCCAGGGTAGATGCCAGCACCACTTCTCTTGGAAGTTGGTTCCAGTGTCCTAGCTGCCCTGACTGTGAAGTAGCGCCTCCTGCTGTCTAGTCTGAATCTACTGTCTGCCAGCTTGTGACCATTATTTCTAGTCACTCCTGACTAGTTTGTAACAGGCCACTAGATCCCCCCTCAGCCTTCTCTTGTGGAGGCTGAACGGGTTCAGGTCCCTGAGCCTCTCCT
>NW_017728918.1:85697431-85757057 GCF_001723895.1 Crocodylus porosus
TCCAAGTCACTGATGAAGATGTTGAACAGTGCGGGCCCGAGGACCGAGCCCTGGGGGACCCCACTGCCCACATCCCTCCAGGTCAAAAATAACCCATCCACCACCACTCTCTGGGTGCAGCCCTCCAGCCAGTTAGCGACCCATGTGACTGTGTTGGTGTCGACACCACAGTTCCTGAGTTTTTTAATGACAATGGGGTGAGAGACAGTGTTGAAAGCCTTCTGAAAGTCCAGAAAGACTACGTTTACTGCTATCCCTGTGTCTAAGGATTTGGTGACCTGATCATAGAAGGCCACCAGGTTGATCTGACAGGACCTGCCTCTAATGAACCCATGTTGATTCCCCTAAGCATAACATCCCCCACTGGCCCCTCATGGACATGTCCCAGGATAATTCTCTCAAAAAGCTTACCCAGGATCGAGGTAAGACTAACTGCCCTACAGTTTCCTGGGTCCTCCTTCCTCCACCTGTGCTCAGGCCCCAGTGATTCCCATGCCATTCCTGTGAAGTCCTGGCAGCTATGTGCACAGCAAATTGAGTGTTTTGGTGGGTACTGTGTCACCCTAAGTGACCACCCAGTGCCACCCTTTTCAGAGTTTAGTGAACTCTTCAGCTGTTTCTCCATTTTGAGCACTTTGTTGATTAAATTTGCACTTAGCAGGATAAAGGTGCATGGTGCTTGTAACAATAGTGGCAGCCTACACCAGCTTATATTCTCAAGATTGTTTGAGAAAAACTCTTGACAGCTGCCAGAAAACAAACAGTAAAATCAACTTCTGATCCCCTGGAGAAACTTCAGCTTTTGTTGTCTTTAAGTAAGCAAAGTTACAGCAACTTTGCATGAAATATTTTAAACTAGGACCTGTCCACAAGTACAACACTTCATGTTAGCTAAAAGACTGAGACATATTTCAGGTCCCCAGGGAAGTTAACAGGAATATAGCTTAGCCCTTTACAGAAATACAACTACACAATATCTGTAGTTACTCATGTTTACTGCTTTTTCTGTAAAATGCAGCTACATAAAACATGTTATTTCTCTATCAAAATTCTAGCCACTGTGGGGGGTTTTGCACAAAAAGAAACTTATTAGCCTCCTCTGCTATTAGAAAACCTTGTGTGAGAAAAATTGTCAGGTTGGCCTGGAAAGGCTAGCATATATACACACACGCCCATGTAGCAGGGAGCTTGGTGCTTCTGCTACTTTAAGGGAAGGCAGGCTGCTGAAGAAGCAGGCGGCAGGGGGGGCAGAAGGCAGTAAAGGAAGCCACATGATGCAGAAGGGGCTCGGCTTGCAGGATATAAGCCCAGGGTGGGAGCTGAGCAGCCAGTCTGACCTGGAATCCATGGAAAGAAAAGTTCTGTAGCCTGTGAGAGGCAAGAACAAGCAGGGACCCGGGCACCCATAGCCTGGGAGAGGCAGAGTCTGTTGGAGGTACAAGTAAAAAGACAGAGGCTTAAGCCCAGGAGAATGCAGGCCTGAGCCCAAGGGGGCATGAGATTCGTTTGAGGTACAGAAGCCCAAGCCCAGGAGGGGCTAGGATAGTTTAAGGCAGTAGGGCTGGAAGCTCCAACAGTTGTGAAAACTGTTCCAGCGTTAGAGGCCTGTATTGACTGGGGTTGACACTGGGGCTGAAGGCCAATGGATGAGAGACTGACTGGATTGGACAATGGGGCCTGATGCCTAATGATTGGTAAAACTGTGAGGCTTGGTTATGGCTAAAAGGGGAGATGAGGAAGCTATGTAATTAGCCCTTAAAGTAATGCGTGATGACAACTGTGTTCATGAGTATGAGATCTTGTCTGGGGAGCTCTGGGGCAGCCTCCCTTTTTTTCTAAAATCATGATTACATCAAGGCATGGCAGGTGAGTTGAAGGGGAGAGTTGCCAAAGGCAGTAAAGGTGACAAGGGCCGGGGGGGCACTCCAGGGGTATCACGGCTACCCCTGGGGTGGGACCTTTTAACAACATGAAATACATCTAACATAAGCAGTGATTAAAAAAAAGGCCAATCTATCCATTAACATAGTTCCTGCACAGTGACAAGGATACAAATGTTCTCACATCAGGAAAAATCCCCTCCCCAGTTGGAGAGACACAAGCTCCATCACAAGAATTTTTGAGTTGGACTCAGCTAACCCCAGGATCTGTGACATACAGTCTGGTCTTACATGCATGGAGGAAACCTGGGCTTTCTCCTGAAGAATCAAACATACACTGCTGTTAGAGGCAGGATCAAAAATCCAGTTAGTGATTTGCTCCAATCTAGCAAATATCTTTTGACTGTAACAGAGGCGGGCAATTATTTTGGGCAGAGGGCCACATACTGAGTTTTGGCAAGCCATCAGGCAGCCAGGGGCAAATTAATATTAATTTTCTAAATTTTTTAGGGGCCCTGCGGGCCAGATGGAATGTCCTGGTGGGAGCATCCGGCCCACAGGCCACATTTTGCCCACCCCTGGTCTACAAGTACAATCAATCAAATATATATTCAACTAAAATATATATATATAGTTTGTACTATCTATAAGTAGATGACAAAGTACTACTTAAAGTATGCTTATGGAGTATGTGTACTGAACGTTGCAGCACTTTCAAAAAAGATGACATGCATCAATTCTGGATGAATGGAGTCTATGGGTACTATATGCAAATTACTACAGCTATGTTTATTTCAAGGTAAGTTTATTTCTAATTTGCTCCTCACTTCCATGTGCTCAAGGAGAACAGGATCTGACAGTAAGAAGGGGGGAAGGGGCTGCAGGGGGAAGAAGTTGGGGGTGGGCAAAGGGACTATCTATCTCCCTTCCCTACCTACCAATTTATTTTCCCTACTGTAGCAGTGGAAGGGCGACAAATTCAAGACAAACCTCCAATGATTAGATTCTATACCTGCAAAATTATATCAAATTTATATATGCTGCCATGCTGCAGGGGCAGCCCCTCCAGGATCCCTCCCCACTGCACAGGCTATGCCAGCAATGCATGTCCCCATATTCCTGGGCAGCACTGGTGGCATGTGCCTCTCTCCCACTGCATGGCAGCAGGAGAGACAGCTGTAGGGGCCAACCATAGCCCTGTCATGTAATAGATTTGATTCAATTGCCTCATACATCTCCTGTTTTGTCCATCCAGCTAAAGTACACATGTAATATTTACGTTTGCCTAACAGAAGTTCAAATTGCTTGAAACACAGAAAATTTCTATGCAGGTAGTCTGATATAAATCACTAGCTTCTGAACTAATTTAACCTCCTTTAATGACTGGAATATAAACTGTCTCCATAAATTGGATTAACACTTCTGTTCAAATGCAGTGTTCCCTAATACGATACAACTCTCATTTAAAAAACCCCCCCAACATTTTAAGTTAAAATCTGTAATTATTTGTTTTCACTCCTGTCAGAGACTTTGTTGAATTGTAGGCTGAGGAGGAAGTTCTCATTTTATGGTCCCTGAAGCTGGCTAGTTGGCAGGGAGTGTTTGGGGGCAGGGGAGGAAGGCAGGACAGAAAGAGAAAGTGAAATTTACATGCCAGCATTCTCTGTGTTGTATTCTACCAGCTGCATAAGATCACCAGTCAGTTCAAGGAAGCTGGACGAAAAACAAGCAACATGGCTTTCATCATTTTTCCATAATATTGGCTTCTTTCAACTAGAACAACTGGTTCTAAATTGAAATTTACATGAATTTGTTTTGAGGATGGAGCTGAGACAAGAGTCAAACACATGCACCGAGAATCAAATCAACTAAGTGATACCCACAAACAGCAGGAATTGTTGTTAAATGCAATACAAAAAATTTTAGTGGCTTCAACCCATCTCTATTTTAGTTCAGATCAATGCACAAAGAACTCCAAAATGGCAATGAGTTTAAATCTCTCCTTCAGCTCTAGTACAGACAATATTATGCAAGTTTTTTTCTTACACGTAAACATCTGCACCCACAAGGAACCCAACTCATTTAAGTTGCTGAGGCTACACACAAACACATGAAGTCAGTCAACCACAAGCCTTAGCTTGTAAGATCAGGATTTTAATAGGTAACCAGCACTTTCTCCACACACAGTGTATTTTCAATATCATGGACAGGACTTTCAATAATGCGCCATAACAAGGAATTTCTTGCAATCATTCCACTCATTTTTCTTCTTTATTCCCTCAATTTTAGAATTAAAATTATGCAGAACAATACTAGTTAGATGCTAATATTAATTCTAAAATTAACCCAATGCCTAATACTCCATTGGCATAAACTGGCACAGCCAGACAGAAGCCATTGGAGCTATGCCAGTTAAGCCAAATGCTTTTCTGGCATAATTATTTCTTTTTCCCTTCTCCTGATTACCTACAGAGGATGTGTGAGGAAAGAGATTAACACCACATAATTAGCAGTGCATTTTATAAATAATTTTTCTGAAGTTTCACAGTGGAAACTATTCAGCTTTTTGGAACTATTAAAATATTGGCACATCAGAACTCTCAGATAGGCTTTATCACATAATATTATTGCTGTAATTATTTTTATCGATACAGTTATTATTATCATATCCTGCTCCATCCAGAAAGGCTGAAAGTAGCTTACAATAAGTACAAACAACAACAGTAGATTCCTGAAACAACATCTCAAAATTTGAAAACTCTGTCCCACCCTAAGTTGTGTTACCTCCAGGAAAGTCCAAGAACCATGATCCTGTTTGATTTATGGAAAATCTGCACATTTTAAAAAATTTAACTCAAATAATTCAGGAACCAGTCTAAAATATTGGAGTTTTGCTCTTAAAGTCAACAAATTCTTAAATGACCTGTTGTCTTTTCCCAGGCTTGACACTGTGCATATTTCACTGTAAACAGTGAAATTCTTTACAGTGTACTTTGAGAAGAAAAGGCCAAATGTCTAATTAAAGATGATGCAAATACAGTAAAAAGAATATTTCATAAGGAAAAAAAATGTAGGCATTTATTAGCTTTGGCATAATATACAGTAAGTTTACCGTGACCTAATTACAAAAATGCATGACTGTGTTATAATGGAATAACAGACACCATCTTTCTCCAAGAAGAAAAGCAACCCCAGGATAAGCTCAAAAAAGTCAAAGAACCTGTTTTTTTCTTATTTCTTAATACTCTTCCCCTTCTTCCCCCCCCACCCATATTCTTAGCTCACCCTTATTCATAGGTAAATGGTGCTAAAATTGCCATATATACTACTTCTAGTCCTTATATAAAATATCAGGTGGGTTTTCAAAGGCATTCTGTGTCATCTCAAATCCCACCGAAGCTGAAAGTGGACTTTATACTTATTTAACTGAAAACTGAGTCAAACACTTGAACACTTTCGAAAATATCACCCAGGGAGTTCACACTAAGTGATTGTCTATGCTGCAAGCATGCCAGTAATGGCAGCTCGGGTGTGCAGCCAGATTTAAACTACTCAGATCAGGTACTGTTATCATAGTAGCTGCAGCCAGCAGCAAAACATGCTTAAGGATATAGATGAATACTTTGGTGAGCTCTATGCTGCCACGGTTACACTGCTAGCAGTACCCAAAGCTAGCTAGTTTAAAGTTACCTCAGGTATACCTCTGTACATAACTGCATCTTATCTGGACAAGCCCTAAAACAGTATGCCCCAGAGCCCAGACTGTCATTTTACCATCTTTTAGGATTCTCACAGAAAAAGGAATGTGCCGTATTCCTCTCATTGCTCTACTCCCTTTGCTTTTCCTTTTGCAACTGTTTAACGAGACTAAGCGTCTGAATGAACTGAAGGAATCAAAATGTGTCAACATGCATCTTTAAAGCCAATAAATTTCAATAAAAGTAATGATTAAGTAAAACTGTTGAAAGACTTAAATGTAAGTATTAGTATTAAATTTAAAGCTACTTTAGAATCAGCTGCTAACCATGTTTCCATAAACCGTAGAGCCACTAGGTTCTCAGCTAGCAGATATTAGCATAGCTCCACTGAGTTTTGCTACCTTAAAGGCCCCACCCACTGAATCTCAAGTCAGTAGAGCCCCATCTGCACCTGCTTATCTGGACAGTACATTTGTCCCTTGCAATTTCTAGTACATTCAGGTTTTTTCTCATTTAGTAGGTAAAACAAAGCAAAAGTTATAATTGGTAATACCACCTAAAATAAAAAATAACCTCTTTTCAAACACATATTCAGATGCTATTCCTGTCATTACATGTTCACATACTTTCCTACAAACACACAGATTTACTTTGCAAAATAAAGTATAGTCATGAACTGTTCTGGTAGAAGCTAGGTCTCAAATCTTGCTTACTTGTGTCTTATTTTATCTGGTTTTATACATTATTTATTTTATTATTATAAGCTGCCCTGAGACTTTTTGGGGGGCAGCAGCATAGAAACCTAATAAACTAACAAACAAACATTGTACATTAAACAGGTGCTGGATAAAAACAAGAGTGGCTATGCGACCAGGACTTCCTGGTTTCATTACTTTTATGTCATGAGTCACGACATTAATGTCTGCCTGGTGACTAGGGTGGCCATCATAGAGGACAGTCCAGTTGTCCTCTGTCCTCTATTGATACAAAACCTGATGCCTTTATGTCCTCTATTTTTCTCTTGAAGAAAATGAGAATCAAGAAAAAAGTAGAGGACATAAAGGCATCGGGTTCCATATCAATAGAGGACAGAGGAGCAGAAAACCGTAATGTCCTCTATGATGGCCACCCTACTGGTGACTCACTTTCAACAGGCAAATTGGAAACCCCCCCTCCCGCCCAATCTATTCTATATCTTGATGGTTATGGTATTCTCCCGGGAGGTAAGAGATGTGGGTTTGAACCCTTTGGCTGAGGCACTGAATACATGTCTGACTTCCTTGCCAAGTGCTCTAACCACTATGCTGTCCTATAATGGCATATGAATAGAAGTAACAATCGAACAAACATACAAGCCCTCTGAAAAGTTCAAAAAGCAACTAAAGTGCTCCAGAAGAGTACCTCTTGAAATGAGGTAGTATTCTGAAGTGTTTCACTTAGTTAGGTCTGTACAAGGGTGGCAGGGATCCATAGGTCCTCCAGAATCGTACAGAGCTCTGCACAACCCTTCCCAGAGGAGGGAAGAACAGGATGGACAGGGTACAGGCTTAGACAGCCACTGAGTCTTACTCCTTGGTCCTGGCTTCTTCACCACTCAGGGCTCACTGCCAGCACATGGCTCTTTCACCACAGTCCTCTTTCTCATGAGAGGAATATCCTAGAAGCAGAGGGGAGTTGGAGAGTCAAAATCCCAGTGGTGGAGAGCTTGGAGGCCCCAGTCACTATGGGCTATATTCACATCCCCCCCAGCTAAAGTGTTTCCAAGCACTTTGTACTTGGGAATGTTTCAAAAGTTACTTGCTCCTCTGTACCACCAATGCTCTTATCCTCCAGTGGCCAAAAAAACAAGCCCTGTTCAATCCTTTCAAAGAACGGTTGTAGGGACTTAGCCTCCAAAGAGAATTCAGGACTCTGAATCTTGAGTGGAAGGAAATGCCTTCTGTACCCTAGAGCCAAATGCCTAAATTTCAGCAAGGAGTAGGTGTATGAACACAGACCTGTGCTGAGTGGCATTTGTCCAGTCAGCTATCTCTTGGCAGCTCCCCCTTCAGAAAGGAGCAGGGAGTTTGGATAGCCATTTTGAACCAACTAACTCTGCTCGCTAGCTGTATAGGGAGCCTTAGTGCCTACTTCAGTGTCAGGACCTAATTTGTAGACACTTAAATTCTTTCTTGGAGTAATTCTTAATTGTTAGCCACCTCATTTCTACATACAGTTAACTACCTGTCTGCTTTGTACACTTGATTTAGACAGCAACTGCTTTGTTTATTCTCTGAATGTTACTGTAATACCACTCCATGTCCTAGGCATGGTGGAGCAATCAACTGCCACCTTGATTAAACTTTCACATATCCGCATTGTGCAGTGGTCACACTACATGGTTCCTTAAGGAGGGCATCATTCATTTAAAGTGGCTGGAATTTTCACATGCGCTCAAAGGAGCTTAATCGGTCGACCTCTATTAATGGTTGGCTTGTTTTATTCTGGACACCAATATGATACAGTTTGTCCCAGGGAAGAACAGGAGAGAGAAGGGACAAGTAAAAAAATGAAAGAAAAACACTTACTACAGCAGGAGCCATGGCGCAGCAGGGACAAGAAGAAAAGCTCGTGTGGCTCATTAGCTGCACCGTCGTTCAGCTGGGGCCAGCCGGTGACGTCACCTGCAATTGCTGGCCAGCAAAAATAAAGATGGTGGCTGGCTGAAGGAGCAAGGAGAGGGGAGCAGACAGGAGCGGAGTTCAGGCTCCGGACCCGCTCCAGGAACCCTCCTGGAGGGGAAGAGGAGCAGACGGCGAGCCAGGAGAAGATCCTGAGCTTAGGCTCAGTGGCAGCGGCGGTGCACAAGCCACCACCGGGCAAAGCAGGCTGGAGACACCCCCAGCAAGGACATGGGCCACAGGGAAAGGCATGCCAGGACCCAGAGATCTACAGGTGGGAGTATTGGGCATGGTTGGGAGGAAGAGAAGGTGTCCCCTGCAGAGAGAGCTCAGCAAAAGCCCAGGGAGAGCGCCGGGCGAGCAGAGCACCTGCGTCACCCATATGAGGGGTGCTTAACCCCATGTGGGGCCTGGCGAACCCACTGGGAGGGAAGACACTGCAAGAGGGAGAGAAGTGGGGTGGACAAGACCCACGAAAGGAATGAAGGACAACTGATCTAGTAAGGAGGAAGGGTTCCCCAGCTATATTATAGGGAAACCAAATTACTTGGCCTCTGCTCAGAGGAAACAAGGAAGGGAACCTGCCTGATACTTAGGGTAGTGGCAGAGGCAGGGACTTGTGGTTTTGGTTAAGTTTTGTGTCTTTTTTGTGTTTCCCCATGGTGAAAGGGTTGAGAAAGTGAGGCAGTGGGGTAGTATAGCCCACAGGGAGTCAAAGGGGCAAGTTGGACTCGAGGGCTGGAAAGCTCAGAGCAAAAACAAGCACCACAAGCTTTACCTACGGGTACCGAGGACCCATGAAGAGGGCCAGCAGAACAGGCCCCAAGAATCCCACTCCAATAGGAAGGAGGCTGAGAGGCACCATAACCATAAGACCAAGAGAAATATGGCGTGATCCACCAAGGTGTCGTGAGGCCAGGGTGTAGGGGTAGCAGAGCCCCGTGAGTGACCATTGGGCGACCCATGGACAACAGAGGGGCCCAGGATAGTCAACCCCTCCCACTGGGAACATTCAAAGTTGTGGCAGGCGGGAGAGGGGGAGAACTCCTGGAGGGACCAGCAACCCTGCCCATCCCAGGAGCCAGGAAGACACATGGTACCCATCACTCGGTCTAAGGCTGCACGGGAGAGGGTGTTAGAGACTCGGCGGTCACACAGTTGTTAGGTTTCTCAGGGTAGCAAACATTTTTACCTGGTAGCCAGTGCAGCAGGACTGAACTTCTATCCATAAATACAGACAAAGAATTAGCTGGTATTTCCCCAGTTGTTCCCAGCATCATACTGGGTGATCATGTGAATTTTCTGAATGAACCAGATCATGGAACAAAATATTTTATATCTTTATAGAAAAGTACAATGTAAACATTCATCTATTCACAGATGAGCCCAAGGTTAGCGGGCAACAGGGCTGTGCAAAATGGCACCATTCCATTTCAACTTGCGTTTTGAGGTTTCAACGGAACAGCATTTTGTTTTGAATTTTGTTTCAATTCAAAACCACTGTTCTGCTTTGTTTCATCGAAATAGTGATGCTGCTTCAACACTGTTTCAATGTTTTGCCCATAGGTTATAATGGGGAAACTTGAAACAGTCTCTCTCATCCAGCAAGCAGATGGGTGCCCACAACCTCAGGAGGGCTGCAGGGGCTGTGCCAGTCCTCCCAGGTCCCCTATCTGCCTGCCAGATGAGGGAGGGAAGCCAGGTGCTGCCACCTGGGACTGGGGAGCTGGGGAAGGGAACTGAGCCTGATTCCTGAGTTCCCCTCCCCAGCCTTAAGATCACACTGAGGAAGGCAAGCTAGGCTGAGTTGTCTCCCACCACCTGGCTGCCGGCTGCTTCAAAACTCAGAATGTTTCAAAACTTTCGAAACATTTTGACTAGCTTCATTTTGTTTTGAGGCTGTTTTGAAGCCCTTCATTTTGTTTCAATTTCGCTGTTTCGAGCTAGAAATGAGACAAAAGTGTCAAAATTTTGCACAGTCCTAGTAAGCACTAACATGAGAGATTAAGCCGCAATTACAGGCTAAATTCATGATTATGTTTTGCTGTAATGCAGAGAATGCTTTGAAGCTTTCTTTTCACATTAAATATTTTTTCAAACTCTATCCAGTTTCTTTCTCTGGCTTTCTTACATGCTTTCCCCCCATTATTATTCAGCCTTAACAGTCTCTACTTAAGTCATTTTTTCAAACGGTATCCATTTGTACCTCCCAGTTCCAGCTGAGGGATTCACCGGAACAGGGCAGAACTCTCTAAAGGGTAGCACACCGTGCTGGAGTTCATTCGTTCATTCCATGTCCATCATAACGTTGGTGTTGATGGGATTAAAGGAATTACAGATGACAGAACATGAAGCATAGGTCCCAAAGGCCGAAAGAGAGAGAAATAGACAGACAGAGTTGCTCAAGGTCACACAGGTTATTATTAGCAGGTTAGGGAATGGAGACTGGTCTCCCAGGTTCCACAATAGCTTGTCCCCACAACCCCCTGTCCCCCATCCCTGCATGTAGTTGTGCAAGACACCCTAAAAATCACAGCTGTAGACCTAATGGTGATTGAAACACCCAACCTGTGCCCAAGGACTGATTCTAAGTAGATTCTACTCTATCTGCTGATGATTACAACTTTGAAATCCAAGGTGTTAACATGTATTGCCCTAAAACATCCTTAAATGAATAGGTTTTAATAAGGAAGTCTGTACATATGGTGTGGACCATATCCTTCAGCCAGCAAAGCCAGTGCCTCCTGAATTACTTGTGCAACAAACTGGTTCATTCTGCATTGGCACTGATTTTAACTGCCAACAGTTTTGAGTCCACCCTCAACTCCCCTGCTGGTTCTAACAAAGAGGCACCCATACATGTGATGGAGCTCTGCTCTGACGCATGCTAATTAGCATGCATCAGAGCAAATTAGATCGAGTCTGCTGTGAGTCTGCTTGAGCGTCTATACATGTGTTCAGGGGCGGAGGCACTTTATTTAGAGTGGCTCTCACACCTGCTTTAATTAAAGCACCCACAGAGTCACATGTATTCAGTGCACTTCAAAATGGCAGCAGGGGTGCTTTAGCTAAAGCTTGTTTGATGAGCTTTAGTTAAAGCACCTCTGCCACCATTTTGAAATACAGGGACACTAAATATATGTGATGTGGTGGCTGCTGGAGCATGCTTATTAGCAAGCTCCAGCAGATTAGCAGACTCAATTAATCAAGTCTGCTCTGGCATGTGCTCCAGAAGCCTCCATGTCATGTATATGTAGTTTCCCCACATTTCAAAATGGTGCTGGGGACACTTTAACTAAAGCTTATCAAACAAGCTTTAGTTAAAGTGTCCCCACTGCCATTTTGAAGCATGGGATGCTGAATACACGTGACACTGCTCTAAGAGCCACTCTAATTAAAGCGCTCCTCACCTCCACCCAGGAGCATGTATATAGACACCCAAGAAGGTTTCACAGTTGTTCCCCATGTAAGGAGATTCTACTAGGGAAAGTTATATTCTTACGAACATACTGATTTTGAATTCCTAATACTTTAGGAAAAGTTCATGTTTCATTGTTTGTAAATCTAGGCCAAATACTAGATTACGCAGATTAACTCAGAAACTACATAGAAAATATGGTTAATTTCATTTCTGACCTGATTATCAACTCTTAAAAGCTTAGGAAAAGTTCACTTCTGACTGCAAAAATAATCAAAACTAACAAAAGTGACAAGATTCTATGATGGGTGACATAACTTGTACCCAAGTTTCTTTTTCCATGCAGTTTAGAGACTTGTTTTCCCCCTTTATGGCTTTTTTCCCATTCTTTAGCCAGGATCTCTACGATAACTCAATTTTTCTCCCTCAGTGTCCTAAAGCAAGCACAAAAAATACTCAAAAATCTAATAGGGTGTCCCATATTGAACCTGCAAATTCCCGATGATACTTCTAGTATTTATATATCTGAGAGGAATTTGAGGTGTTGTCTTTCCACTTTTTAAAGGATGAGTCAGTCTTCTCAAATGCACCATCCATCACCCCCAAAACCCTTTGTGTAGGTGCTCTTCACTTCTGCTGCCCTCAAAAGAACATTCTTTCTGAAGACCTTCCTTCTCCCTCCGAGAAATATGGGTACTGCTATTTTCTTTTGTCTTATTTCTAGTTGCTTTTCAACTTTTATCATTATTGGCAAAGTCAATTAAAAAAACATCAGAACATTTAGTACTTGTGAAAGCTGCCAGACTAAGAACAAAAACAATATTTATCCACAAACAGAGAGAGCATGGGCAGGAGTAGTTAAATACATCTTGACCTTGACCTGAAGAGGTCTGAATGGGAAAAAGGAGTCCATTAAAAGATTTCAAAGCGAGCTAGATGATTATGATTATGATCATCTAGTCAGACCTCTCAAGCCAGCATTTCCTTGGCAGTTCCTGCATCACCACAGTCAGTTCATGATTTGTGCATTCACTATCAATAGAGATGTTGTTCTTAATGGCAAGATCAAAACTCTTAGTCTTTAGTGAGGGTGGAGGTCTCAGTGGGACTATTCAGATGGCTAAAACTAGCTATGAGCTGCCTCAGTTAGGGCCTTCAGAAGGAAGGCAGTCTCACAGTACTGTCAAGAGTATGGTACTTACAAAAGGTTTCAACAAGTGCTGATATCAACAGAACTCTGTTTTTACCTACATAGGAATATACATCCAATACAAGTCAGTGTTAAGAATGAGTTAGTGTACCAAAGTGTGCATGCAGTACATCATGCAGTCCTAGCAAAAATACTCAGACTGGTATCTGTTCATTCACATAAGTTATATATTCTCTCAACACCCCAAGAGTCAGCATGTACTGACTTCTACAGCAATCACACTGTCCAAATGCTCCTTGTGGACAAGGCTTCTCTGATCAATGGAGCTGGACTCTCATTAGAACAAAACCAAACAAAACAACTTTGTCAACAGCAAAATTAGAAGCCTTTCATTTTTTTCCCCAGGAAAATAAAAATCCAAACACTGTAAATTTCCCACCAATTATTCAAAATGCAAATTGTTGATGCTCTTTCCTTCTTGCAATTATAAGAGCTGTTTTGCACAATAAAAGGTTATTAAGGCAATGCTTAATGGACTTATTCATAATTCTAAGCCAGCTTCATTTAAACTTATTGGACTGTTTTGAATGGAAATAATGATGCTCTAAAGTAAAAACCTATGTGGGTACACTACAAATTCAGATTTTTTTCAGCAATATCTGTTCCCATCATTTTTGTTATACCAACTTTACTGCTCTCATCTCTCTTGATTACATCATTCAATATTTTTCCATCAGCGCAGTAAAAGTGTTTTCCCCTGTTTTTGCTTGAATAACTCCTCAACTACTATTGTTGTTGTTATTTTTATTACCTTTCCTGGAATCCATTTACTTATCAAGGGTATCTAAATGCTTTCAAAACAAAAACTGATGCTATCAGACCAAGCAATATGTGAAACCATTAGACAAAACGAAAAAAAAACATCTAACACAATTCGTCATATGTGGAAGTAGCCATGAGTCCAGGCTTCCAAAGATCTTTCATCATTTTATGTTAGAAATAAGTTTAATCCAGAGTTACTAAAAATATTTTCCATGCTGCTTCATTCTATTCTAAAAATATGAAATAAGTTAACCTAGTAAAAACTAATTTACTGATTAACTTAAACCAGATCTTATCTGAAAGCATAACTAGCATGTTATTTGATTCAATATTGTTTGGTAGGTAACTTGTGTATGCAGACGAACAATTTTTTTCCAGTTCTAAAAGCTCTGCCAACTTCACTTAAGAAGTCTCTAAATTCTTGGACCTGAGAAGTTATTCCAATATATGCAAGGCAAATAATAAAGCACATCAATTTTTCTTTTGATCTCAGAGCAGAAAATGTTCCAGGAACAAGTCATGTACTCCAACAGTTTCAGCTAAAAAGATACTCTTTTTGTAGTCAACAACCATCTGAAGTCAGATTCCACTTTCATTAATAGGAATTGCTCAACAAGAGTTCAGAGACCACTGGATCATTACCAGTGAGTCTCTACATATATCCATTTACATTTGTCTTTTCATCTGGAGCACTTTTTCCTGGATTTTAAAATACAAAATGGAGGGGGTATAATACATGGGAAGCCAAGTCATTTTTTTCTATTCAAGTAAACATCAGTGAAAGTTTTGTCAAGGCACTTACTCAGCTTTAATTCTATGATTCTGTCAAGTGGCCAAGTTGAAAACCCAGGGAATTGCTCTAAATCTCTATGTATAAATTCTTTCATTCCACTACTGGGGCATTATTCTATCTTGTATAAAGTAAGGAAACTAAGACTAGCATTTGACTAGACCTGCTGCTATTGTGCAGAGGAGGAGGACTAAGACAAAGCTCTATTTCCAGGCATATTGGGGATACCCAGACCACAGCTGAAATAGATAGCAACTCGTGAGTACCAAATACTTAGAACTCTGTAGCTCCTGTAAGAAAAAGTCAAAGGAGGCAGAATTTTTCCTATTCATGGACAAACAGGTAAATGGGGGAATAAAAGCCAGGTGTAAAAGGGGGATAAAGCTGAATCCCTAAAAAGGATCCAACTTTATCAAAAAGAAAGAAATGGGCAGGAAATGGACTGAAATCATTGATGCTATGCCATAATATCCATCCAATTAGGAATTTAAAGACAAGCTGCTTCTGCTCTTGGATTCCGTAACTTAACGCAGAAGGTGGAGAGAGATGTTACATCTGAAGCATTTCCAAGTGCAGCTACACTTTGGAAGTGCTTCAAAAACAGGGCGTTTCAGAAGCTGACATAGGCCCCCTAGTACCTGGACTGTTTCAGAATCACCACTGCTGCATGCAGCAATATGCTCTTTAGCTCAGGGGTATGACTGGGATCTGCAGTGACCCATAGCTTTGCTCTTTCCCAGTACAGCAGGGAGGGGCAGAGCCAACATTAGGGAGTACTCTCCTGTCTGTTCCTCCAGCATCCTACCATTGTCACTAGAACCAATAGACCAGATGTGAAGAGCTCTGCAGAGATGGGGAGCACTAGTTCTGAAGATGGGGGGTGCAGGTCTCAAGCATCCCAGTTTTAGCAAGAGGAGGCAGGAAGAGAGTGCTCCAGGAGAGAGAAGGCAGAATGGACAGAAGAACACTCACTGACACAGTGCCTCATTCCCCCCTCCTCCCCTGCATGGGGAGAAGTAGGGTATTGTGGGATGCTGAAGATGCAAGGGATCTGTAGCACTCGATAAAATATTTGGATGCAACCTGAAGTGCTTCATTTTGAAGTGCCTCTATGACAGTACCTGTTTCTTTCAGGGTTCCATTTTCAGAGCATGCCAAAAGGTGTGTACATCTGTTCAGCTTGACTTTTGAAGTGCTTCAGAAGCATTTCAAATACTTCAAAATGTTATGTGTATTTATACCCACACTGTTCCAATTTTCTGCATCTGCAAAGGAGGATTTTGACAAGAAGTCTGAGGATAATCTTTGCCCAGGAACTTCTCAGTTTTGTGCCAAATCTGGTCCATTCCTCAGTTCAAAATCTTTGCTTTTAAAACTATTTTTGAGCTTGGGGGTAGTTATCCTCTTCCAAACATGATATGTTTCTGCAATGTTCAGCATTTAAAAAAAAACCTGTGAATTCCCTCTGAAACTGTCAGTATGGAAGCATCTCCTGGAACTTTATAGGGATGAAGCCATTAGGATGCTATAGCTATTATGCTAAAAAGCTACAGTACTAATAGAGAATATTATCTTTTATAGCTTTTTAAATCTGTCCCTCAGCAGAGATATAATTTTGTATTGAATTCTAAAGTAGGGTTAAAATATCTCAGAAAGCTGAAAAGAACATTCTACGAAGAAAGGAACTCTAAAACGCCTTAGTTTTATCAAGGTATCCAGGTTGTAGCCATATTGGTCTAGAGGCAAAAGGAATCAGAACTAGTGATAGAGGTGATATCTTTTATTACACCAACTAGATGTTTATTTTATAAACATGAAGAATGTTATCTTTTATAGTCTCAGATCCAGTTTCCAGATCCATTTTTCAAAGTTCTATTTTTCAAAGCTAAGAGAGATGGAGATGTTGAATCAGAAGAATGTTAAACAGAAGGGAAAGTCAGTGCATGACTAATTTCCTCACCATTTCTTACCACCACCTATCTACACTATAAACAAGGAAAGCTGTGCCATGAGAGTTATACCAGAAACTGGGTGCAAGTTCCATGCCTCTGAAACATCAGAATTGTTTTCACCTTATTCTCTGTGTTAGCAGAAATAAAAGGAATGTCTTTAAAAATCAGATACACCTTGAACACACTTTGAAACATTTTCTGTACAGCAGTGCAAGGAAGCTAAGGTATAAAGAACTTTCTGTGTCTGCTTGATTAAGTTTCCTCTAGTTTTCTGAAAGTTATGTCCTCTCATGTTTATGAATTATGCATTTTCTAGGCTATTTCAATCAGCAACTTCCTCCCAGATATAATCTCTTTAAAAAACATCTCATTAGCTCGTCTGAGATGCAAGATACCTAGATCAATCTTCTGCAGAACTGTTCAGTGTGGGGTTTCCCCATCCTCACCTCCTCCACTTTCAGCTGAAGAAACTGAAGCTACCTCGGCAATTAACTCATTGTCAACTTTGCTTACCACATCGATAGGGTTTCCAGCCAGGTGCTGTCTCAGGTTTGCTATAGCTTCCCTATTAGCAGAGCGAGCCACAGCTTTGAAGAAGTGTTCTACTAGATTATTCATCATATTTGATGGTCCAGTTACTGGTGGATCTATCATACAGACTAAGACTAGGGCTGTGCAAAGCTGCAGGTGGTGATTCGATTCTGAAGAGATTTGGCCCAGTTTGGTGGCCGAATCTCCAAATCCGAATCAAATCAGGGGACCAATTAAAAGGTCTGAATTGATTCGAAGCTCTCCAAATCATCGGAAAAGATTAGAAGAGCTTTGATGATTCAGACAGTCCTTGGTGGCTGCAGCAGGCAGCTGCAGCCAGACTCCAAGCTGGGAAGTAGAGGACAGGGGAGGGGGGGACTGGAGGAAGGGGGAGGGGTCCCCCACCCCCTGTATGTTCCCCCAGCCCCCTGATCCCCACCTGCTCCCCCAGCCCAGCAATGGCTGCCCTGCCTGCCCCAGCTCCCAGTCCCTTAAAAAAAAGCCCCACTCAGTAGGTGCTGCTGGACAGGGAGACAATCCCTGCTGTCCCCCACTGCCCCATGCTACATGGGGGGCTCTGCCATGAGCCCCCCGACCCCCACCCTCACTCCCCCAGCCCCTTGGCTGCCCTGCTTACCCCAACTCTGGCCCTTTAAGGAAAAAAAATGAGAAAAACCCTGGTACTCACCACTCCTGCAGCGGCCTCAGTGCTTTTGGGGGCTCATGAAGAGCTCCCCACATGGTGCAGGGCAGCAGGGATTGCCCCCTACCAGGCAGGAGCAGTGAGTCCAGGCTTTTTCTCAGGTTTTTTTTCTTAAAGGGCCAGAGCCGTGGCAAGCAGAGCAGCCATGGAGGGGTGTGTTGGGACAGCAGGGAGGGTTGGGGGGCTCATGCAGATCCCCCCATGCAGCGTGGGGCAGGGGGGCAGTGGGGATTGCTCCCCCAACCGGCATCACCCGCTTCTTTGTCTCCAAGTGCCAGGAGCTGGAGTGGGCAGGCAGCCATTGCCAGGCTGGGAGAGTGGGCAGGAGAGAGGCCTGGCCTGGGTGATTCAGAGATTCAGCAGTAGCCTAAATCTCCGAATCAGATTCAGCCGATTCAATGTGGGACAGTGATTCAAATTACCAAATCAAATCACTGCAGCCCAAATCAGCTGAATTCAAATCCAAAGCAAACACTAGCTGCTTCGCACAGACCTAATTAAGACCAAGTAGTTGAGACAGCTCCTCCCCTTTCATGACAGTCTGCTTCAATTTCCAGTGTTTACATTGCAGATCCTACCAGCACTTGTCTCTAGACATTGCTTATGCCCTGACTTTAAGTACCTGTTTTTTGCTATTAAGCCACAGGCCATCAAGTTTTAATACGATTCTGAGCTGTTGATTAAAATGGCGTGCTATTTCCTGAATGTCAAACAACATATGACAATAAAGTAGGCATAAAAGATAAGGAAAACCAATGTTCAGTTACTTCCGTACCAAATGCAAAGCACATATTGCTGAATTTGGAATGCTTTTTGCATTTACTTCAAGGCTTGCATCATTAAAATTGATGATGGTAATTAGTTTGCCTTTCAGAAGAAAGGAATTTGAATACTGAATCCTCATGGGTTTAGTAGTTTCCAGCTAGGGTATATTAACTTTTCTTTTGTTGACTCTATTAGTGTTTGTACTGGTTTTGGGGGTGTTTTTTTAATGATAGTGTAATGGTTCAAAAAGCTTAAGTGATTTTAAGAATAGTTCAGTATGTTCTTGATTAACAGTTTCTATCTAAAAGACACTGGATTTGTTGAAATGTCATAGCATCTCAAATTGTGGTAAGCACTGCAGAGATGTAGCAGAGAGTTATCCAGTCTATTTCCAGATGCGCCCACAGCCTTTGGTCAAATCGCTTTCTTCTGCCTCTGGTGGTCTTCAGCTCTTTACATTATCCTATAACTTAATGATCTAGCCCTCCAGCTAAATCACAGCAGTCCATCCCTTCCAGTGGTAATCAAAGTCCAAGAAAAAGAATAAGCTCAAACACCTTCACTCCCAAGACATATGGATACATAATAACCATATTAGAAGAATTAACCTAAAAATGTAGTTAGGGAACAGTTTAAAGCTCCACCATGGTAGAAACTCACCAGAAATACAGAGGACAGTTGGAAAAAGTTTAAAAAGAGAGCTTCAGCTTGTATCTGCAAGCAAAGATACCTAGCAAAAAAGAGAACAGTGAGAAGGTGGTGCTATTTTTTACAATAACCTTTTCTGAAGCCGTTGGTGTTAATGGAAAAACTACTAACATAGGCTGAGGAAGATAACTATTAGACCATATTACAGCCATTCCAAGATACTGCATTTTACAGGAAAAAATGAAATAAGTTTTACATTTTTTAATATATGGAGTACAAAAAGCAGATGAAAACAGAAGGATATGGTTTATTAGCCTTACGTGACTCACAGTCTTGTAATTTTGGCAGTAAGATGGGGGAGTGGGAGAGAAAGCAGCCTGAGAAGTCCCAAACACAGTCTAGGCTCAAGAGACAAATCATGCAGAGAGAGAGAGAGAGAGAGAGAGAGAGAGACTGATGGAGATGCTTGACAAGGCTATTAGAATTTGCTAAGCAAAAGAAGTCACCTAGTCCAGACTGAATTGGGGTGCGGGGGCGCAAGAGCCAGAACATTGTCTACACTATTAGAGAATCCGAACTACTGCAAAAGACCTGAACCAGAAAGGTACATGGGCTATGGACAGAAGTTACACATAAATCAGTTTAAGTGATCAGAAACTGGTTTAAACCTGTAACAGAATATCATTTCAGTGCACATAAACCAGTTTCAAAATGGCTGAAACTGGTTTAAGATAAACCTGGTTGAATGTAGTATCAGACTTAACTGACTTGTGTCAAACTGGTTTATGCAAGGTCTGTCCCACACCCCTTCCTGGAGTTAAATCAGGATCCTCCAGCATCCCAAATGCTTTGCAACTCTGGGTGGGCCTCTACTCTCTGCTCCAACCCAGCAGGGCTGGCCCCTCCCATCTGGTCCCTAGCTGCAGCTCTGACAAAGACTTTATTTATTAATTTATTCCCCACTCCCTTCCCTGGCCCATTGGCAGGGACCGCAGGCATCCTGGCATAGCCCCCTTAAGGCTAAGGGGGCAGGGAGGGGGTTACCCACCAAGGGACCATGGCCAGGGCAGAGCAGCCCCTTTCTGCACCCCCCCCACAAGGCGGGGAGGGGGGCTTTGTGTGGTGCTCGAAGGGGACTCTTCCCCTCCTCATCCCCCCCACCACTGTGTAGTGGGGCGGGGGGCTTTGTGTGGCACAGCCTGGCATGGCATGGCCCACCCTGGGCATGGGGAGTGGCTGTCACTGAGTTGCCCCCATGACCTGAGCCAGCCCCACTCAGCCCCAGCTAAGGCAGCCATATGGCGGGGCTGGCCCAGGCTGGGCTGCAGGGGTGGGGCCCTTCCCAGTGGCTGCAGCTCAGTGACAGCCACTCCCTGTGCCCAGGCTGGGCCAGGCTGGGCAGCACTGCACAGAAACCCCCTCTCCACCCCACGGTGGTGGGGGGAATGCAGAAGGGGAAGAGCCCCCCTATAGCACCATACAGAGCCCCCCTCCCCACCCTGTGGCGGTGTGGGGGGAAAGAGGAGGGGAAAGAGCCTCCCTCTGGGGCCCGGCAGCACCATACAGAGCCCTGCCTCCCCACCTGGAGTGGTGGGGGAGAGGGAGGTGGGGGAGAAGGAGGAGTAAGAGGGGGAAGGGTCCCCCTCTGGGGCTGGGCAACAGAGCTATGTGCCTAGATTGCTCCCGGCTGTCAGGTAGCCGCTGCAGTGGGCAGGGCTCTCCCCCTCGTTCTCCCCGAACATGGGGGTTTGGCCATGCTCCCTCTTCCCCCACCCTCCAAACCCATCCTCAGTCATAATCAGGCCTGCTGGGGCCTGGCCATGCCCCTCCCCACCCTTAACTGGGCTTCCCTATGAAGGGGGGCTTCTGGCCTGAGCCACTGCAGGCATGTGCCTGCATTACCAGAATGAAAAGTGAATGTCTATCCACTAGCAAATCAGTTCAGTCTCTGCAGGTTAGATTAACCTGCAGAAATTGAATCAATTCTGGCTCAGGCTTTTTAAATGTTTGTCCCTTACTATGGAGTTCCCAATTGGAGTCCACACAGCACATATGGTTGTGGCAAAAAAAACCTAAACCAAGAAAATGAAAAAGATACATGAACTGTAATATACTGCATCACTTTGTCAGAGTTTGCAAGCACCAGCAGAATGTGTACAACATGGTCAAAGGGAAGCACTAATAGAAATTCTTTGTAGGAGCCATGAACAACTTTGCAGCAGGAAAAGAATGGACTATCAACCCAAAGGCAAAAGGGATATTAATTTTAAGCTGGACAAAGGTGCACAAGCTAGTGCAGTGCCAGGAGCAGCAGTAGCAGGTAAACAGATAAATCTCAGGGCTTTCATTGATATAAAAGAAAATGTGTGAAGTAAACATATGGGTTAATAAAAAGTGAAAGAAAGAGTTTCTAATAGTACCAAGGGAAAAGTGCCCATTACTAAGTTAAAACATGTCAAAGTCCTTGATATTTTATTTCAGAGGCAAGGAACCAAAATAACTGAGGAAGAGTACAAGAACACCTCCCAGGGGAAAGGGGTATTGAATAGTACAGTGGGTCTTAGCTTTAAAACTTGAGGCACCCCTGGAAAGACTCGGGGCACCCCTCTGAAAATGCCAGCTCTTAGTTTTTATTCATTTTTTGACCACAGAAAAAGATAGAGCAATTCTTCTGTTATAAAGAACGCCTTTGGGCAAAATGTTTTTAATTCCTATTCAAAATCTCTAAGTTTATAATATGAATCACATTTGCACACCTAACAGTGCTAACATTGTGTGGCACCCTGCAGCACCCTTGAAAGGATCACTGGAATAGCTTAGAGCTCAACCGTCCCATGATTCATAGTTATAGGAATGTTCCATTCATCCTGAAGCAGAGCTTAGAAATTAACTGGACAGGCTCATTTCCCTAGGAATGTAGAACAAGTAGAACCATCACCAGAGTTGGTACACTGACTGGTCAGTGGAGGGAAGCGGAGAAGACAGGACTTTGCTGATGTATGGCTCCCAAAGAATTACTTAAGTATCTTAAAAGAGAACATTTCCTGCTAGCTAAAAGGGGCGATCTATTTGGAGATCAATAAGGTCAAAGAGCACAGGGATTGCATTCTTCACCTACAGGGAGAGATCTGTTAGTTACAGACACACTGAAGCCTCTGACAAAAGTGCAGTAGAGACAAATCCAGAGCTGTATTATATGCTTGCCAATATAATCAGTAAATTGCCTGGTTGGAAGCCAATTAATATGGACTGTGACTGCCAGAATTACTGCTAAGAATGAGACCCTGCATAAAGTAATTAACACGATTAGCGCAGATGGCCAGAAAAGCATTTCTCCAACCATTATCAGTTTAAGGGGAAAGCACTCTGTGCTACATGTGTTTTAAAGGTATCAAGATAGCAATTCCTAAAGTGCTACAAAACATATTAAAGGATATGTAGAAATCATTTAGGGAGATAAAAAACCAATGCAAGGCCAAAGGTGTTCTTTCTGCCTTCAAAATAGACAAAGACATTGCAGAAGCTGTTGTCAAAAATACAGGCCGTGTCAAGAAAGAAAGCCCGGGATGGTGAAACAGGATGGTGACCTCCTACAACAAAGTAGGGATAAGATTTATCAGACTGGAAGAAATAAATTATGTACTTCTGCTAGAGTACTACTCTCAATTCTCTGAGATAGCCTTACTAGAATATGTAACAATTAAGGCTGGTGACCATGCAAAACAAATCTGTTTTCACCATGGTATACCTGATACAACACTGCCAGCCAAGAGGCCACAATATACTGGTATGAATTTGCAGAGTAGTACAACTTCCAACACATCTCTGTTCTGCTATGTCGCCATGACCCTAAACCCAACCAGTTGCTGGAAAATATTATCAAACTAAATCAGAATGCTACCAGAAAAGAGCATGGAGTCAGAATTTGCTCTGTATTTTGCCTTGTTAAACAAACAGAATGATATGGATGGAGCTTGGATTGTAGCTGGCTAATGTTTTTTTTTCAGAAGACTGAATACATGAAATGCCTGAGCTCTTAGACACTGACATCAGAGTGCCTGGGGACGTGAAGATATCTCCTTGTAGGCCAGGGTTTTTAGTCACATACATCATGCTCATGTGAGCCTTTTCTTCATTGCCTTCAATAGAGGAAGTGGGTCAAACCGGGCACAGCTAAAGCTGAGCCTTAAGGCCAAGCACAGACATTCAAAAAGCCTAAGCCTGAATTGATTCAATCTTTGTAGGTTAGTCTAACCTGTCTAGGCTGAATCAGTTTGTAAACGTGCAGACATCCTCCCTTGACTGAAAAAATGCAGGCACATGCTAGAAGCTAGGTGGTGCTAGAGCAGCCTTCTCTTCCACAGTGCTGAGCTGAAGCGGGGCATGGCCAGGCCCCAGCAGGATGCTCGGATTAGGGAGGGGTCCCCACCCCCTCACTGGTCAGCAAGGGAGCCAGCAGGGAGCATTTATCACCCCATCAGCAAAACCAAAGGGTCTCTCATTAGTTCAAGCCCTTCTTAAACAACTTGTTCCAAAGAAGGAATGAGGGACATTACCAGCTGCCTGTTGATTAATTCCAAAGAGCCCTAAGTGGCACTGTTCTGTCTTCCTTGTTTCCTACGGCAGGGACCGTAGCCAGCATGTGGTATCCTAGCTAAAGCTGAGAGGTGTCTGTGTAAGGCAGAAGTGAGGAGGGGAATCCCTGCTTTGGCAGGGTGTGGTGGGGGAGAGCAGAAGGCAGCCAGGCAGATGTCCTGTACCTACAATCTCTGTTGGACCTGCAGCCAGGGAGCAGAGCAGCGGGGCCAGCCCTGCTTGGTTGGAGCAGAGAGCAGAGGCCCAGAGTTGCAAAGCAAGTAGGATGCTGGAGAATTCTGATTTAACTTAAACCAGGAAGGGGTCTGGGACAGACCTTGCATAAACAGTTTGACCCAAATCAGTTAAGTCCAGGGTGCCTTGAGATCTTTTCAAAGGTGCCACAGGGTGTGGTGGATTCCAGAAACCTGTTAGGTGTGCAAATTTGAGTCCTAAAATAAACCCAGAATTTCAAATAGGAATCCATAGTGTAAAAAACCTTTCTGACCTATTGCGGGCCTTGAGCTCTTTATCAAAAACAAAATTGTTCTATTATTTTTCCATAGCTGAAATATGAGTGAAACATAAGAACTACCAATTTTCTCAGGGGTGCCATGAGTCTAACAAGGTTGTGAATCGCTGGACGAAATGAAAGCCAGCCAGACAGGCATGGTTGGAAAAAAAATGGGGGAAACAGAACACTTACCTGTTTGCCTCATTTGACATTATGCCCTTGAATCAAGCCCTCTGTTCTTAACTTTATCACAATTTTAAATCTGTACTATAAATCATATCATCCATATATGCAAGACTTATTCCTTTGTCCAAACTACCAATTCTAAAAATGTGGGAACTCCCCAACCTATCCTCCCACCCGTAAAATCACATTTGTTTTTATACCTACTTACTCTATCACATTCACTAGCAGGGGTGAAATCTTAATTTCCACCATGTGGGCAGTGTAGGTGTTTTGTTTTTTTGTTTTGGTTTGTTTTTTGGTGTTTTTTTCTGCTTGAGCACTTTGTGTTTTCTAGCATGAGCATGGACTGAAACAGAATCTGCAGCTGTGTTTTCTTGGATGATGGAATACATAGACTGCTTATGTTTGCTGTGAATCATGTAATACACAATGGAAATGGATGTTTTCCTTAGGACAACAAACTTATTTTGGAAGACTGACGCAATTTGCTTGAGAGATGTGAAGAGTAGAGAACAAAGGTGCAAAATTTACAGCTGAAAGTTATTTACATTCCAGGACTAGGAAATAGATTTTATCCTGCATTGTGATTATTCTTAATTGCTTAATTCTGTTAGGCCTTCTGGAGTTAGTTTGAGGCTGACAAATGCAAGGAATATGATCTATAGTCTATCATCTATATTTCTGAGCTCCAAATTAACTAAAACCAGAGACAAGAAAAAAAAAACTTGAGCAGTGTTAAGTAGGGCAGGACACAAGATAAAAATAAATAATTTAAAAAACCCTTTAAAATATTAGAAGTTATTTCCATTTTTCAGGGCTTCAAATGAACGAACTGCTGTTTCAGGAACAATTTTTAGGATTTTTTTAGTTGAAAATGTTACCCAATTTTTTCATTTACTAGCATATCAAATGAAATATTTTAATTACATTCTTGTAAAAGATTGTGACCTGTTTTGAAAGAAAACTGTTTTTCATTAAACATCTCTTGGGGGAAAAGGAGTATTTTTCTGGAATTTTTTTGTTCTCAAAAATCTTAACAGCTTTAGCTTACAGAAGAGACTAAGGAAAACTTGACAATAATAAACAGAAGATAAATTAGACAGTCCTTATATTTACTTTGTTATAATACAAGTATAAGGGGGCATTCAATGGTACCACAAGGCAGAAAAACAACAAGAAATACTTTTTAAAATAAAAATACAACCAGGGCATAATTACCATGCAGAATTTATTTGCACCAGCTATCATTAAAGTCAAGATCATAGCAGGATTAAGAAAAGGATTAGATATATACCCAGCTAATGAGTATAAGTCCTGTTGCCTGAGACAGGCTAAAAAAAAAATACCCAAATCATGTGGGATATAATTCTTTTTTGCTCCAAGGCATAAACCATCTTGTAATTGACAGAGGAGAGGAAGAATCTTCCCCTATGACTAACAAATTTTGCAATTCTTAATGAGGTTCCTGGAAAATTACTTTGCAGCATCTGTTATAGACCATTATCAGAGACAGAATATTGGACTGGAAGGACACTGGACTGGTTTTGAAAGGCTGTCTCGGTGTTTCTTTGACACCCAAGTATCCAGCCTCTCAATCAAGTGTCACATCATCTCCCTGTTTTAATACTTCAGGTAAACTCCAGAACCACTTTAAATACCTTTTGTTTTCCTTATCTAGGATGTGAGAGACGTGAACTTTGTTTACTACCAATCAATAGATTGAACAAAGACGTCATTGTAACTACAAAGCAGTAGACATGTAATATTAACAGTTCCCTGGCCAGAATGAATGTACAGTGAACCAACCTGTGTTGGTCCAGAATCAAGTCTTTGTTGACTGAACAAGAATTATGATGATTTTCCACTGACCTTGATGAACTATGACATCAAGTACCACCATTTAAACAATGGAGTGTTTTTTGTGCGTTTGTTTAATGCACTGCACCTCCTCTGCCACCACCATGCTCACTCTTCCTGATAAAATAAAAAAAATAGGAGATTCTGCTCACACCCTAAATTCTTAAACTAACAACCCAAGCATTTTGGTATGGACTCCAAAACCTGGAAATCAGTGCCCAACCCAAAACAGCTTTGCAAAGGTATCACTCCCATAAATTATATTATCTTTTACACATTAATGGGAGTTTTGTGCATTGCTGATGCACTCCCATAGCAGTTTATCACTATATTGTGCAGAGTAGAAGTCAGACTAATTTTTTTGGACTTTAAAATATGTATCAATTTCTCCTATTCTGGTGCTTGCTGTGCCATCAGGTTTTCAGCAACAGACACAGGCCTCTATTGAAGGAGGAGCTAAGCACTATGGTTAGACTCCATCATTATGGGCAGGTTAAAAATAGATTTTTAAACCCAGCCACTGAGCCTAGTTTTACCTATTGCTTCTACAGAATAATGAATAATATACGCTCACTGCCAGCCTTAAGCAGTATAAGCTCAATGCCTACCTGCACTGGGCTCTAAAGGCTGCAGCTCAAGGTCTTCATGAGAGTTTAACACTCATGGGGTACACCCCCATGAGCTGGAATGTGCATTTCCCTGGGGGGGAATATGTGATGTGGCTGCTGCTTGCCCCCAGGAAAAGCTCATGCACACGTGCTCTGGCACATGGTCCATTGCCTTGGCTAGGGTAGAGGAGCACCTGGGCTGGCTTCAGCAGTTTTACTGGGGTCCTGCAGGTTTCCAGGGGCTGCAGCTGCAGTAATCTGGCAGCATGGAGCCTGGCAGGCAGCTAGAGTGTGAATCTGTCTGGCCGGTGTCCAGTTTCTGGCAGCACATGCTGCCGCCACATATGCTGCCCCACTTTTTTTAAGGCATGGGTTTTTTTGACACTGGGATCTCTTGGTGTCAAACACCCCCTTGCACTGCAAATTAGCAGCACGAGGAACACCTGCGTGTGTGATGTGCATCTGTGCTTGTCTGGACTTACCCTGCAAGTTTTATTGCAGTTATTGACTTCCCTTTCCTAAGCCACTATTTGCCATTTTACTGTGAACCATAAAACTTCAGCCACATGCAAATGTGTTCAGTTTCTACTGGGAGAATCATTCTCCCATTGAAAAAATTGTGCAGATGCTCAACCTTTATTCTTCTGGAGCCAAAACGGCTGCTCCAGGAACAAAAACATCCAGGAAGAACCAGGATTAAATTGCTCAGCTGAGCAGTGGGGGCAGTGATTTAAAAAGCTGGTAGGGCTGGGATTCAGGTTTCAGGAAGCCTCTAAGCCCAGCTTCCTGCCCCTTTGGCTTCCTCTTCCCACCTATGCCTCCCAGCTGACCCAGAGCAGTGCTCCAATCATGGAGCTAGAGGAATTTCTGTACAGTCCAGTTCCAAGGCAATTTTTCTACAGGAAGGAACTTCTAAAATATTAAAAGGAAACTCAGACAGTGTGTTTGCAAGTGACATGTCTTCCTACTATTAAAATCCTACTACTTGTTGATTGGCCCCAACAAACAGAAAACTTCCTGACCCCCACTAAAGGAAGGCCTTCTCATGCTCAATATTAGGTATATTTTGTGCTGCCTTGTAGGTATCCATTTTAACCCCCCAAAAACCTGCAATTGCTCAGTCAGAAATACTCCTGGATTTGCATGCAAGAGCCGAGTCACAGCCCCTGAAGAAAAGGAAAGTTATTAAAAGGGTGGATGAATTCCCACTCCAAAAATGGTGTTTGTTTGCTCCAAGGAGTCTGACTGACTACTGGATGTTCCCTTTGCCAATAAATCCAATTAATATGGATTTGGGAGCCTGTTTAAAGCTGATTTTTTTTAACCGGATTCAGCCACATCCCATTATTTGGATTTCTTAACTAACTTTTTTTTTTGGATATCTGGAAAATAAAACCAAATAAGGAACAATGTGCACTATCACTCTAGATAATTTAGATGTTATTACTGTGTGTGGAGGGGAAGGGAGGAGGGAAACAAAATGTACAAAAATTTCCTTACAGGAGGCAAGTGCAGTGCATCTCAAAGATCCTCCACTGTGAATTCTCACCCAGATATTGTCTTTTGTTGTCTGGTAATCCAACCTCTTATACATGAGGGAACAGTGTAAGAAATCAATATAAGACCGACATGTAGCATAATTAAAATTTTGTGCTTGTTTCCTAAAATGGTGGTGTGAAATTCAGACTGTTTGTTCTCAAAAATATATTTGCTCATGATGTGGTACAAGACTCAGGTATATGCACAGTTCAGTTCTCATCAACAGGGAAGCCAGGTTTCACGATCTGTAACTGAAAAATTCTCTTTCCTCACTTGGGATGTTGAAGTGGCGGCACTCTGCATTAGGGCTGTGCAAAGCTTCAGTCCCTGATTCAATTAGACAGAGATTCGGCCTGATTCAGTGGCCAAATCTCCAAATCTGAATTGAATCAGGAGACACGTTAATCTCTCTGAATCAAAGCAGAACCCTCCGAATCAATCGGAGAGACTCGGCGAATCAGACATAGACACAGCTTTAAATGATTTTTCTACATACCTCGAGGTACCAGGAAGCTCCTAAACACTGTGATGCTGGGGCAGATGGAGAGTCCCACAAGAGTGCAGGGGGGATTCCCAGCACACTTGGCAGCAGACCCAGAAGTAGACCAGAAGCACTTCCAGCCCACTTCCGGGTCCACTGGGGAGCAGGTGGGGACTCCCCCAAACTCTCCTGGCTCAACGACTGCTGCCTCCTGGGTCTGGGGGGGCACCCAGGGTCCCCCCACAGCTGATCGCCAAGCCAGTGAAGTACAGCGGAGCACCCCAGTGCACTCTCCAGCAGACCCAGAAGTGGACCGGAAATACCTCTAGTTCACTTCCAGGTTTGCCACCAAGCACGTGGAGGGCCTCCCCGCACTCCTGTAGGACACTTCATCTGCCCCAGCATTGCAGCATTCATAAGCTGCACCTGGTACCTCAAGTTACGTCAAAAAAACATTTAAAGCTGTGTCTATGGCCAAATCGCTCATTCTCCAAATTACCATCGAAGCTTCAGATTCAAATTCAGCCAAATTGAATTGGGGACAGTGATCCGAATCAACAAATCTAATCACTGTCCCCATTTCGGGCTGAATCTGGATCTGAATTGAATACAGCCTGTTTTGCAGACCCCTACTCTGCATCTCTAAACCCACAGCCCATCACCAAACAGGTGTCAGTTTTTTCTCATTTATTGCCATCCAGATGAAAATTAATCCACATTTATGTAAATGTTCTTCATCCTTCACTTAATATTTGGAAAGGATGGCAAGGGCTTATACCTTGGCCCGTGCTTAATGCATTGTTCATGCATTTCAACAGAATAATGGCATTCAAGTCAGGAATGAATCATTACATTTTACGAAAGTCCTGACCCCATCTCCCTAGCAAATCAGCGTAACACTTTTCAGCACTCTTACACTGATAGGTTTGAAAGCCATCAATAATTTACATACTTGGTCAATAATTAAAGTGTCCTGGAATGTGTATACAACAGAATAAGTGCCTTGGTTCTTTAAATCCAAAAAGATACCTTGTTGGCATGAGCACAACTAATGGCTTCATAAAACCTAACAGGGAATACTGAAATTTAGGGATTTTAATGTTTTGATGGGAACTAAACAGGCTTCTACACTTCAGTAAAGTTATCATGGAAATAGTACATTAGGAACAAGCAGAGGTTAGGAAAGCAATAATGTATTTCCAGGCTTCAATGAATCTGCTACCTCAGAACAACAAATCTCAGCTCCTGGAGTTAAAACTATATGAAGAGCAGGGAGATGACTGTACTAGTGAACTTGCTTGACTTATTCATTTACATCTTAGCTTCGATTTTGTTTGGAAGGAATCAAATAGTGTTATGACTGGCAGTGGTCCAAAAACAAAGTTAGTAGTATCCATAGCAAGGAGACCTTATACAGAAGTTACAGTGGCTACGGGCCTCATCCTGACTGTTTCAGGAGAGCCAAGACAGTTTATACCGAAAGAGAAGACCCTCAAACAATACTTATAATTCCCTGCAGCATTCTGATTTTAAAGGGTTTGTGTAATATGGTTTATACAGACTTTGACAAGTTTTCCACTCTGATATATCATTAAAAAAATTCTGTCATTTCACACACTTTCTGGAAATACTGCATTATGCAGTTGCACAAGTTATGGTTGCTAACAATTTTAAAAATCAAGACAAGCCAATTTTTTCCTCCTTCAAGTTTAAAGAGCCTTAAAATCAACACTTCTTGCAGTGACAGACCAGAGCTGAGCTTCAAATTCATCTCCCCTGCCCCAAGAAAACCCTATCATTAATTTCTGCCATCAAACCTAGACCAGCAGGTTTTTAGCCCACACTTCTACTGGGCAGAGAGTGAACCATAGATTTCTCTTAGCCTTCCCTATCTCGGGGAAATAGATTAGTGATACCACTGTTCAGGCTTGTCTCTTCTGCTGCCACAGCATTTCTTCTAAATCTTGAAAGTGAATCAAATGGTAATTTGGCTTTTGATCAGGAAAAGAACAGAACAAAATCAACAGATTGTGATTTAACTGAGGTAAGGAAGTTTTGTTCTTTAATTCAACGTAGTAAGGATTTGACCCAAATTAACCAACCAACCAAAATCCTTTAGTTGTAAAGCACAAAAATGTTAACAAAAACAACCAACAAAAAAAAACAAGCAAACAACTAAATCCACACTTCCAAGAAACCTCTAGAATATTTATATGTTCTGACTAAAGTTAGATTTTACCAAAGATGCATCTCCATGAACAATGGTGATGCATAGGGGGTGCAATGCCAGCTGCGAAACTGGAAGTGCTGGCAGAAGTGCCAGCACTCCCAGCCTGGGCCCTGTGCTGGCTCCAGGGTCACCCATCAGGGCTGTGCATGGACCACACTGGTGTCCCAAGATGGTGACCAGGGGGCAGGGCACCTGTCAAGGGGCGGGGCACCTGTCCAGAGGCGGGGCTACCCACACAGCCCTCGACAGCCTGCCAAAACTGGGTAAGCGGCCCTCCACCCAAAATAATTGCCCGCCCCTGTTACACAACCTTTCAGGCACAAAGCTCCTGTGCTCATTATACTTCCTAGTACTTGGTATCCCTGTGTAGAGAAGCCCTTAGCCCAGGGGTGGGCAGTTATTTTGGGCAGAGGGCCACTTACTGAGTTTTGGCAAGCCATCAAGGGCTGCATGACAGGCAGTTGGGGGCAGATAAATATTAATTTTCTAAATTTTTTAGGAGCCCTGCGGGCCGGATAGGATGGCCTGGCATGCTGCATCCGGCCCCTGGGCCGCATTTTGCCCACCCCTGCCTTAGCCAGACATTCCCTGTTACTGTGTGTGGTGATTTTGTTGTTCTGGCAGCTCTAGTCCAGAATCCTCTGAGTTCAAGCACATCCTTAAGGCACGATCTCCTGGAACATACTAAGCACACCTGAGCATCAGCAGACCCCTGCAGAGATGGAGCTGCTGTTCTTTTGATGAAATTAGACATTCTATTATCTGGTGCAGGTGGGAGACCTCACTCAGATATACTATAAAGCATTGCTCCTTCACACCTCTTTTCCTAGACTCATTGGGAATGTGTTAGCAATTTCTTCATAGGGCTATAAGGATAGGGAAATGGTTAAAGTATTTCCTGTCCTCCTTTGCTGCCTATCCATCATATGTCAGGCAGAATCTGTGAAACATTTTTAGATGGTATATGCCTCGAGTGCTGTTACTTCCTCAGGTGAAACCTCTTCCTCAACTTTTCATTGTGTGTTTTCCCTAGCTTTTTATTTTGGGGGTGTCATCCAATCCATTACCAATGGATCCATCAAGACCACAGCATCAAAACTGTTGTCAAAAAAGAAAGTTAACCAATTTAAAAATCTAAGTAGCAGATGTCAGAGAGGAAATTTCTCATCTGAGGCATACTTAGTGAATATAGGGACACATCTCCTCAGAATGACTTCTGCTGGCACTTGCGATCTCCTGTGGATGATTTTAATTTATGTCTCCTGTTCCAATTACTTTCATTTATTTTACTGACAGTTTCCTCTTTAGAACTCCTTTTGCTCTCTCCCTTTATGAAAAGGAGAAGCTAAAATTCAATAAAAATTCCAATTCTATATTTGGGAGAAAGCCAATTGACTGTGTCATAATAGCAAGATACTATTACAAAACATTTTACTATGAAACTATTACAAAACATTTTACTTTCTAACAGTACCAGAAGGATGTTAAAAACAGTAGCTATTAGAGATACATATTAGGCCTGTGCAAAGCGGCTAGTATTCGCTTCGGAGTTGGCCAATTTGGGGGACAGCGATTTGATTCAGTGATTCAAATCACTGTCCCAATTTGATTCGGCTGAATCTGAATTGGCCAGGCCCATCCCTTGTCCACTCTCCCAGCCCAGCAATGGCTGCCCTAGCTGTCCCAGCTCCCAGCACTTGGATAAAAAAGCCCCGACTCATTGGGTGCTGCTGCCCCCCACTGCCCCATGATGCATGGGGGGCTCTGCACAAGCCTCCCAACCTCCCCTTGGTCCCCTAGCCCCCCCCACAGGTGCCCCACCCAGGCCAGCTCCAGCCCTTTAAGAAGAAAAAAAACCCCCAAAAACCCCCCTAGACTCGCTGCTCCTGCCAGGCAGGGGGCAAACCCTGCTGCCCCCCATTGCTCCATACCACGTGGGGGGGGCTCTCCCACAGCCCCCCAAAGCCAAGGCCAACTTAAGAGTGGTGAGTCCCAGGGCTTTTCTCATTTCGGGGGTTTTTTTTCTTAAAGGGCCAGAGCTGGCCCAGGTGGGGCACCTGTGGAAGGGCTGGGGGAGCAGCGGGGATCACCCGCCACCCAACAGTACCTGGTGAGCACCAGGGCTTTTTTTTTTTTTTTTTTTTTTTTTTTTTTTTTTTTTTTAGGTACTGGGATTAGGTCTCAAGTACAAATCTAAATGGAAAATCATAACTAAGCTGGTGAGTTTTAGAGGGGGTGGGAGAGGGGGAGGGAGAAGAGGTGGCCTGCAGGAATCAGCCTTTTGGCCCTAGGCTCTTAAATCATACTGATCAGTGCCCTGAAAGAAAACATATTACCTCCATAGTTGGCCCCAGTGCAAGCACTACAGGAATACTATGTTCAGTTACAGTGTCAGCAATTCAGGAAGTGTCTTGATAAACTGGAGTGGGTTCAGAGAAGAGCAATAAGAACATTTAAAGGATCCAAAATCATGCCTTCTAGTGGGAGACTCCAACAGCCCATCCATTTAGCTTTCCAAAGAGAAGCTTAAGGTTTTGTGTGATCATAATCTATCCACACCCATCATGGGGATCAGAACTTTGTCTGAAGAGACCTAAGAAGATACAGCATTGGGAAACGGATGTTAGACAAATTCAGACTAGAAAAGGGTTGTTGTTTTTTTAAATGACATGGGTAATTAACCACTGAAACAGCCTTGCAAAGGATTCTCCAGCACTAGATAGTTTTAAGGCCCACTTGATTGTTTTTCTGGAAAATAAACTTTAATTTAAGCAGAATTAATTCAGAAGTGTCTAATGGCCTGTGTCACACTAGATGACCACAATGGTTCCTTCTGGCTTTATAGTCCAAGAATAAATCTTGACAAAAGGGTTTTTTTGTTTTGTTTTGTGATTTGTTTGGGGGGGGGTTGAGGGGGGAGTAGGGAAGGAATGTGGTTGAGGGTAGAAAATATTTTGCTTTTTTCAATCTGCATTTATAAGCCACCTAGCCCTTTTAATATATTTGCTATATAACATTACATGCTTAACAGGAAAGTACAACCAAATTATTGAGGTTTGGCAACCTTAAAATGACATGTCTCGGCACCAGAATACCTAACTCCTGTTCTCACCAAGGTACCTGACCTTGCAACAATGTGCCCTGCCCAAAAACAGCCAGAGTAGTATTTGTGTAATTTAAAACAGTATTTTTCCATCCTTTTCAGGATATTGGCTTCTTATTCAAAATAGCAGCAACAGCAACAACAACATTTAACATTCCTCCTTTTCTAATAAATGAGAAAAAGAGATTTTTCATGGTAAATATATATTATCATACAGCAATAGTATTACCTAATGCGGGTTTTGCGTGGTTGAGAAAGAGAATACTTGAGCTTGAGATGTACGCAGGAGTAGAAAAACAGGACACTGTGCCTTTTACCTTTTATTCTAAAGCCTACCATTGAGAACCACTGGTTTAAGGAATGAACTGATATCTTAGCTATTTAGAATTTGCTACTTAAAAGGAAACAGAGGGTAAAGCTCTCGAGTGGTGTGCTGCTATGAACTATGCATCCAGCCTTTAAAGGTTACATCAAATTTTAACAGCTAACCACTGTTATTACTATTACCATGCAATTAATAATGTGTCTAAATCATCTTAGATACTTTGATCTGTTTTTTTGAGGTTATTAATATTTCAAAGCTGTTTAGATTACATAAAATGTTGTACATGAAGTGATGTGATGAGACAAAGAAAAAAATGAAGGCTGAATAAATAAAGGCTGTAGACTGTTTCTATATATAATTTATATGTAACCTGGGTGGTAGTCAGCTATATACCCACCACTCCGACTGAAGGGATTTGAGTGGGTATAGGAGTGCTGTGGGAGGTGCAGCTGCTTGCAGTGAGCAACTCCCCTCCTCTCCTTACAGAGCAGACCCAGAACACGTGTTGAAGCTTAACTGTAGAACAACTTTAATATCAAAAATTGCAGTAAGAATGTGACAGATATACAGGGGACAAAAGGGGGACTCGATCGATAACCTCCATACATCCTCATACACTACAAGGGGAAGTCAGATAACAAAGCAGAAGACACAGGTTCCAAAACATGAGGCACAGGTTCCCAAAATGTAAGGCGCAGGGTTTTACAACACCCAGGAGGTGGGGGGGAAAGGAGCTGACAGTCCTAAAACCCCCCAAGGTCCTGGTACCCCAGCTGTCCCTCTAGTCTGCCCCAGACACCGCAACTAGGGTTGCCCAGGAGGAAGGGGAGGAGAAAACAGAGGAAACCCTCCTCCCCTTGGAGGTTCCCTGCCACAGCGGCTGGGTGGGGAGGAAGGGAGTGGAGACCCTAGTTGCCGGGCACCCTGAAAAAGAACCCTTCTCCCCAGAGGGGATTCCCTCTGCCTGGCTACTCACCCCTCCGCCAGGGCCCTGGGGAAGCCATCCCAGTCCCCAGAAGTAAGTGTTCCTCTCATGCAGGGGAGGAGGGAAGAGAAATGGAGACCCAAACTGCTTGTGGCTTCGGTCAGTGCTGGGACCCGCTGTGTGCCACCTGTACACAAAGTTTCCAGCCTCCTGCCGGGGCCAGATGCCCGAGCCACCATCTGCAGCTCAGGGCTTTTTGTCCACACCAGGACCTGCCATGTGCCGCCTGTGTGCCAAGCTCCTGGCCTCCCGCAGGGGCTGAGTTCAAGCCACCACCTGTGGCTCAGGGTTTTGGTCCCCACTGGGACCTGCCACATGCCGCCTGCACGCCAAACTCCCAGCCTTCTGCAGGGCCAGGAGCCCGAGTCACCATCTGCAGCTCCAAGGCTCAGGGCCCTCTACGCGCTGCCTGTGAGCCGAGCTGGCTGAGCTGAGCCACCACCTGCAGCTCCGATCCTGGCCAGGAGCCCACCACACACTGCCTGTGCACTGAGCACCCAGAGTCAACCCGCAGCCTATGGCTCCAATCCCAGCCAGCAGCCCACCGTGCACGGCCCATGAGCCAAGCAGCCAGAGCTGAGCCGCCTCCTCATGCTTCAGGGCTTTTCTAGGGGAACCACTCTGCCCTGCTGGTCAGCTCTCACCAGCTCTTCAGGGCCCCTCTTCTTCATCCCTCCCCAGTCTCTCTCCAAAAGCCAAGTGCACTGCCCCTTTTATCCCTCCCCAGGGGGCCAACAGGCCAATAGGGGGACAAGAGGTGAGTCTTCTCTCTAGTCTGGTTCTCTACCTAGCCCCTGGGTGGGGGGGAAGGGGCAAGCCTCTCCCTACTATGGGCCTGATTGGTGGGGAAAAGGAAATCCCCCCCCACCAATCAATTTTGAACTTTCCAAGACCACCCAGTGCCAAGCAGCAGCTGGCAAGCCCACCATATATATTAATATTATATAGATATAATATTTATTTATAAGTCTGTAAGAACAGGCTACAGCCTTAAAACTTCAGGTAGGCAAGTATTTGTCATAGAATATATATTTTATATACAGTTTATATAGACAACAATATGTTATATTGTTCTCTATACACACTGTATATAAAATATGACATATTGTTCCCTATGTACATATATAAAATACAATATATGACATGATATATATTATAAGCTGGAGGTTCCTGGCTAAAGGGTCTTTTTCTTCTGCTCAGGGTTGGACCAACTGCCATATTTAGAGTCAGGAAGAAATTTGACCCCATGGTCAGCTTGGTACAGACTGTGGGGGATTTTGCCTTCCTCTGTAGTGAGAGGCATGGCTCAGGATCTCTTGAGCATTTGTGACCTGTTCATAGAAGCAGAATGTTGGCTGCCATGGTTTCCCTGCTTTATCTTCATGAAGTCATAGGAGATGGTTGAGGTACCAGAGACTGGAAAGGGCCAACATGAAGCAATGCTGTTATTTAGAAAAGGGTAAAAAGAAGGACCTGGAGAGCTACGGATATGGGCAGCGCTAGGGTTGGGGCTTGCAGAGGCTACAGCCACCCCAAAATTTGCCTTACTCCCCTCCCATAGCCACTCCTCCCAACACCACCACTACCTAACTGCATAGATAAACCCGCCCACCCTCCACAGGTAAGCTCATAAAGGCATGGCACTCTCAGCAGGGGTGGCACCAGCCTCTTTCCAGCAGGGGTCTGAGCTGGGGCTGGGCTCAGAGTGGGCAGGGGCAGAGCGGGCTCAGCTGTGCAGGGCAGGAGGGCAGCAGTGGTAGTGGTGCTGAGAGAGGTGGAGCCTCCTGGCCCAGCCCAGCCCAGTCTCCCCACCAGGAAGAGGCTGGCACTGCCCATGGCTATAGACCAGTTAGCCTCATTTCGATACTTGGAAAGTTACTGGAGCATATCCTAAGGAAGGCCATTTGCAAGCATCTGGAGGAGTAAAGGCTGGTCATAAGCAGCCAGCGCGGCTTTACAAAGAACAAGTCACAACCTTTATCTCCTCTGACAAAGTTACTACTGGGGTGGATGAAGAAATGCTGTACATATAGCATATTTGGGCTTTGGCCAGGCTTTTGACAAGGTCCCACATGACCTTCTCACGAAAACTGGAGAAATGTGGGCTAGATAAAACTACTATAAGGTAGATAGGTAACTGGCTCAATAGCTGCAAGCAAAGGTAATTATTAATAGGTCCAAGTCAGAATGGCAGGAGATTTCCAGTGAAGTCCCACAGAGGTCTGTCCTAGGCCTGGTGCTGTTCAACATGTTTATTAACTATTTGGATGCTGGTATAAAAAGCTGCTTGAGCAAGTTTGCAGATGACACAAAACTAGGAAGGACTGAGAACACGGAGGATGCAAGTGCAATTCAGAAGGATTTCGACAGATTGCAAAATTGGGCTACGGGTAACAGGATGAATTTCAATGTGGACAAATGCAAGATGGACAAATGGACACTTAAGGAGAAATAATCAAAAACACAAATATAAAATGAGTGACACCCGGCTGGATGGCAGCACTACGGAGAAGGATGCGGAAGTCTTGGTAGGTCTCAGACTCAATAAGTCTGTAGCGTGATGCAGCCACACAAAGGGCAAATGTGGTTTTGGGATGCATCAATAGAAGCATTAGGTGCAAGACATGGGAGGTAATAGTGCCTGTGTTGTGTCAGGGTTGACGGTAGTCTTACGTAGAATCTAGATTATGGATTGTATAGGATGGTTTAGATAAGGATGATTCCACCAGGGGGTTGGTCTAAATGAACTCTGCAGGTCCCTTCCAGCCCTACTTCTTTATGATCTTAAGACAAATGCTTTCCTACTTGGCCTTTTAGAGAAGCATAATACCCATTTTAGGTTTAATATATGTAAAGAACATTTTTAAAAAGATATTATTTCCCTCTAGCATGACTTCCAATCTATTTCTTCACCTTTGCCCAATTAGGACTGATCTTAACTGGTTAAATTTAATTCAGAGTACAAAGGAACACAGCTCAATTCAGATGAACTCTCCAATGTTTTCCCTATTTGATTAAGTTAAGCTCTCTATAAAAATTAATAGAGGGAATATGACAAAACTAAATTTAAAATCTGAGAACATGTGGGATGCAATGGCTTTAGTCTGGAGTAGAAAATGTGACGAGATCAATATTTTAAATTGCATAAAGCCACACCAGAGAATTTGGTAGAGATTTTTAAATCCTCATTCAGAAGAACTGCTGAAATTTGCAGAGAATAGTAGAACAGAGAGGTTATGTGGTAAAATATTACAGGCTAAAGATGATAGAAGACACAGTTCCATTTGGTTCACTTATTGCCATCAAAAATACGGTCTTAGTTATATCTACTTTAAATCTTTTCACAAAAAAGCATGGCTAATAAACATGAGTAATTTTAAGTATTAATAAAAATTCCCCAGCTTGCAACATAGTACCTAACTCCAAACACTATATAGTGTTTATATTCAAAAGAAAGAAGAAGTCAAAGCTACATAAATATTTTCCTTTCTAAACAAATCCTGAACCTTTTAGCTGGGGAAGGACATTACACATACACCAGTTTCAGTGATTGGAAACAGATTTAAACCTGTAACAGAACAGAAGTTCAGCGCACATAACAAGTTTCATAGATTCATAGATGTTAGGGTCGGAAGGGACCTCAACAGATCATTGAGTCCGACCCCCTGCATAGGCAGGAAAGAGTGCTGGGTTCAGATGACCCCAGCCAGATGCCTATCTAACCTCCTCTGGAAGACCTCTAAGGTAGGGGAAAGTACCACCTCCCTTGGGAGACCATTCCAGATTTTGGCCACTCTAACTGTGAAGAAGTTCTTCCTAATGTCCAGTCTAAATCTGCTCTCTACTAGCTTATGGCCATTATTTCCTGTGACCCCCAGGGGTGCCTTGGTGAGTAGAACTTCACCAATTCCCTTCTGTGTCCCCATGATGAATGTACAGGCAGTCACAAGGCCACTTCTCAACCTTCTCTTGCGGAGGCTGAAGAGGTCCATCCAGGTGCCCTAGTCTCTCCTCGTAGGGCTTGGCCTGCAAGCCCTTAACCATATGAGTTTCCCTTCTCTGGACCCTTTCCAGGTTATCCACATCTCTCTTAAAGTGCGGTGCCCAAAACTGGACGCAGTACTCCAGCTGCAGTCTGAGCAGTGCCCAATAGAGGGGAAGGATCACCTCCTTGGTTTCAAAATGGCCCAAAACAGTTTTCTATAAACCTGGATGGATGGATGTAGTATCAGACTTAACTGATTTAAGTTAAACTGGTCTATTGAACTTCTGGTCCACATCCCCTCCCAACTCAAGTTATTTTTCTGTCTTCCAGCATCCCATGATCCTTTGCAGATCCATGCTGTCTGCTCTGTAGAGCCAGGCTGGCCCCATCCCCTGGGCTCTCACATTACTGAGGCAGCAAAGTCTCTGCTCTCCAGCCTTGTGTCCTGTCTGCACCTGCCAGTGGCAGTGCAGGGGAGAGGGGGCAGAGCAGAGGCCCCCTCCATATGGGCTATTGGCCCCCCCAGCTGTGCTTGCTCAGGTCTGGGGGGGAGGGGCTCTGCTCCCTACCCCCAGATGCTGTCCAGCTCTGCTGACAGCTGGGATGGCTCCCAGCCCTGCTCCAGCCTGCCCATGTCAGATGAACCTAGAAGGGCAGGGGAAAGGGTACAGGAGCACAGGCTGCCCCCATCTGTGTTTAGTTGCATCTGGGGGAATGGGGCTGGCCCATGGGGCAGGGGCTCTGCTCCTCCTTCCCCCCCTGCTCTGCTGCCTGGATTGGCTGACACCAGCAGGGAAGAGCAGGGCTGAGAGCCATTCAGACCGTCAGCCAAACTGAGCAGCATCAGGGACATGGGGGAGCAGAGGCCTCCAGCCCATGGCCCAGCTCTGCCCCTTCCCACCTAAGCAAGCACTGCTGCAGGTGGGTATCCTTCTGCTGCTAACAAGGCCTGGTGGTGGGGGCAGGGCTGGGAAAAGAAGCCCCATTGGGAGGCATACAAGAACACCCCCTGCCTTCTGACCTGGCCAGTGCAGCCATCTGCACGCCTCCCTTCTCCCCTCCCGCCCCAGAGAAAAAGTACATTCTGTTCACTCCCAGTTCAGTCTACACAGTTTAGAGAAATCTGAGTAGATTGAATGAGTTCCACCTTGGGTTTTTTGAATGTCTATATTAGCCCTCTAGTTTAGACCTTTAAGCCAGGTACCAGACATTACACTTTTACTGGTCTAAGTGACTGAAAACTGATTTATACCCCTAACAGAACAGAAGTTCAGCACACATAGATGGGTTTAAAAATGGTGCAACCTGGTCTAAGATTTGCCCCCGAAAAGGGCGAATGTGTGTTCTGTTTGCTACTGATCTAAACTGTGCCACTTACAGAGAACCATGCAACTTAGATCAGTTCTACCTCAGCCTTTTTGAATGTCTGTACTTAGCTATAAATATTATACTAATATCAAATCATTTCAATGTTGTAGGATATAAATATACTGGCTTTCAAACAATTAGGAAAGAACTAAATCTTGAGCTTTGGTTATTTCTTTGTTGGGAGGGAAATGAGTGAACAGAGGCTCATGATATTCACCTACCCTATTTTCATTCTATCCTTGTGTCACCTCTACTCCAAGTTTTCCTCCTCTTCCAGTTCATTCAAGTCCATACAATAATTTTTCCTGAGCTGCTTATTCATCTCAACAAGAATCCTGAATCAACTAGCATGGACAGTGGATCACATTCTACCTTCCTTTATACTCAGTTACGATGATAGAGCTCTAACCTGACTTGTGGAAATCAGTGGTTCTGTCTACACTGTTCTCCTGCCAAGCTCAGGACCAGGACAGTGCTGAGAGAAAATCTGCCTACTCATTTCCATTCCACATGAGCCCAAATCCACATCACAGAGGGATTGGTGGCAAAGTCATCCAAGTCCTACAAAGACATCCAAGATGCTCAAATAAACAGATCAGTGTTTCTCAAATGGGGTGTTGCAAATACCCACAAAGGTGCCATCATGGCAGCAACCAGGTAAAACCACCTATGTGCACTCCTGCTGCATTAAGGATCTGATCAAACAAAAAGCAGGCAAAAGCTGACTCGATTGTAGTGCTTTCTGGCTCAGTCCCTCCCACGCTCCAAACGGAAACAGAGGTGCACGGGATAGTTCCACCTGCGTGCCTCTGCTTCTGGGAGGAGTGTAGGAGAGGCTGGACTGGGAAGGGCTGCATAGCATGAGCCAGCTACTGCTTGCTTTAAGCTGATCACAGCCTTAATGAAGCATGAGCCTGTGCAGATACCACAGCCCTTCACGAGCTGGCTGTCTAGTACATGTTCAGGGCAATTTTATCTGCCGGCAGCAGAACCTGAGATAAATAGAAGCAGCACTGACAGTGCTGCCAAAAGAGTGGTCAGGGCACCCCTCCATCCTGAAAAGGTTGGAAGCCACTGAAACAGGTTGATACTGCTTTAGTGTAAGTTGCCACAGTTCTGCAACTTTAAATGAAAACATGACTTTTGCACCTGCTCAGAATCTGGTCTATTTAAGGTACTGAAAGTGTGCTAATGACAGTCCACCACTATACAGGTAGTGTCTTAAAAAAGTCCAAAAATGCAGGCCCCTACTGATCACGCATCAATCTGTTGTCATATACACTTAATGTTAAACAGCAATATGCCACCCCACACGTTTCATAAACCAAAAAGAGCTACCAAGTTTGTAGAGACAACATGTTTCTTAAACCAGAGAAAAAAACTGCACTGGCTTCAGGAGGGGACACTTAAGCTTCTGCAACTAATCAGTATTCCATTTTCATGGTCATTATGCATTTGGGTACTAAATGTTTTGGTCAAAGACTAATGCTATTTTCAGATGGTCATAATTTGAAATTAAATTCAGATTTTAAGTACAGCAATAGGAAAAACTTCAGCTGGAAGTCACAGTACAGGAAAGGGAAAGACTCGTTACTGTTTGAGACTAGACAGTAAATGACAGTGACAATGGCAATGCAGGCTTCACTTAACTTTATCACATTAATTCACTGCAAGTTTCCTAGATTTCAAAATACTTCTGCCTAAAGATTAATTTTTTAGTAGTTAGATCTAAAAACCCTAGCTTCCAAAAAAACAAGGAAAGTTACTGCCCATCAGGGAGAAATATGCTAAAGCCATAACAGGAAAAACAGAAAAGAAATAAAAAAAATCCACTGCACTTTACAATTCCATGCAGCCTGACGTGAGCTATGCTACTCCACTGGCACAAACATAATTGTTTGATGTTAAACTTTTCCAGAGCTGCTTTCACCCATTACTCAAAAATTGTTATTAAAAGACATAACTAGATCTGGTCAGAAGCTTTGCAACAGAATCCTGACAGTGAAACATTAAAGGAGGATTTCAAATATTCATCTAGAAAGCTCTTTAAAAAGAAAAAAATTATTGATATACTTTTATTTTTGTGCTGGAGGCGACCGGCATTTTCTATTTCAAAATGACTTTTTATTTTTTAAATACATTTCTTATATTTTAATATTATAATATTTTTAAATACCCAAAATGAAGCCAAGCATTTGGAGTGAGCTCAAACAAGTCTCCTACTGCCCCTCCCTGCCCCTCCCCCCACACTTGTATTATGAAAAAGTAATTTATTTTGTTTTGATTCTGTTTTAGAGCAGAAAGTCAAGGGGCTGTGGGTTCTGGGAATAATTCAGAAACTTGGAACTGAAGAGGTGCCAGGTTTCATGCGTCTTATCTCTCTCTTAGAATAATCAAAAACGTATGAAAATGGTAAGTGAAAAACCTTTAGTATCTTCTATTACCAAGATGCCTAAATAAAGCAGATGGTACAGACTTGCTAAGCCCAAACATTAAAAAAAATCATGAAACAAGCACTGAAAACTTCAGTAAAAACCTGACTATCAAAACCAATGGAAGCTTTGCCATTGATTTCAATGCAGAGAGAATTTCCAGCCCGAACCTGTAGATTCTTTTTACTGGCATTCTGGTGTTGGACCTGTTATGGTCCATATCTATGAGTTTTTTGTAAAATCAAAAAAGATGCTTTAATTAAAAACAAACAAAAGAACCCTGCGAATTTTGCCCTTGATTCCAGATATTGGCATGTTAAAGAAAAGAATCCCCACCTGATTCTGTGGGGGTCTCTCAAGAGAAATCTTAACAGTTGACAGCTCTGGTAATGCATATTTTAGAAAAGCATTTCACTAATGTAAGACAATTGTAACAAATTGTATTTCACAAAATATTGCTCAGGTACCTGGTCTTTTTTAGAAGATGACAAACTGAAATAGGAAGTGATAATGAGAGGGAAAAGATGTTGAAGAGAAATAAGGCAGATGAGGTTTTAAGGTCAAAAATACAATGCAACCGTTACATGAAGGTAACATTTCTAAAGTTCATGAAAGTCAAAGTGGAGGTGAAGCAGCAGTTGAGGAAAACCTAATAAAGTTTGTAATTATAAAGAATTACCAACATGAATTAGGAGTCCTACATATCCTATGTCTACAGCTCAGGCCATGAATAGACGTAATATTTGTAGCACTAATACCAAAAGCTCTTGATATAAACACTTTGATGCACTACAAAAGTGTAGTGATATAGGCACAGAGGTCCTATGTGTTACATTTATGCTGTCATGCACATGTGGCATAGTAAGAGGCATGGTTACTGGGATCAGATCCCATCACATCTTTTTAAATGAATGTGCGCCAGGGGCTAGACTGATGTAAGTCCCCCTGCTCAACCCCCTGGCTAGAACAGTTCGAAATTGCCATGAAGGTATGTGGTAGTGAGCTCTCCAGCCAGGGGGCAGGATGGGGAGTCATTGGTCTTACAACCACATAAAACATGGGCTGCAGCACCATCCCACCCCTGCTTGAACTAGGAGACTGGAAGTAGAGAGTCTCTTCATGGCTGTTCTTCAGCCCTGAAGAGATACCCAGACAGTGCTCATGATCATTAATTGTCCACTCCCTGTGTCCCACCTTGAAGGGGTGGAAGGGACACAAGAGAAGAGTGGAGCATTATGGCATGCTGGGAGACTGACAGACCACCCTCTTGCACCACAGTTCACCCCATTTTGGCTAAGATGATACAATTCAGCTGGGATGATATCATTAAGGCTGGTCCTGCTTTGAGCAGGGGGTTGGACTAGATGACCTCCTGAGGTCCCTTCCAACCCTAATTATCTATGATTCTGTCTTGGAATTTTAGGACTAGGGACAGACATACAAAAAGCCTAAATTGAGTCAATCTTTGCAGGTTAGTCTACCCTGGCTAGGATGGACTGGTTTGTAACCAAACAGACCTTCTCTCTGGACTGAGGAAATTCGGGTACATGCCTGCAGTGGTTCAGGCTAAAAGCCTGGGGGTGCTAAAGCAGCCTTCCCTTCCCTTCCGCAGGGAGCTGAGCTGAGGGGGGTGTGGCCAAGCCCCAGTAGGACTCTCTGATTAGGGAGGTCTGCCTGCACCATCCCAGGCTTTTCCCTGCTGGCTGCTCAAGGGCCAGGAGTGTTGCTAGACCCCAGCCCTGGGCTAGTACTCTGAGGCAAGGGGGATGTACAGTGTATGCATCTATTGATGATATGGAGCTTTTCAATCTCCTTCCCTGTTTCTTTATACTGTCTGCAGCAAACTGACAGGCAAGCAAGCCAGCAGGGGGCTAATAACAGTGTTTATAACCCCATCAGCAAAAAATAGCCTCTCTTCATTAGTTCCAACTCTTCTTAAACAGTTTACCAGCTGACCTGTTGATTAGCTCCAAAAAGCCCTAAGTGATCACTGTTCTGTCTGCCTATCCCAGTGATATTGGAGATGCACAGAGACACCTCTCAGCATTAGTGAGCATACCACATACCTAGGGTCCATGGGGCTGGGGGCTGTGCTGTGGGAGATGGAAGGGGGGGGGGATTCCTGTTTGAGCAGCAAGCAGCGAGGAGGGGTTAGGGCAGGGGGAAGCCAGGCAGATCCTGCTGAGCCTGCAGTCACTGCCAGACCTCCAGCCAGGGAGCAGAGGGGAGGGGCCAGCCCTGCTGTGAAGCAGAGAGCCCTACCCAGCCCAGAGACCATGCCAGGATGCTGTGGAACTCCTGTTTAATCTTAAACAAGTAAGGTGTCTGGGACAGACATTGCATAAACCAGTTTGACCCAAATCAGTTAAGTCTGATATACATTCAACCAGGTTTATCTCAAACTGGTTTCTGCCATTTTCATACTGATTTATGTGCACTGAACATCTGTTCTGTTACAGGTCTAAACCAGTTTCTGATCACTTAAACCAGTTTATGTGTAATATCTATCCCTTGCCCAGAAGGCCATCTGATCTGATCACTTGCTAAAGGCAGGATCATCCCTATCTAGACCATCCTGTGTCCATCTAGCCTATTCCAGACAAAAGTCCACAAACACCCTTCTCATGCAACTACCAGGCACAGTGCTCAAAAACATCAAGGGCATCATCCTAACTTGCTAGAGGTACAGTGGGGGGCAAGAACACTGTCAATGTCCTACCGCTGCAAGGATAGCTTATTAAAATACATTTAGCAGAGTAACTTTTTGCAACACTACAAGTGCATTTATAGCACTGTATTATGTCTGCTCATACCCTAAATAGGCTTCAGGCCAGCAACTGATTTCATTTGTGTGTTCTATACAATTCTGAACACTCTATGGCACTAAATAGAGAATGTTTTCAAAAGTGTTGTAGTTGTGATGACCACCATATCTAGCCTTATGTAAATGGAGGCAAAGGTTGCCATTCTTGTAACAAGTTGATTAACAGTTTTTATGTATTACCAGTATGCCTGGCTATAAAAGGCAACCTCCTCAAAGCTAGGAGTGATAGCTCTTGTATGATCAACTTTCCAGTACTGCATTCTGTTCCAGTGTCTTGCTATCTCAGGGAGACTAACAAAACCGTAGGAAGTACAATCAATACACAGTAACAAAAATGACTAACAGGATAGCACTGTAAAAAAAACAAACACAAAAATAAAAATCCTCACTTAAAAAAAATCAAAAACCTGTTTGTGTGTGTGTGCACATACACACATGCACAAACATTATGTATAAGTATTCTGTTACCAAAACTGAGAGGAAGCACTTGCCAAATATTCAATAAGTTTTACTCTCAAGGCAAGAGGAGTTTAGCAAAGGATAATTAGGATGAAATGAAGACAGGGATTTTTAATGCTAAATAACAAGAAGGAATTTGCTGTAATCTGCTAGCCTATGAAAGTCTCCCAAAGGAAGTAGTTGAAACTCCCTTGTTTAACATACTACAACTGGAATGAACAAAGGTTGAAGAAACAACAACACTGGCAATTATGCACTGAACACTTGGCGCTGGTAAGGGTCATTTTATTCCCAGATAGTGTAACAGGTACTTTTTAAAATTCCATAGACACTTCTGCTCTCTCCTGAAGACTTTCCAGGGGGAGGATGGAGCAGTGAATCTACAAACATCTTAAGCCTGAAGCCTGGGACCAACCAGGCATAGGAAGGGAGCTGAGCTGAGCCAAGCTGGATCAGCCTCAGCTGCACCACTGGGCTGGATATGATGGATATCCCTGGATCCCCGCGATCCTGGGTGGTAAGCAGCATTGCTGGGGGGGAGGGGTCAGGTGGGCTACAGCAAAGCTTGGAGTGGCTGTAGTCCCCTCCCAGCACTGCTGCTGCCCTCCCCAGCACAGACCATACCCCCTGCCAGGAAGCGCCTGGTACAGCCCCAGCCCCAGCCCCAGCCCCAGCCTGCAGCAGCAGTCTGCCCTGCCTCACTCAGATCCAGGGGCACACGGCCTCCGTGCCTCCTAGGGTGCGCATAGCAGAAGAAGCCACACCCCCATGGATGAACAGCTCACAGCTCAGTCTCGTGCCCCACCCCCAGTGCCTGCCTCAGCCCCTGGACCCACTCGCTCTGTCACCACTGTATGCACGCCCCTCCCCACCCCTGCTGCAGCTGCAGGTAGCCTGCAGCAGGGCTACGTTGCAGCCCTACCATTGCCCCGCATTTGGGGGAGCTGAGCCTTGTTAGCTCTCCACTTTCTACCATCTATGAGCAGCATGGAGAAGCAGGGGTACCTGGGTGCAGAGAAGTGGCACGCAGCAGCAGCCCGCCCCATACTGCCACTTCCCAAGTACCCCACTTCTCGACACTGCCACCACATACCCACTGGGTGCTTCCCAGCTACCCCCAAGGGTACACATACCCCTGGTTGACAACCCTTGCCATACAGGGTCTCCATATCATGTTTGTGACTTCACCTACACCCCAAAAGCTTGCATGCATCTTTCACAAGTGTCGCACATCAGACTTTTCTCTAAGGTCCCTTTACAGAAACTCGGGCACTATGAGAAACTTTCATAGAAGAAGGTGGAGTTACTTATTCCCAAATGTAAAACCCCGTTATATTACCAGAAAGGAATAAAGTGACCTCAAAACATCAAGATGTCAGGCCTCATTCTCAGGGATTGGCAGTCTACAGCTCAAATGCTGGATCTAGCTAGCAGAGCCACTGAATCCAGCCTGTGGAGCTGAGGCTTCAGTGGTAGGCATTTTTCCCTGTGCTGTGGCAGGGAGAACTGGTGATGTCCCAGTCCAAACAGCCACCTGCCTACCTGAGCTGAATCATTCTGACACTAGGCAGTTGCTGACCATTGATCTATCTCCAGAGACACCAATTAGTCCCCAAGCAGGGCTTGTTTGTTTGTTTGTTTTTTAAAAAAAAGGATAACCACTGCTGACAACTGGGTCTTTCTAGAGAGACTGGGAAGTGACTAATATATATGCAGTGCTCTAACTAACTACAGTTGGCATTTTCCTAACATTTGAGAATCCAGTTATTAAGGCTGCAGTACAATGCTGCATTACCATTTGACATTTACTTTATTTTCACTAGATTGCCAGAGGAGGAAAATGAAGAGATATCATATACACTGTTCAACTGTATACATCTTATTAATAACACTGCTGTTAGCACCCCAGCATTTCATTTAAGGATCTCAAAAGCATTTGACAAATATTACTATACTCCAAAGCCCACCTTTTGGCCCAGGTCCCAGGGTATCATAGAAGGCAGGGCTTAATGACAGCAATAGTTTATGGGCAAAAATCCTCTCTCTTTCACATGCAGGATCAAGATTTGCTGGAGCCCCCTAGGAGGTTTGCTGTACTGCTATTTTAAATAATATCATAAAGGGTCCCCAACCAGTTAATGGAGATCAAAAAACTGTTGCCTTATGTAACCCGGGCGGTACTCCAAGAGGTACCCCCTCTCCAATTGAAGGGATCAAAGCAGGTACACAAGCGGTGTAGGACTCTCCTCCCCCTATAGAGCAGAGCCAAACCACCAATGGGGACTTAACCATATACCTTTTAATACTGGGAACATAACAGGCATAAGTCAGAGGATATAGTGGACACTACAATGCCCCAAGGGGGGCAGGATTCAACAAAGGTTAGACACTTACAATCATTGACAAAAAACAGGGTTAAAAAAATATAAAACACACACAGCAAAGCAAACAACGCTGGTTGGTGAAATATAAAAAGGCACAAAATACAAAATGTCAAATGACAAGGGAAATATAGCGCCTAGGTACCTGGAGGGGGAGAAAACAAAATGGCCCCTTTCCACTGCAAGAAGATTTGCTTCTTGTTAGCTCACTCACCCCAGATCTGCCCAGCTAGGGCTTGAACCCAGCTCTCCCACATGGTAGGCAGGAATGCTGCCACACAGCCACCACTGGTGGCACTGCTGTAGCCTACTAGGGGTCTAGACATTCCTGGCGCCCCAGCCTCACGTCAAGCTGCCTAGTCTCTGGAGGAGCTAGAAGCAGGGCTGGGAACTTCTCAGGTCACTGCTCAGATCCTTGCTGGAGCTGGGGAGCCTCTCCTGTTGGCTGCAGCCTCTCCTCGGGGATCCTGGAGCCCAGTGGGGAGCCTCTTCTGTTGGCCACATGCCGTGCTGCTGAGGGTCCTGCTGCTGCCTGCAGGTCCTGCCCTTTCAGGCTCTTCCGAGGCACTGGCTCAGCTCTTGCCAGCTCTGTGAAGCCCCTTCCTTGTTGTCCCTCACTGGTCTCTCCCCTGAGGCCGCTCATGCTGCCCCTTTTATCCCCATCCAGGTGACCCAAGTGGCCAATCAGGGGACACGGAGGGTAAGTCTCTGGGGCCTGATTGGTGAGGAAAGGGAATCCCAAGTCCTCCAATCATCTTTTACCCCTTCAAAACCTCTGGGCCAGGTCACAGCCAGCTAGCACATCACACTTATATGGGGTAGTGTGCATTTTGCAGTTGGAGAAATTGAGGTATGGAGAAGCAAGAGGCCTTCACCATGATGTTGCAGCAGATGGAAGAGCAGAATTCAGATCTTGATTTAACCAAGTGCTAGGTCAGTCCCACATGTCAGATTTCTTTAATGCATCTTAAGAGAAATGCTGACACTACAAAGAGCCCTGATAGGGGAATGAGGAATTATTTGTATTCACCACACTGATATTTTTAGAGAACTCTCCACAGAGTCTCCAAGATCCCTCCTAAGATTTAACTAATTATACCTATGCAATGAGGGACTCTGAGTTTGGGCTATTTTTCCTGCCACACACATATTGTTCAGTTTTAACACTGCATCACCAGCTGTGGATCTGAGCATCCATATTAACATTTATCATCCACAAATTTAGTGAGTGCCATTTTGCTAATTATTAATCCCTTTCCTGGATAATTTTTGAACATGTCATTACAGATCTTTAAGCAACCCTATTCATTACTTTTGTCTATTGTGAAAAATGGCAGTTTAGTCCTATCTTTTATTTTCTGTTTCTAAACAAGTTCATCTGATCCTATGACAGATTAGTTTCTTCAAAAGCCACTGGTAAGGAATACTGTCAAATTTTTTTCAAAAATTCAGGTTTACTAGATCAACCACATCCACTATATGCAGCTGCTTGCTGAAACCCTCAAAAACTCCAGCAGATTTGAGATGTGATTTCTCTTTACAAAAGTCATGTTGGCTTTTCCTCACCCTATATTTATACACGATTGCTAATTCCATGTTTTTATTATAGATTTTACAAAATTGATGAGAACAAGAAACATTCAACTCACTAACCAATTGTTCCCTGGATTATCTCTGAAGCCCTTTTAAAAATTTGTGTTACATCAGGAACCCTCCAATCTTCTGGCAGCATGGATGATTTTAGCAATATGTTAATGTTCTTCTTCTAACTGCTCTGTAATTTCATACTGGAGTTCTTCCAGGACTCCTGGGTGAATATTATTTGGTCAAGCTGACTCATTACTGTGTACTAAACCCATTTCACCTCATTCTTCAGATTTATTCCCCAACAAGCAGCATCTGATGCAGGAATCATCCCACAACCCTCTACAGAAAACACTACTATAAAGAATTAATTTATCTTCTTTGCTAAGGCTTTATCTTCCCATTTACAACCTGATTAGCTAATGCCTGTTCTGACTTTCTGGCAGGCTTTGTGTTTCTGCTATAGTTAATAAAATATTATTATTAATTTTAATATCTTTAGCAAGATGCACCTCAAATTCTTCAGGCTTGCCTTCCTGAGGTTTTACATTTGACTTGACAATTTGAGAATCCTTGATTTCCCTCAGTTCCTTCAATTTTCCTCCTTATCACTCATAGCCTCCTTAACTCTGCTATTAAAACATGCCATGAGGTGGGGAGGGAGGAAGCATTAGTGTCTTTTTGCTTTTGTGTACATTTACTCTGAATATTTAATATGGTATGCTTAAATAGTCTCTATGCTGCCTATAGGCATTTTACGCTCTTGACTGCATTTTAAGTTACCTTCCAACTAGCTTCCTCATTTTTGTTTATAGTTAAATAGTTTTGTGGTGGATTATTTTTGGGTTTCCCCCTCCTGCAAGGATTTTGAGGTTTATTCCACCATTATGGTCATTTGCTGTCCTTTTTACCAAGATACTCTCCCCATTAAAGCAAAGCAGTCTTCTGGCGTGGATGCCTCCCGACCCCCTGTTTTTTACCTCTGACTGCACATGTGGTCCTTCCTGTTCCCTTCACAGGCCCTTCTCATGCCTCCCATTGTCACCCAATATCCTGGGGCCAATGAATTCCTAGTTAATCCCACTTCTACTTTATGAACTGTGATCCTCTGGACTCCTCTCTTCGAAAACTTAGTAGGAAAACACTGAGTTCATAGCTTTAAGCTCAATCATTAGATATTACTATCACTTCAATACTCTCTGATAACATCCCTGTCGTTGTATAATTCAAGGACTCCAAAGCCATGACTGCAAGATAATTTATTCCTGGCAGCCATGCCCTTTAAAATAGGCCTCTCCCATCTATACAGGCTGTCTCCTAAATTAGAAGCTGCATAACCACATCAGTATAGTGCTGTGGATGGGCTAATTAGCATGGTGATGAGGGTTGCTGATTCTCACTGTCACTCTACAGTGCCTGTTTGCCTGAAGGAAGTGTCATGTAGATACACCTGCTACTAGTTTAAGAGAGCCAATGCAGATCAGTGCAACATATCTGCAGGTAATATTGCCTGGCACAGTAAGTTTGCTATGTAGATATACCTCAGGTCATTTAAAAGGTATCAGAATTTTGGGAACACAGAAACAGGCGTGGGAGCATGATCCTAAGAGATCTGAAGGTGTGGCCTCTTCAAGAGAGGAGCCACATGTTATTCTAGAACAAAAAGCCTTATTTTCAAAGCACTGTCCAAATTCAGAACTCAATGACATTAGTGGCTGTAGTTACACAGCAGTTACTCAGGGAAATTTAGGGGGTAAAAAGTCACTTTTCCAATCCAAAAATAAGAGAGCCAGAAGGAAAGCTAGCACACTTCATCCTATGCTGTCAGTAGATTCTCCTACAATAGAAATTCACCCATTTGCTCTCTTACAAATAAGCATTCCAAATAGGAAAGACAAAGCAGTGTTCACCTAGAGTCTATCATCACTGAATCTGGCTCCATTTTTCTGTGATATTCATGTAAATATAGTTATAGATTCATAAACAATACTCTAATACTTTATTTGAAAGAATAAACATTGCTTCATAAGCTAAACCTCCACAAATGCCTGTGTGCTCATAAATACATCCATAATTTTGACTGATTGTTATTTTAACAAAAGCCATTTACTAGGCAGCAGATTAATTTGCTTCATTACTATGTGGGGTAATAATATGGTTCTGAAAATGACAGTAGTCATTTAGTTGCCATTTGTATCTGTGGCATGCAGATGCTTGGCAACAGCTAAACATGTCTTCTCTGATTATTTCTGAGCTAATTGTCCAAGAGATGCTGAAACTACTTGTTCAATTGATCTCCATGTGTACAAGGAAATGGCATAAATTAACTTCCAGTCTCACTGGGTTTTGATCAACAATGTCTCCATTGTTTACACTCAGCTTGTACCTGCAGATTCTCTAACAAAAGAAAGACAGCACTACATTTTTTCTTTTTGATTTAGTTTCATGAGGCCTGAAATACAGATCATTAAAAAGGATGGCCTTTCAGCCAACTTCTTCCCTGCTAGAAACTTCTAAATAGCAAGTTTTTATAGTTCTGGAAAGGGTCTTTTATCCTTTAAGTTTACATATTTTTTTATTTCATCGTATCTACATACCACCTGAAATCAGTGTTACGTTACAGTGGAGCTTGCCTGTAGATGTAGGTTCAGAAATGGCCATAGGCAGATTTAGGATTTACTAATGAGGGTGCAGTACACTGCCCATCAAACCACAGCGGGAATGAGTGGTGGGGCAGGGGAGATGTGGCTGGAGTCCCTGGGCAAATGCGGGAAAAACACAGAGAGCCCGGTAGGGAGCAAGAGCAGAAAAGGGGAGGGACCTGCCCACTACTGCCAGTATCTCTAGCTGATCCAGACAGGAGAAGCCCCAGAACTGCTTCTGGCCAGGTGTAAAGGTTTCTCCTTTCAGCACTTGCTCCCTGAATGCCCCTGTGGAGGAACGTGTGCACTTATACCACTATCCTCTGCCAAACCTGCAGCCCACACAGTCATTTGATGCAACTTCTGGCTGGAGTGGGGCTGGAGCTCCCTCTGTGCCCGTGTCAGCTAGGAACAGCAGTGGCAGGGGCAGGCTCCTCCTTCCATTCATGTTCCCCAGCCAGAGTGGAGACAGCAGGGAGCAGGTGCAGGAAGAGAAAAACTACCCCCACCATCACTGCCCCAACTGAGCCCTGCACCCCATGCAGCTGCTCCATACATCCCACAGCTGGAACAATTCTGGGGCCCCCCCATGCCCAGGACAGGCAGGAACAGTGATGGTCTGTATTTCCTTAGCTTGTTAATGAGAATGTTGTGGGAAACCATGTCAGAAACCTCGCTGAAGTCAAGGTATATCGCATCATCTGTTCTCCCCCCATCAAAACAGCCCGTCATCTTATCATGGACAGAAACCAGGTTGGTCAGATACAATTTCCTCCTGGTGAATCTATGCTGGGTGTTCCTGATCACATTGTTCTCCTCTAGGTATTTCACAAGAGATTTCTTGAGAACCTGCTCCATGATCTTTCCAGGTATCGAAGTCAAGTTGACTAGTCTGTAATTCCCCAGATTATTCTTCTTCCCTTTCTTAAAGATGGGCCCTTTCCCAATCATATGGGACCTCCTTCAATCTCCACAAGTTCTCAAAAAAAAGGATAGCTAATGGATCTGAAATTACCTCAGTCAAATATCCTAGGGAGCACCCCATCTGACTCTGCCAGCTTAAAAACATCTAACCTGTTCTGCCATTACTCTAAACTGCTTGTCTCCTTCCCCATCTTTTCTGCTAACTGCATTCATCATCTGATAGTTGCCCCTATTTCTGAAGGCTGAAGTAAAAAATTCATCAAATACTTCAGCCTTCTCTGTATCCTCCATAACATGTTTGTAAGGGATCTATGGTGTCTTAAATCTTTCTCTTCCTCTATGGTGTCTTTAAATCATGGAAGAGAATCATCCTTGACTGTGAGGGATTGCTGAAGAAGAATCTTCCTCTTACTTTTGACATATTTAAAGCAATAAAAAGGTATTCTACCTGTCCCTGGCCAGTTGAACCTCAAATTGTGCCTTGAACCTTCCTAATTTTCTCCCTGCATACCCATACTCTTATACTCTTCCCTGATACTATGACCAATTTTCTATTTTTTATAGCATCTTTTTGAATTTCAGTTCATTGAATAGACTGCTGTCTAGCCAGGCTGGCCTACAGTTGCACTTCCCAGTTTACCTTTGGATTGGGATATCTTGGCTCCTGTGCCTTAAAAGTGCAGCCAACTCTCCTGGACTCCTTCCCCCAGGTGTAAGCTGGCCCATGGGTGGAACCAATGCGCTGAAGAGCCCGCAGATGCCTCTTCGTGAGCAGGAGCGGGGAGTGGCTGCGTCCCTGGCTTCACCATGGGGAACAGTGTCAGTGCATGGAGTGGTGCATGGAGCAGTGAATGGAGCAGAGACCCTGGGAGCCGTTTGAGGTAGCTCAAGTATGCAACCCCTGGTATGAGAGCAGGGACCCAGTGCACAAGCCAGTGCATGAAGCCCAGACCCTGGAAGCGGCACAAGGCAGCTTGGGAGTGCAACCCCCGGCATGTGGCCAGGTCCTTAGTGCATACAGCAGTGCATAGAGCCCAAGACCCTGGGAACTGCATGAGGCAGCTCGGGTCTGCAACCCCCAGCACGAGGCCGGAAACCCAGAGCCAGCAGTGCAGTCCAGTCCTACTGGACCATGCCACTTGAGGCAGCTCGGGTCCACCCTTACGTGGCACACAGCCAGGACTCCCAGAGATTGAGATCAGGCTGATTAGCCTGTAGTTCCCTGGATCTACTTTCCTCCTTTTCTTGACGAGAGGCAGCACTTTGGCCTTCTTCCAATCTTTGGCCACTTCACCTGAGCACCACCAGTTCAAAGATCCTTGCCAGTGGCTGAGCTATGATGCCTGCCAGCTCCTTAAGTACCCTGGGGTGTAAACTGTCAGGACCAGCAGACTTGAAGGTGTTCAGCCTCTCAAAGTGTTCCTTTACATGGTTTACACCAAAGTAGGGTATAAATTTACCCTCACCCTGACCATCCTGCATCGTGTTAGGCAGGGCGGTCCCTTTGGACTGGTGAAAAACCGATGCAAAATACCCATTAAGCAGGTTGGCTTTTTCCTGGGTGTTGGTTGTCCCATTTGGTTTAGCAGGGGTCCAGTTGTTACCCTTGCTTTTCTTACAACTCCCTACATATCTGAAAAAGGACTTTTTATTGCCCTTGATACATGTAGCCAGTTGGAGTTTGGTCAAAGCCTTGGCTTTCCTGGTTTGCTCCTTACAGGTCTGGACAAGTGCAGAATTCTCCTCCTTTGTGGTGATTCCAGTCTTCCATCCTTTATAAGCCTCTCTTTTTAGATGCAGGACGTCCACAAGTTCCCTGCAGAGCCAGGGGGGTTGCTGTGCCCTTTTACTACCTTTCCTCTGAGATGGGATGGATATCACTTGTGCTTTCAGGATCGATCCCTTAAGGAGCAACCACTCATCCTAAACTCCCCTCACTGTCAAGTCATGGTCCCTTACCACTTTGACAACAAGCCTCCTGAACTTAGCAAAGTCAGCTTTCCTAAAGTTGAGGACTTCTGCATTGCTGACTGACTTGACAGCTTTGCGGTGGATAGTGAAAGTGATCTGCTCCTGGTCACTGTCTCCCAGCTTCCCTTCAATTGTTTGGTTGCTGATTAGACCATCCCCCTTGGCCAGTACTTCCGGTCCACTTCTGGGTTTGCCGAGCATGCGGGAGGCCCCCCTGCACTTCTGTGGGATGCTCCATCTCCCACCATCACAGTGTTCATGAGCCGTACCTGGTACCTCAAGGTACGTAGAAAAAACATTTAAAGTTATGCCTCTGGCCGAATCGCTGATTCCCTGAATCAGCATCAAATCTTCAGATTCAGCTCAATCAAATCAGGGACAGTGATCCAAATCAATTAATCGAATCACTGTCCCTGATTTGGGCTGAATCCAAATCAAATACGGCCTGTTTCACACACCCCTAGTACTTACCTGTTGTTTGTCTATTTTAAATCAACTGATTATCAACACATTGCTTGGAGCTACCTGAAGGGGCGTAATCTTTCAGCCTTTATCTGTAGGACTATAGTATTATATGATAATTGTATACATATGTTTATTAATATTGATTCCCTTTAATTTTTGTATATATTAATAAATCCATATATAGTTAAGTATCTCGTCTTGGCCTGACTCTATAGGGAGTAGAGGGATCTGGCCCACATATTGCAGATTCCTCTCACAGCACTCCTGCCTGTCACTCATCCCTTCTATCTGGAGAGGGGAGCACATTACTTGGGTGCACCCGGGTTACAGAAAAAAAAAAACAGAAGTCAAGGTGCTAGCTGCTGGTTCTGAGGGTCCAATTCTTCTCTGGTTCTATTGCTTGATCTTATTGTTGACAGAAAGGTGGGCTTTGTGGGAGTTCAAAAGGATCCTTTTCCATGCATGAAGTTTATTTAAGCTCTTATTAGGCCCAGGCCTTTTTCCAGTTCACGTCAAAACTATTAACTCTCCTTTTCAAAAAAATCTGAGAACAGGCTCTTAAGGCCTAGCTGAGCTCTGCTCCAGGTCATGGTTTGGTAAGTCTTTCTATAATTGGGTCTCCAGTGCATCAAAAACACAACCGAATGAACTGTGGTATGTATAAGTAATTTACAATCCAAATGTTCTCTCTCTTCCTGGTTTGCATTGTGCAGCTGAACTTTAAAAGAAATGCTTTTACAGGAAAATAAGGCACTTCATCACCATCCATCTCCTAGATGAAAAACAGCCAGCTAGTTAAACATCACGTTATTAATATTACAGTATCACCTACAGACTAGAACCAGATAAGGGCTGCATTGTATACAACCCCTAAACAAATGACAGCCTCAGCAGTCAGTGGATCACCAAGCTACAGTCTCTACCTTTTCCCCTGAACTACAAGAGAAACTCAAGCATGCAGGACATAATTTGGGATGTTGGAATGTAGCCAATAGAAGCCAACATATGTAGCACAATGCCTGTGTTATTCACAAATGGGTTTGAGAACAGACTTATTGTCAAAGGCTCCCTTAGTGCAATTTATCACTGCTGAATTTGATATCACCATCATTATGTGTGCAGTGAAGAATTCAGACACACTTCATGTGGAGAGAGGAAAAAATTATGCTAACAAAAACATTCCTGGCATTAACAAATGTGAATCTTGAAGTTTGTCTACCTATTTTCAAATTGCACAGTATTTCTGCCCAACAATAAAAATGTTCCTCTTGATCCTGAGGAAACAACAGGAGTAAGATGAAACAGAAAGAATAATCATACTAAAGCATAAAAAGGCATAATTTAGAAAGTGAACCTGAAATCTGAGGAACGGTCTTTAGAAACTAACTCACAAGAGTGTTCAATATCATTATATTAACAAATTGATTTCTGAAATAAAAAACAAAGGACCACAGTGTTTTTCTGCTGCTTCCTGTTAGAGAATTGCTGGGGAGGAAAGTGGGTAGGTGTGGGGAGAGATTTTGCCTCAGAAGACTGCAGTCCACCTAGAAGTTCTCTGAAATACAGTAAAGGACTCAGATTCTCCCTGCCATCTCCCTTCTTGACCACTGTGATCCTGCCTGGCACTCAGACCTATAAACTAGACATCCTTTTAGTCTCAAAACCTTTAAGTCTTTTATTCCTTTGGCACAATATCTCCCAGATGCAGCTGCCTTTCCTATCCATCTCCCCACTAAAATTCTCATCATGCATCTCAGTTATTGCAACACGCTTCTGCAGAATGGTCTTGCAAAATCATTTTCCTAGCGCATCACTGACTGCCTCAGCCTTCCTTTTATAGCCCTCTGCAGGCTCTCCCATCTCTGTCACAAATATAAGCCACTCGTTCACTTTCAAGGCCTTTCACAATTTATCCCAAACTTACCTATCATCTCCCCTTCACAAACAGGATTTCAAATCTTTTTTTACTTCCCCATTTGTCATTTCTTGTCTTATAAATATGTTATGAGCTGTTTGGGGCAGCATCTTTCTTTCTGTTCTATGCTCATACAACAGCTAGCAAAGTGGGACCCTGGAATATGACCAGAACTCAAATATTCCACAATTACAAGTGATAACACACACACACACACGAAAACTTTGCTACAAAAACCCCCCACACGTCAGTCAAATACAAGGTTCATGACAATCCCAAGATGATCATAGAATCATAGAAAATGAGGGTTGGAAGGGACCTCAGGAGGTCATCCAGTCCAACACCCTGCTTAAGCAGAACCATCCCCACTTAGATCATTCCAGCCAGGGCTTTGTCAAACCAGGCCTTAAAAACCTCTAGGCTAGGGACAAACATTCAAAAATCCTGAGCCTGAATTGATTCAATATTTGCAGTATGGTGTAACCTGCAGAGCTTGAACTAATTTGCAAGTGGATACACATTCTGTTTCCATTTGCTTTTGATTCAGGAAATGCAGGCACATGCCTGCAGTGGCTCAAGCTAGAAGCCAGGGGGCATTAGAGCAGCCCTTTCTTCTTTTCTACAGTGCTGAGCTAAGGGGGGAGGTGGTCAGGCCCTGGCAGGATGCTATGATTAGAGAGAGGTTTAAACCCCCACCTTGGCCTACACAGTCCCCAGCTGGGGTGTGCCTGGAGAGGGAGGGGGAAGCAGCCTTCGCCAGGCTTTTAGAGGTTCGCTGCTCAAGGGGTGGAAGTGTTCCCAAACCCTGGCTCCTGGCTAGCACTCTGAGACAAAGGGGAGGCAGCAGGGGAGGAAGGACTGCTTGCATGGAGTGCACGTACCTACTGATGATACCGAGCTTTTCAATCTCCCTTTCTCTGCTTCTTCATTCTGTCTGCGGCAAACTGATGGCACTCACATGTCCCATGCACTGCAAAGCAAGCCATTCCTCACACCCCTCTCTATCCCCTCCTGAACATTGACAGATTGCAGTCTTTGAAGCAAGCAAGTCAGCAGGCAGCTTATCACCCCATCAAGAAAACATCATTAGTTCAAGCTCTTCTTAAACAGCTTTTTCCAAGGAAGGAATAGAGGGACATACCAGGTGATCTGCCGATTAGTTCCAAAAATTTCATAGATTTAGATTTCATAGACATTAGGGCTGGAAGGGACCTCGGGAGATCATCGAGTCCAGCCCCCTGCCCAAAGGGCAGGAA
>NW_017728918.1:85759478-85762473 GCF_001723895.1 Crocodylus porosus
GAGGTCAGCATTGATGGAGGGTAGGGGATCCCCCTCACCCAGATTTTCCTGTCCCATAGCAGGCATGGGCATCCCGTGTGAAAGAAAGATGAAAGAAAGATGAAAGCCCTAAGTGAACACTGTCCTGCCTGCCTTTGTTGTGGTGAACTTGGAGACACGCACACATAGGCAGCTCTTAGCATTAGCTATCATTGGGAGTTGGGGTCCATGCAGCTGGGGTCCCTGTTGTGGAAGAGGGGGGATCCCTGCTTGAGTAGCAAGACAGGGGAGGTCAGGCAGGGGAAAGCTAGGCAGACGCTGCTCTCTCCTGGCTAGCAAGGAGAGGGGTCAGCCCAGCCCTGCTCTCTGGAGCAGCCAGCCCAGGGCTGAAAAGCATGCTGGGATATTCTGATTTAACTTAAACAAAGAAAGGGTCTGGGACAGAAGTTCCATAAACTGGTTTGACCCAAATCAGGTAAGTCTGATACTGCATTGAACCAGGTTTATCTTAAACCAGTTTCGCTGCAACTTCTGTCTCTAGCACCAAGGATGGAGGTTCCATCACCTATCTGGGTAGCCTGCCCTGTGCTTTACCACTCTCTGAATGAGGAAGTTTTCCCTAATACCCAACCTAAACCTCCCTTGCTGCAATTTGAAACCATATCTTCTCGTTCTGTCATCTGTCACGACTAAGAACAGTCTAGCTCTATCCTTTTTTGAGCCACCCTTCAGGTAGTTAAAGGCTATCAAATCCCCTCTCAGTCTTCTCTTCTCCAAACTAAACACATCCACTTCCTTCAGCTTCTCCTCAGCCCCAACCATTTTTTTGCTCTCCACTGGCCTCTCTCCAACTTGTCCACATCCTTTCTATAATGGAGGCCCCAAAACTTGACACAGTACTCCAGATGTGGCTTCAATGGAGCAAAATAATTATTTTCCTTGATCTGCTGACAATGCTCCTACTAATGCATCCCAGTATGATGTTAGCCTTCTTGGCAACAAAGGCACACTGCTGATTCTTATCTATCTTATTGTCCACTAGAACCCCTAAGTCCTTTTCTACAGAGCTGTTGCTTAGCCAGTCAGTCCCCAGCCTGTACTAGCATATAGGATTGTTCCACCCTAAGTGCAGGACTTTGCACTTGCCCTTGCTGAACCACACGAGATTTCTTTTGGCTCAATCCTTCAATTTGTCTGGTCACTCTGAATCCTAGCCCTACCCTCCAGCGTATCTACTACCCCTTCCCTCCAGCTTGGTGTCATCCACAAACTTGCTGAGGGTGTAATCCATCCCCCTTCCAGATCGTTAATGAAGAAACTGAACAAAACCAGCCCCAGGACTGACCCCTGGGGTATGCCGCTTGATACCAGCTGCCAGCTAGACACTGAGCCACTGATTACTACCTGTTGAGCCTGACCATCCAGCCAGCTTTCTATCCACCTTACAGTTCATCCTTCCAATCCATGCTTCCTTAGCTTGCTTGCAAGAATGTTGTGGAAGACGGTATCAAAAGCTTTGCTAAAGTCAAGGTATATTATGTCCACTTCTTTCCCCTGATCCACAGAGCCAGTTATCTCATCATAGCAGGCAATCAGGTTGTTCAGGCATGACTTGCCCTTGGTGAATCCATGCTGACTGTTCCTAATTAGCTTCTCATCCAAGTGTTTAGAAATGGTTTCTTTGAGGACCTGCTCCATGATTTTTGCAGGGACTGAGGTGAGGTTGAGTGGTCTGTAGTTCCCTGGATCCTCCTTTTTCCCTTTATTAATTATGAGCGCTATGTTTGCCCATTTCCAGTCATCTGGGACCTCTCCTGATCATCATGAGTTTTCAAAGATGGTGGCCAGTATATCTGCAATCACATCAGCCAACTCCCTCAGCACCCTTGGGCATATCACATCTGGCCCCATGGACTTGTATATGTCCAGATTTTCTAAATACTTCCTAACCTGTTCTTTTACCACTTGTGGCTGCTCACCTGCTCCCCAAACTGTGCTGCCTAGTGCAGTAGTCTGGTTGCTGACCTTGCTTGTGAAGACTGAGGCAAAATAGGCATTGAGTACTTCAGCCTTCTCCTCATCATCTGTCATTAGGTTGCCTCCCCCATTCAGTAAGGGGCCCACACTTTCCCTGACCTTCCTTTTGTTGCTAACATACTTGTAGAAACCCTTCTTGTTACCCTTCGTGTCCCTTGCTAGCTGCAACTCTAACTACACTTTGGCCTTCCTGACTTCATCCCTGAATGCCTGAGCAATACCCTTATATGCCTCCCTAGTTGTTTGTCAAAGCTTCTACTTACAAGCTTTCTTTTTGTGGTTAAGCTCACCGAAGAGTTCTCTGCTAAGCCAATCTAGTTGCTGGCCACATTTTCTAGTCTTCCTGCACATTGGGATGGTTTGTTCCTGTGCCCTCAGTAAAGTTTATTTAAAATACAGCCAGCTCTCCAAGACTTCTTTCTCCCTCAGACTGGCTTCCCAGGGGATCCTGCCCATCGATTCCCAAAGAAGTTGCTCTCCTTTCTTTCTTTTGTCAGAAGCCTAAGCCGGATCATCTTGTGGTCACAGCTACCCAATTTGCCATCCACTTCTACATCCCCTGCCAATTTTTCCCTGTTTGTGAACAGTACATCAAGAAGAGCATAGCCCCTAGTTGGTCTCTCCAACACTCTCCAAAAACTTCCTGGGATGCCTGTTTGCAGATGTCAGCGTGACTGAAGTGCCCCAAGAGAACCAGGGCCTATGATCTGGAAACTTCTGCGAGTTGTTTGTCCCTAGCCTGGAGGTTTTAATGGCCTGGTTTGACAAAGTCTTGGCTGGAATGGTCTAATTGAGGATGATCCTGCCTTAGCAGGGAGTTGGACTAAATGACCTCCTGAGGTCACATCCATGCAAAAAAGAGGTCTTCCCTCCAAGAAGTACACTAAAGATATAGTAACAACATTTTTGCTTTCATGACAATTCACCTTAGTGTTAGAAATATTATTAAAAATACATTATCAATAGCAGATTTAGAAAA
>NW_017728918.1:85762484-85776706 GCF_001723895.1 Crocodylus porosus
GTTTGATCTTTTGTCTCTCTCTCTGACCCTATTTGCAAATATATACCTTTTGTATCACCAACAATGTGTGCCTAAAGGATCATTGATATTCATTGAGCCTCCAAAGAAACGAACCGTGATTTTTACATCATTAGCACTGGCTACAGCTTACAAACAAAAGTTATGCCTTATATAATGAGGGATGTTAAGCATTATCCTACACGGTTTACATCTTTGAGCTAATAAGCTCAATGTGAAGTGGATGACCAACCATACATAAAAAGGTAATTATCAGAACCGCTTAAATTATTCACTGTAGATAATTAATCTTCTTAATTTAGGATTTTTTCATGTGTGCATTATCCATGAATTTAGATTTTTGCTGATTTATTCATTCTCCTGAAGTGTTCAGACACTTATGAGTAGTTGACCATATTAACCTTATTTCATTTGCCCCCTATTAGTTATTGTATTCGGTTGGTCACCTATATCATATTACTGTTTCTGCTTCTTTTAAGGCAGGAGAATACATTGTGAATCCCCAGAGAACCAATGTGAACAAAAGCTAGTTTACATGTGAATATTAACAAATCAACATGATTAAATCAATACCTGTTTGGCATTCAAGTGAACACCACTTTACATCATCATTTCCCCAGCTCTTCCAATAGTTTGTGCAGGGGAGTCAGGCAGCAGATGCCTTTTCAAGGAGCAACACCCAGGGGCTAGAAGATAGGGCCCACAGGCCACACCCTTAGTTTAGCACAAAGGCCAGTACTGTCTTTTGAAAATCACTTGAGACCTCCCTATCTGCCTGGCATTTATTGATAACCCACTGATGGGATGGGAGGGGTTATCAATAAGAACAAAGAACAAACAGACCTTTTCATTTAGTGCAGAAATACATATTTTTCCTATGTAGTTTATACATATGTACATACAAGATTTAAGTGCAACCCCTTGATTATCTAGATCTGACTTTTCCCAGCTTTCTGAAAAAGGTCAGATCCAGATCTAGCATCAGTTTCCAACAATCTGGGTCAGGGCTGTCTAACTTTGCTGCAGCTTGGGCTGTACACTGCATGGGTCATATGTGGTAGGGGTGGCTCTGCTGCTGTAGTAGCATGTGGGCTTCCACCCCTACCACATGAGCTGCAGAGGTGGCACACAGATTCTCAGGCCTTTCCCCCACCATGCAGCAGTAGAGACAGCTACCAGGGCCTGTAAACCACAAGTTAAGCCCTTGCAGGCCATGTGCAGCCCCTCACAGGCCACGAGTTGGACAGCCCTGATCTGCATCATCATTTCCTGAGTAGTGGTATATAGATCTACAGATACAAGACCTGTATGCTATGTCCCTCCCACTCTACCTCTGCACTAGTGAAATTAGGTTAATCTTAGGAACATAGGAGCATAAAGGATCTCCTGGATTACTGAGTCCTGCACATATTGCACAATCCCTTTCTTACGCTAATCATGCTCCATCTTCTTAGCACTAGTTTGGATTTTTGTCCCTTCTTACTGCTAAGTTTCTAGAAACTCATTCCTCTGATGATTAGAAACCTACTCATTTCCAGCCTAAATTTACTCATACAACTGAAGGCTTGTACGCTAACATTGTCTCCTCCTAAATACTGGTTTTCCCTCCTTTAGGTTTATCTCCTTCGTATTTGTAGAGAGTAACCAGTCTCTCTGAACTTTCATTTTTCTAGTCAAAGCCAGCCTGGCCCTTCTGCAAGTGCAACTAAAAATAAAGCCCTACCCATTCTGCACACTCCTAAACCTTCAAATTAGGTGGCATAGACAGCTCTGGGACAGGCCTGTATGATGCCTTGTGGATCAGACCTAAACTGTGGGGCTACTCATGAGCCAGACAAACCATCTCTGGCAACAGGTCTGGCTTGTGGCAGAGCTGTCAGAGCCACAGCGTTGTCACAGCTCTAGAACCCAAGGGATGAACTCTACCACTGCTTATTTGCCTTTATCTCTGCCACTGATTGCAGTCACCAACAGTGATGGAAGGCCCCAAACTGGTGGGGGGAGGAGGGAAAGGGCAAGTGGCAGTAGCATTTACCCACCAGATTCCAGTCATGCCAATACAGTGGCTCTAGCAGCACTTTAACCATTTGTGGGCCACCACTTGGACAGCCTTACCCTAGGTTCTCTGGGAGGAAGACTACACAGTACCCCACATGAGCACGTTCAACAGGTGGAGATTTGTTTCCACCTCAGATGTAACAGTTCCCATACCCATATGCCCAGGCCCATTACTCATCCCTCGTTAACGCTCTCATCCTACATCATCATCTTACATGGATACTGAAGGGAAGAGGCTTTTGTTCAATTTGGGAGCTACAGCACTGTTATAATTAAATCTCAATCTCATTTCTGTTTTTATTCACTTTACATGGCTAAAAAATATTTTTGTATTTATCTAGTACTTTAGTATCAGTTTTAAAAGCCCCTTGCAAGGCCTAACTTAGGTAGACCAATGGGGGGCAACCTTTCTGGCAGAAGTGCCACTAGTTAACCACACACCATCCTGAGGTACCACTCTGATCCCCTTCCCCTGCCTGATCTGCTTTTTTCTTCCTGCTCTATGTCCCTTCCCCAATCTGCTGCATGCCACGGCACAGATAGCTTCTGTGGACTTGTGGTTCTTGTGCCACAGGTTGGCCAGCCCTGAAGTTGACGATGGGCAATTTTCATTTTCTCCTGCACTTTCTGACCTCCAAGATATAGCTTCTCTTTCCTGATCAGTCTCTTTTTCTCACTCTCTACATGCTCTCAGCTTGCATGTATTATCTTTCTTTCTTTTTTTTAATCAGATTTGCTTTGGCACTTTTCCCTACCAGTTTTTTCCCCTTGGCTTGGGATGCACAAGTTACCTTTGTGCAACCTTTGCCTTAAGGAAATTCTCGATTAAGTTGCTGAACTCTTCAGTCCAGGTGGCAGCCCCAAGCGGCTCCCCAGTTTTTCATAGTCCACCATTTAGAAATCAAAAGCTTCTATTTAAATTGAATCAATTTGCTATTACTCAGTCTGTGGCAGGGATGGATCCAAGGCAGGTTGGGTGTGCAGTTCCACCCCTCTTTCCTGCCTCACTGAAGCTTAAAACCAAACTGTCTAGGAGAGACAACCACATAGCGACATTTCTATACATTTCTATATAAGTAGAGCTGAGGGAATCAGCTGACTTTATGCGTCATAACTTTCTACGTGGTTTCTGCTAATCTCTTCACTTCGTATGTATTAAAAACTCTTGATCTTCCTCTAATCAAGATAGTCTTTCTTCAACATTATCCTGCTTGTTATCTACTCCTGGTAGCATTTCCCTGCACACCCCTTAGTACATCCAATAAAAGTGTGCTGCTACCTAGGAACCCATAAAAGATGTCTTTGCTCCTAGGGGATTTGACCCCACAACAAAGCAGAGATTGGGAGGGGAAGGGCAGAGCTAAAGTAGTGGCACCATAGTCAGAGGCAGGAGGGAGCTGCAAACATGAGGCATAGTATGTTACTGTGAGAGAGCCCCAGCCCTGATAAGCCCCGGGAACAGTGAAGTGGGAGCAGCGGCGACAATAAATTGCCGGCGGCCAAGGAGTACGTGGCGCGGTGTGAGCGCGGCGCGGCCAGCACAGCGTGCGGGCCGCCGAGCGGGCACAGCTACGGGCGCAAGTCACCCGCGGACACAGAGGGCAGGATACTTACTCATTCCTTCCAGGTGTGCAGCAGGGCCAGTGGGCTCAAAAGCTGCACCGGAACAGAGAGGAGGGGGACCAGAAGAGCCGAGGCGGACATGGATCACCGGCGGGAATCCGGAGCCGGGGACACCCACCAGCGTGCAGGGAGCACGCACGTTCTGGGGCAAGGATAAGAGCCCAGAATGGCAAACCCCTCAGGGACATGATCCCCGAAGATAAGCAGGCAAATACTGATGACCGGGGGCACGTAGCCCCGCGGAGGACTGCTGAGTGGGCAACCCTGAGGGAAGGGCTGCCAGCACTTGCCTCAAGGGTTCTTTGGGAAAGTGAGGGAACTTTCCCCAAGAGGCAAAGACTCGGAGATCGCAGCCGTGGACTTGGCTCGGATAGATGGACACGAGACCCAGACCTGGGTGCCTGGGTAGGGCAGTTGGGAGGCTTATCAGCGTTAACTCTGCCTGGCATATCTGAGGAATAGTCTCCCCCCTCCATTCGTTAGGGGAGAGACTGGGACCAGGACTTATTTTGGAGGTCCGGGTGAGGGTGTAGGGGAGGAAGGAGCCCTCAAGGACCCCACAGCAGGGCGGACAGGCGGTCTCACTATTGGACACGCACGTCTCAGAAAATAAAACACTGAACCAGGTGAACATCCAAGTCGTGGCAGGTGGTTTTCTGACACATGCAACACCAGAGTGAGTGTAACCCCAAGGGGAGGATATTGACCAGACGAATACCGGATGCGGAACAGTCAGACACGCCCACAGTTACTGCAGTGACTCTTTTCATGAATATTTAATGCAGCAAATGACAGTGGCTGTGGAGAGGGCTGTACCAGGGTAGCAGAAAGTCAGGCATGGGTAGATGAGAGGGATAAGTTTCCCTGGGTAGAGGTGCTATCAGTGGCTGAAGCAAACCCTCCCCCAATCACAGTTGTTGGTTTCTATATGTTGAGGGTGGAGACCAGTGGAGGCCAGCTCTGGGCATGCTGTGAGGAGGTGGGCAGGAATGGTGGGGTGGGGGCAGTTACAGCCCTGCCTGGGGTTAGGGGAAACAAACTGTTTAGGAGGGCTTTTGAAGGGAAGGGGCTCCCCAGGACCATGAGGGGCTGCATGGAGGGGGTCTGTGGGATAGAGGCATTTGGAGTAAAAAGGAGCAAGGAGATGTCAAGAGCAGATGGGGTCTGGGGGTGGGGAAGGGGGGCATAAAATGGGATGTGAGGGAGGTTGGGAGCAAAAAGGGTTGTGGGTGAGGTGTGAGGGATTGCAGTGAGGTTTGAATACTCAGTGCGGCTGGGGAGGGATGGTGGGGTCTGATGAGTTTGGGGCATGATGGGGTGGGGCTGAGCATGGGGATATGGGAGAGAAACAGGGGACAGAGTGGAACGGAGAGGGTGGGAAATGAGCTGTCAGGGGCATTGCATAAAAAGGTCAGTGAGGTGCACTTTGGAGCTATAGTAGAGAGTGTTTGGGGGGACTCATGCTGATACAAGCAGCAGTTTTGTTTGTGACCAAGATGGAGAGGTAACTCTGGCATCAGGTGCCTTCCCTGCACAGCATGGGGTCCAGTCTCAGCTGTATTTGTTTTTGCTTGGATCCTAAAATGAATAATTTAGCCCTAGGCCCCTAGCATATTAGCCCAGCTTTTCCTTTTAAATGAAGAAAGATATGCACTGCTTTATGGGATGATGCGCTACACCACTTGCACCCCTCTTTTCAAAATCCTAGATCCATCCAGGCTTCCAGCCATTCCCCTTTTATCTACAGGTTTGGCTTCTAGATCAGCATTTCTCAACCCGTGGGTCATGGCCCAAAAGTGGGTCACAAGAAACTTAAAAAGTGGATCAACAAACTTTAAAAAATGGGTTCTCCTTTAAGAGAGAAAAATGTAGGAAACCATGGCTTTTCCCTTGCAGACTGACAGAGCTCCAGCCTGCGAGGAGCTGTTTGGGGACCGCCCCATCCCTCCTCACCCCCACTGCCCCACACACTGTGGGGTTGGGGGACCACTAGGGCTGGGACTGGCCATCAATGCTTACAAAGGGGTCCCAATACAAAAAAGGTTGAGAACTACTGTTCTAGATCCTCTCATGGGGGGTCTAGAAATCTTGAACCCTTTGTGCAGCCTCCTCTTTTCTCACATCTTCAAATGAAAATCCACTAGTTTGAGAGCAAGATCTGAGATGCACCCAAGGTGACTTGCAGGCATCTAGAAGTAGTCATTTATACCATTTCTGCCTTCAGTTAATGTAGCCACCTCAGGAGTAGGCTAATTAGCTGAGTGGCAGTGCCAGTTAGCCATGACAAATTATTTCATGAACATAGTTGCACTGCATCCAATTCAGGAGGTAGCCTAAACCAGAATCAGCTTGACTACTCATAAAATACTGCACCTGGGCTTGTAGCTCCGCTTTTCACCAAAAATGGATTAGCATGCTACATTCATGAGCCATTGCACCTAATGCAAGCAGCTGGCCAATCCCAGACAAAAAAGACTTAAGTCTGAGAGTGGAGGAGCATTTTAACCACGATCTCTTTCCTGGTCAACCCCTAGCACTGTTACAATAGTGGTATGTCCTTGTTTTGAAAAGTGATTAAGAATTATTTTTACTTTTTCATTGCTACAAGTGACAAAATGGTTACCACTTCATTTTCTTCAGACCTGAGTTACAACAACATTAATCTTACACAGATTTTGAAGGCCAGAAGAGGCTATTATAATCATTTAGTCTGACTTCCCATATGTCAGACCCCTGACACCCTGGTATTGAGCCCAGTAACTTGTGTGTGGTTAAAACATAGCTCCCAGAAAAGCACAGTTGATTTGAAGAGACTTCCCTTGATTGTTCTATTGGTTAATTGTGTTCTCTGTTAATTACCCCTCACTGGTTTAAATTTGCCTATTTGATTGTTTCCCCTCATAGACCCAAAGAGGTACCACATTCCTTGTCATGCCCTCTTGGCTCCCATATTTCCCAGCCTGAAAGACATAGGTTGTGCATGCCAGTTGTTACTGCAGAATATTGTTCAGTTGCAAGCTGTGAGAAGTATTCCTTTCCCAGCCCCTGTTCTTTTGCCATCTCTGGGCTGCATTTCCTGCACTACACCTTGCCTTTTGTGGAGACTTATCTAAACAAGATATTTGATTGCCAGTTCTTTCATTTTGCGCACACTCTTGCCCCTCTTACTGTTCAAGTGCCATCTGCTTCCAATGTTTGTTTTCAGGCACCTGGCTGGGAAGAAGAAAGATGGGACACCCCTGGGATTCCTTGGAAGAACAGCCATGCCTCTCTAGGAGACGCTCCAGATCCAGACATGAAAATTTGATGTTTACATATGAAAATAAGACTAGTCTCATTTTTCCTTTTTTCAAAATGTATTTTGAATGTTTAATCAAATCAGTTAGGGAAATGAACTCACATCATACAGATGGAGGTAATGAGAAGGAAGATGAATATTTGATCTCTTGCAATGGTACTAAAAGATACACAAATCAATGAGAAACAAAATTTCATCCTTCATGTGATTTGTAATATTATATTCAGTCTGGAAACTCCAGACATCCTGACTAAATAAGGAAAATGCAGATGATTTTGTACCCTGGCAGGGAGATTGCTAGTTTACAACTGCTTTTCAGCAATCTATTAACTAAGCTCCTGAGAGAAACAGCAATATTTTAATTATTTAGCTGGCAAGATATTATTACAAACATTCCCAAACATCAGCAGCAGGGACGTAGTTTACAGACATTGAGGTATTACATTCTGAAGTGATGCCGTCAACAATCCACTCATTGCACAGAGGTTGAATAAACTGAATTAACAATCTCTATTCAGCAATGCAAGTGTTTCATAAGAAAAAGTGCCTGTGCATCTTTATAAGACATCAGCTACTTGAGGCACAAGAACAGTTTGCTCTTTTCCAATTCAGAGTATAAGAAGTGGCAAATTCTGTGCATGGAGTGTAGCCTCTTTGGACCAGGAAGAGGTGTTATATTAACAGAGGTGAAGGGGGCAGCAACACTACAATCAGGTCTGCCTGCTTCCCTTTATAGAATGCATTAAATTATGAAGAATGAGCATTTCTACTAAGTCCAGATAGTCAAAAAGCCTGAGGCTGAATCGATTCAGTCTTTGCAGGTTAGTCTAAGCTGCATAAATTGAACAGATAAGCAAATGAACAGACATTCACTTTTGATTCCAGAAATGAAGCCACATGCCTGCAGTGGCCCAGGCCAGAAGTCAGGGGACATGCCTAGAGCGTTTCTGCCTGCTTGGGCACCTTAGGCAAAGGCTAGCCTGCCCACCCTGCCAGCGGAAGGGAGAAGGGTGTCGCCAGGTAAGTGCAAAGTGTCCTGGGATGCTGGGGGATTGTGAGTTAACTTGAATCTGGATGGTATCTGGGACAGAAGTTCAATAAACCAATTTAACCTAAATCACTCAAGTCCATACTGGCATATTTTAAACCTGTTTCAGCCATTTTGAAATAGATTTATATGCATTGAACTTTTGTTGTGTTACAAATTTCAGTTGGTTTCTGATCACTTAAACCAGTTTGTATATAATTTCTGTCCCTAGGCCTCAAATTCAGGGTGTTCAGCTGCCAGCTTTTCACTGGCTGCAATATTGGATCCTCAGCTGTACACAGCAGGTAGGCTGATAGCAAGGAGAGCTGGCAGAGACCCATTAAGGGTAGTTCAACTACTAAGAACATGGCTGTATATGAGTACCTTAACTTATATTTAGTGCATGGATATGTAAGTGCCACATAACTGGAATTCAAATGGCAGAGTGCAGCACTATGTAGGTTGCCATATAGGATACCAAGCAGAAAAATCCAGATTGGGTTGGCCTTTGGCAACAGTATATCTGATTATATGAAGTATCCTCATCTTCTGTGGGCTCTGGTACCATAATCAAGCATGGTTCACTTCTCCCCTTCTCCAAAAATGAATAAATGGCTTCTTGGCTCCTAGCATGTGCTACGTTAAGCTACTTTTAAGTTTCTTGACAAATCATGAAAGCAAAACCCTGAATTTTGGAGTGAAGTTTCTACTGAAGGGGAAACTGGATGCAGACGTAGACTACCACCTAAAAAGTTAGTAGCAAAATGGAGTAGTGGCACTTCTCCAAACTAAATGTTTCTTCCCTTTGCCAGCCTTTGTGTTCAGTCCCAGAGCTAGGTAAAGGGGCTATTGTAATCAGCTCTTAATTTTGCCACAGTTGGTTCTGTACCATCATTAATGCTATTTCTACCACCTCATGGATTAATACATGTGCAGTGCTTTGATCATACAGAACTTTATATTGTATCCTTTTCTGTAGCATTAATACACTTTGATTAAATAAATAAATAAACCCCCAAACTTGGCTTTTAGTAGATAAACTCCTTTCAGTACTTTAAACTTCACTGGGTTTGACCAGCCCTACCTTTAATGTGAAGTTGTTTAAGGGTGCTGGACAGAAATTTGGGGGTTTTCAGAAGTTTGCATTCAAGCCTCCTCTCCACCTCATGATTTATGCTGATATCTCTCCTTATTGAGTATCGGTTTCTGTAATCACTTGGAAGAAAGCAACTCAAAAGGAAAGCAAAAAAATAGCCCAAGGTTTTCTTGCAGAAAATAGATCCGCATGGATTCAGTGTTTTATGTATTAGAATATTTCTCTTGCCTCTGCTCCTTAGTTCACATCAGTGCTTGTAATCTGATTTTTCTCTGCTCCCCTCTTTACAGGGGTAAGAACCCATCAGCTTTTGGAATCTAGCCTTTCTGAACAGTGAGATTTTTAGAAGCAGAAAGTATTTTTAAATGGTTAACTAAGTTCCTGGCATAGACAATGAGCTTGCATGCATGAAGTGAAGTCAGCAACACCTAGGAGCTTGTTTCCCTGCTGGTTTCCAAACCTTACTTTCCTGACTCCATCAGAGCACTAACACAGTGGAGCACAGGTGAAACATTTACATAGCCACTTGAGCTTGAAATATTTTCATCCACCTGCACCCTTGTTCCCAAGAGACCATTTGCATAAAGAACAATCGACTCGCCATCAGGTGAGCAGTTTAAATGCACTTGCCTCAGCATCAGAAACCCTGTTTAAATGCATTTCTGCTAGTTAAAAAATTAATGTGCTGAACCATTCTCAGTAGAATTAGTATAAAGCCTCTCTCATAAAAGATTAAAGCAGAGGCAGATCAAAGTGTTTTTACCTAATATCCACAGTGCAATTTGTTTATTGGTATTGACATTTGCTAAGAACAAAACAGACGTCAGCATATTAGGACTATTTAGCCACCAGAAGTAATGCCACAGAAAACTGAATATCAGACTCCTTGCTTCTAAACAGAGCTGGCAAGAAATTTTAAACAAGAGATTAAAACAGATTTCATAATTTTCCACCAGCTCAGCTTTCCCTTCTGTTAGATTTTTTTTTCAATCATAACTTTCTTTCCTGTCTACACAGGTGTAAATCCCAAGTTATTTGACCAACAGCAGTCGATATATTCTGTATTTACTCCATCATAACTGATATCAGGAGCCATCTCCTGGAGATGTTAAACCACCTCACCCTTTCTCTGAGTCACTCACTTGCAGATTTGTCCCTCAGGCTTTTAATATAGCGAGATGCCTTGGCATCTGTGGTATGAGGTCACAGAATTAGATTGCAGGACAGACCAAATAAAAGGACTTGGGTACCTGAAAGGTGATCACTATAATACCTCTCCTTACAAAGTATTATGAACATGATATTTCAAAATTCATGTAAGAAGAAGTATTTTATCTATTCTAAATCCTTTCTGCATGCATAATTATAGCAAAGATTTAGCTTCCCATATATTCCCCAGTCAGTGTTCTCACTGGGTGAGCTTTCTTTGAGCTGTGAATTTAAGAAGTGTTAAGAACTTTCTATAATGATACAAAAGTAATATTTGTCTTTAAAAAAAACCCCCCAGAAGTATTTCATTTTTCTCCACCCATAATTGCCTCATTGTATACTTCTAAATTGCTTCATTCTTTCAGATTTATCCAGGGTAGTGTGCCAGGTCTTTAACAGATATTACCTCTTTACTAGTCAGGCCACTTGCAGTCAATCTGCGTAAGAACTAGCAGCACTTACGGCTTGCTTCTGCTCCTAGAATGGAAGTTTTGCTGCCTATAACTAAAAAGGAGCAGGTTCACATCTTTGCAGTTTCTTCCTGGCAGTTTATTATGATGGAGGTTCTTCTCTCTCATTTCCCTATTTTCAGTTTGAATAGGTTTCAACTATAAGGAATACTACAGAAATGGTTCCTGCCCACCACTGAAGTAGTCCCTGCTCTTACAGGCTGCAGAAAAAGCTTCTTCCATAAACAAAGCAGCAGATGTTACCCATGTGCAGAACTGCTCCTCATATCCAGTTATAGTCAGACAGTTTATATCATGTCACAAGTAAGGAATCACACCGCTATCACAACATGGTATCTGACAGATATGGCTGTAACTTCTTATTCTAAGCATGGGAGGAATTCTACCATATGCTAACACTAGTATACATCAGCTTGTTAAAATGGCAACTCTTCTGCTTGAGCAAAATTCACTGTGGATCTAGATGACTTCACAACATCCTTTTAAAAATACTGTTTTGGCTCCATTTATGAACACTCTAGTTATAAAACATCATGCTTCTATGGCAAATCACAGCAACTGATACGAGTCCAAGAGTAGAAAAAGAGTGGAGATGGGGTGGGGGGAGAAGCAACACTTATGGGGCACACTGACCTCCTCATTCATAAGAGACCAAACCTCAAATATTGACATCTTAATTTACAAATACACCTGGGAGCTCTTTCCATTTAAGAAATGTTTCTTCATGAATTACAGTTTTACCAATTGCAACTTTACTTGCAATAATCTGCTAAAACTGACTGCAGTATGAAGCAGAAAGATAGAACTTCCTCTTCCCTGTTAAATATGGTTTCTGGAGCACCAAAATAATATCTTGAATATTTCTGTTCTCCATTTTTTAAATCATTGTGTATTGTTGACCCCATTGGGATCCAAGGGCTAGCTAAAGTTCCTGGTGTAGAGAGTTGTTCATGAAAAGAAATTGGCAGAGTCAGATATGTTTCAATTCAGAAATCATCAAAACACAGATGAAGACAAGTTATTTGCTCATATTTCTAAGCCCCTTTCCATCCATCTGAACACAGCTAACTTCCCCTCCTTATCCCTCTTCAAAAAGGTGATGGAAGAGACTCTTCTATATCTTCCTGGACTGCCTCCAGCCGCAGCTTTTCTTTGTTGCCCTCACTACCCTCTTTGGCACACTGAACCAGAACTTCTCCAAGGCTCTGTACATTTTCTCTATTCCTTACAAAGTGGCCAAGGGGACTATGATCTGCCTAGCCAGTTTCCTGCCTGCCCAGGTCAAGATAGCAACTCTGAAAAACCATAGAAACCAGCTCATAGGGTCTGGGTACAGTGACACCCTCCAACTCTTCTGCTTCCTGGTCCAGGCATGTGTCACATTTGGATTTGGACACTTCAAATCCTAAAGGTAAGTGTGTGTTTTCTTCTAGGTTAGCAGATCTCCTCCGGCGCACTTTAAACTAGGCTCATTGGGGGAAGGGGAAGACGAGGGTGGAGGAAACATCGGACTGCCAGACCAAGCAGCACCCACAAGTACAGCCCAGCCTAGACCGACAAGCAGAACGTATACACAGGTAAGCAACAGGTGCCAGAGTAATGCTGAAAGTAGGGGGCCAGTGCACACATCCACAGGAGGCCTCTACACAAACGCTTGTAGTATGGGAAACAAGCAGGAGGAACTTACCCTCTTGCTAGCCGACACCAGCCCGGACATAGTGGAATAACTGAAACATGGTGGGACTCAATGCATGACTGGGCAGTGAATGTCAAGGGCTACAGGCTGTACAGGAGGGACAGAATAGGAAGGAAAGGTGGGGGCGTGGCACTCTACATTAAGGAGGAATACACATCCTCGTCAATTAACAAAGAATCAGAGGAGGGGCAATCTTAAGTGCTCTGGGTTAGAAGACAGGGCAGTCGAAGGGAAAGAGACTTAATGATGGGGGTCTACTACAGACCTCCCAACCAAGGGGAAGAGCTAGACCAGGTATTCTTAAGTCAGCTCACAGAGGTAGTGAAGTCAAAGGATGTGGTCATCATGGGGGACCTGAACTTTCCAGACATCTGCTAGGAAGGGCAGTCAGCCAGGTCTGACCACTCACATAGGTTCCTAGCCAGAATGCAAGACCTCCATCTAACACAGGAGGTGCACAGCCCCACCAGGGGAGACGCCTTGTTGGACCTGGTGCTGGCCATGGGAGATGACCTGGTGAGGGGGCTGCGGGTGCTTGACCACCTGGGCGACAGTGATCATCGCCTGCTGGAATTCATCATCCATCACAGGGTGGCAAAGGCCTACAGAAAGACAGCAGCCCTAGATTTCAGGAAGGCAGACTTCAATGAGCCAAGGAGAATAGTCGGGGAAGCGCTGAGGTCCCGGAGGGGAAGGGAGCCAGGTGTCCAAGAAGAGTGGTCGCTCCTTAAGGAAACAATCCTCCAAGCCCAAAGGGAGATGATCCCAACACGGATCAAAGGGAGCAGGAGGGCACATAAGCTCCCATGGCTCACCAAAAGTATCCGGGAATGTCTCCTAGCTAAAAGGGAGGTGCACACTCAATGGAAGGGAGGGGCCATCCCCAGGGAGGACTATACTGCAGTTGCTTGGGGATGCAGGGGGGGCGGTCAGGAAGGCCAAGGCAGAGGTGGAACTGGGACTAGCTTCCCAGATTAAGGTCAACAAAAAGTCATTTTTTAAATACATAGGGGGCAAAAAGAAGGTTCCGGGTAATGTGGGGCCCCTGCAGGACACGTTAGGAAATTTGGTCGTCACACCAGATGACAAAGCCAACACATTTAACAATTTCTTTGCCTCAATTTTCCTAAGCAGGGACCGGAAAAGTCACCCCTCTTCTGGGTCCCCCTCAGGCCCCAGGGGAGGTGCACCTAGGCCAAGGGTTAGTGAGGATCTAGTCAGGGAACTTTTGGAGGGACTGGATATATTCAAGTCAGCTGGTCCGGATGATCTCCACCCCAGAGTGCTGAGGGAATTGGCTGAGGTCATTGCAGGACCCCTGGCACGGCTTTACGAGCACTCATGGTGCTCTGATGTGGTGCCAGATGACTGGAAGAGGGCCAATGTGGTTCCCATCTTCAAAAAGGGGACAAAGGAGGATCCAGGAAACTACAGGTCAGTTAGTTTTACCTCAATCCTGGGCAAGCTTTTTGAGAAAATTATTCTGGCACATATCCACGAGGGGCCAGCAGGGAAGATCATGCTTAGGGGCAACCAACATGGGTTCATTAGCAGCAGGTCCTGTCAGACCAACCTGGTGGCCTTCTACAACCAGGTCACCAAATCCTTAGATGCAGGGGTAGCAGTAGACATAGTCGTCCTGGACTTTCGGGAGGCCTTCAACACTGTCTCTCACCCCGTTCCCATTAAGAAACTGGGGGACTGTGGTGTCAACACCCACACAGTCA
>NW_017728918.1:85776806-85786611 GCF_001723895.1 Crocodylus porosus
CGGACTAGATGATCTGTTCAGGTCCCTTCCGACCCTAGAAACTATGAAACTTCACCTTGTAAGAAAAAGGGGACTAGTTTGTCACATTGGGCCACTTAGGGGGCCCTCTGAAAGGTGAAATATGGACAACTGGTCCTACACATATTACCCCCTGAGCAGCATGGGGGAAGAGGGTTTCATCATGAGGAACACATTGGTTTTTGTTGAAACAAATGTTTTGTGCTCAGCCCCTGTGAGGGCCACACCTCTTTTCAGTTTCATTTGTTTTTAATATTCGTATATTCAAGATTTTAAAATCTCCACCCCCTTCCTTGACCCCTTAAAGGTTTTTTTTCTCTTGGTCAGGTTGCTGGTGCTCATTCTGGTTGTGTATGGCTTTTTCTTACTTTTATCCTAATTTTTTGTTTCTCTCACAGAGCCCTATGCACTTATACTAAACAATAGTCAATGAAACCTTCCAATCCCCTATAGCTTAACTGTAACTTTGTTTTGGGTGATATGTGCTGATGTTTTGAATGGAGACTGCTATTGTTTCACCTGTCTGGTCTGTGTTTCTTATATCAAATTAATAAGGGGTAGATTTTTCACACACCAGTTTCAATGAGGTTTAACCAAATCCATAATCATATCACTATCGCCACCTTTGCTGACATATGATAAAAATGTATCTTTAACAGTAATTTTTCCAAAAAATATCTATTCTACAAATTAAGAGTTTATTTTACAAATAGACAAACCATATAAAGGATGGGATAAAAGAAATATCCTCATTTTATAGGCTGAAGACAGTGGAACTACAGCTGTCACCCAAGATTATAAAGAGAAGTCTGCAACAGACAGGAAAATAAGTTTTTCCCGGGTCCAAGTCTAGTATCATAATCAAAGCACCCTCCTCCCAAGAAAGAGTTCCAGGACAAAATGGCCAGATGCTAGAAGACCCACTAATTCCAGTTTGGATTCAATCCAAGGAGAGAGTTCAAAGATCAGTTATCTAAAATTAAGGATTTATATTCAGATTTTTGAAGGCTTGGGGTTTGGAGGTTTTTGGCATTTTTAATTTGTTTGGGGTTTTTTTGTTTTGTTTTGTTTTGTTTTTTCGGGAAGGGGTTGAATAGCTGTTAGGAAGGTTACTGACCATAAAGGTGGAAAAAGCAGCAACTCTTGGGCACTCTCACTGAGAGCAGTCCATACCCACCCACACCTGCATGCTTCAAGGACACAGTAAAAAGAACATACCGAAGCACTGCAGTACAGCTCTGCACCTGGAGTGACCATGTGACATCCAGGGCAGTGCTGGCTGCCAGGGTCCTGACCTCACTCCTGCACTCACAGCTTTTTTTTTGTTTCTGCCACAAAGGCAGCATCCAGGGCTGCTGCCCTAGTTGCCCTCTCTTAGTTATTTACTAGAGCATGATTCAATAAGCTCACATTTTTCACCTTAGCAGTGCTAAAAAGGTGTGGCATAGAGAAAAAAATGTTGTAAAATCTAGCTTGCTGTCCTGGCTTTTAGGACCCCATGGGTAGCTACCAAGTTGGACAAGGCTTTTAACACAAACCCAATCATGAGAACTCTAAACATGAACACCTCCATTTCAGTAGGATGGTACCCAGTCTCAACGTCATACACTTATGTATGAGCACAAGCGGCAGTCTCATCAATCCTCCCTGTGGAAGGCAAGGGATCAGGCAGGGACTGTCTGTTATGGAAGTAAACACATGACAGTGGTGCTGGCATGAAGGCTTTGAATTCTTCACCAACGGGCAGATGTTCTGGGAAGAAGGATTTCTATCAAGAAATGGAATCCATCTGACCAGAACTGGAAAACACATTTTTAGGCATTGTCTGGCCAACCTAGTAAAGTCTTTAAACCAAGTTCCATGGAAGATGGTGAACAAAACTCTCCAGCAGCAGAGCAAACAATCCAGAGGGAAAAGGACTAGAAGAAACAACTTAATTCTGGAAAAGGGGAAGGGAGCTACAAGACACCAACAAGTGATCTAAAAGGTAAGTGAGTAGAGTCAGAAGGCAAAACACATCTGATGAATGCTGCCCTCCCACCACTCCAGGGCTCTCTGGTCACATCTGACCAGTGAAAGAGAGAAACCCAAGTAGGAAGCTTCAGGTTTTTAATCCAAACCCAAATATGTTGACCAGATTCTATTCTGTGAATTAATCTGAAAAGTTTTGTTGGAATTTCAAAAGAGAATATATTTCTAAAGCTCAAAAGTTGCTGTGAAATTGGAGTTGTCCTCCAGAAAGCTCCATTCAAAAACCACTTGGAAGAGGTGTCTATGGACCACTAACAGTCTGTAAGCCCTTCTAGGAAATCCATGGAAGGAGGAATAGTCTTGCAATGCAGACACTACTCCTTGTTTTCATTTAATATAAAAATACATCAAATATTTTTTCCGTTATGACTTTTCCATTTAAACAATTACTGAAAGGGCCTCAGATAATTTATGAGATCATATACTGGAATAATCTATTTACTAAAATGTGCTTCATGGTATGAAAGTATTTGAGAATATTTTGTACAAGCTCAGTTTCTTTTCCTTGCACATATCCAGTTAGTCTCTAAACCATTTACTTTTAGACTGCACCTTGGTAAAGGAGTGGCTTAGTTTTTTTTAAAGTACTTTTATACACATTTTGTGCAAGAAATTGTTTGACATACAGTAAGAGGGAAGTTTATTTTCAGACTCTATTTACTGTAGATGAATATATCTGTTCCTGACATTTACTGTCAGGATGCCTTTTTCCCTACAGTCAGTCTAAGTCATTATGATTTAATCTCTTATTGGATGGGAACTTCTCAGAGTAAGTATATCTCATGATATCTGTTGCCATGATGACTCCCACTCATTTTAGGTTTCTAGTTTATCAATCACTAAAAGTAGATGACATTCTGAAAAAGAAAATTATTTTCCTGGGAAACTGATATGATTAGAGTGAAAAGTGTGAATAAAATTCAGAGAAGTTTGCCTTTCCAATACATGCACTCTGAGGAATAAGGAAGACATTTCCATATTCTAGCTACCCTTTGGCCTTCTTCATTTTTAAAAGTGTATTTTGCATTTGAAAACAGAAGAAAATTTTAGGATGATGACATTACTTGTTTTAATAGATCACATACTACCCTTTTGCAAGTTAAACTCTTGTATTACTTTCTCAATTCCTCATTAAACTGGAGCCCAGCTCTATTAACAAATGAAGTTACTGTCGACATAATTAAAGTGTCTGATTTCAAGTCGTCTTCATTTTATTCTTTCACTGAGTCATCATCAACTTTGTGTTTGCTTGTCCCCAAGCGACCCACTGATGACAGATTGAATTACCAGTCTAAAGGGGTTATTCAGATTCTAAGAGGAACTTCTTTGCAATTTAGAACTAAGATTGATGCTCCAATGGATTATTTTGCATCTGCTACAGCACAGAGTTGTTATTAACACAAAAACAAAGCAAAACAAAAAACCCTTATTTTTTTACCTCAGCAACTTTATCTTTTTATGAAAGGAAACCTCACAAGCTGAAAAAGTGCACATTGAAAGAAAGGACTTTAGCAGTTTGGTGTTATTCTGTATTTAGCAGTAGCTTGACAAAGAGTAGGCAACAGGGACACCAGCCGCAGGCATCCATTTAGAGGGGGTGCCAAAATAGCAGCCACGACCACTGCTCCCCAGGGCAGTTACACTCTGCTTCCCAATAAAGTTGCTGGGTACTGATGATCCTACAAATAATATACTCCAACTCTTGTAAGTGGGCAGGAGGGGGGAATACTCCAGAGTGAAGTTTCTCCTTTGATCTGCCACAGGTGTCCAGTTAGTTGCCCTTCCAGTTACTCTAGAAAAATTGTAGCATCTCCCAGGCATTCAGGTATGGGGCAGTCTACAACAAGGGGACTCTGACTGAAGAAAAGGAAAAAGAACTAGGCAAATCACATACCATCATAACAGAAACAAGATGAGCAACATTAATTTGAGCTTTCAAACATAGGTGTTTAGACTTCTGATCACATAGTGGCGGTACTGGACAGATTTGCTCATCAAGATGTGGGGATAGATTTTAGCATTCAGAAGAAGCTACTGGGGAGAAGGGCTTCCCAAAATTGGAAGCAGCTGCATATCTGGTAATCCAGGGTGATTTCCACAAACCATCAGTTTAAAAACAATTGCGTGTGTCATCAGGGTGGCCAAAATGAATGAGTGACTATGAATTCTATCCTATTAGAGTGATGTTGTTACCGTGATGGCCCAGGAACTATGTATGAGGCAAAGGCCTCTCGCAAAAATCAATCTATTTGGTGACAGAGAGCTGTATGTGGGGCATTCATTTAAAAAAAAATCCTGCCTCATGGGTTTCTGTATTGCAGTCTGGACCACTGATTGACCAGTAATCTCCATGGACTAACTATACTGGCTCCTTCAGCATCCCAGATCCCCAATACTTTTTTTCTATTTAAAGATTTCCTAAGGTAGTTACAATGTTGTTATATGTTTTTCTGTGGAAGGATGGGTGATTCAAGAGACCATCTCTTTAAGACATGATCATTGAAAAGGGGATGGGGGGAAAAATAATAGCCTGTCATTTTCCCTGTGGAACTTCTAAAGAAGCCTGTCCCAATTAAAAGTTCACATTAAATAAAAAAAGACACAAAAAATGTTGAAGTCATATGAAGGGTAACCCAATTTTATGTAAGAGGTGCCTCCTTACCATAAAGGCTTGTTTGCAACACAAACCTGCAGGCCTAAGTTCTGCTCCTACCTGTATTGGTACAAGCTTGTTGAGTACAGTGGAATACTATTCCAGATTTACTCTGCTTTCATTTATAGCAGAATCCTACCTCTCGTAGTTAAAATAATAAAAAGAAAAGATTATTTCCAGCATTACATCTAGCAAAGTATGCTCTAACAAAGTTTCACACTTACCATATTAATAAGAAAACAGTACTGAAACTCTGCTGTAGAAGCAACAAAGCAGCTACATCCAATCAAAAATTTCTGTATCCTGAATTGCGATGTCAGTGCTTAGGTTGTGCGATACCCTACAGAGCATCAATCAAGATAAGGACTATGGGACATGACACAAGTAAGGGCGGAAACTGAGTGCAGCATATTATATCAGCCCAGTTATTGGTGAGGTACATCCTCTGGTATCTGACTTATTCTCCCTCCTTTTGGATCATTAGCAATTACCATTAGTAGAAATAAGGACCCTGCTATTAACAGAAGTAATTCACTATGAAGAGCTCAAGCATTTAACTTCCCCAGAAGGGTGGATGTTGAATACAGCGCTTAATTCTCACAGATTAGTTATTGACTGGAAACGATTCAAGTTTCTAGTGCCAGGCAGCAGTAAAAGAGAGACATAGGGAGAAATACTAGATTTGCTTTGCAAATCTTTTGCTTTTCACTGTTAGATGGAAAACTGTGGGTCTAATGGCCAGGTTGGATGCAAAGATGTTTGCTGTGACCCTGTATGGAATTTGATAAGTGTACCCTAAGCTATATTTTCCAACTCAAGGACGTACTTGCACACTATAGGATGCTGTCTGTGATCCCCAGATGCAGAGTAGATAATGGGCTTTGAACCAGGAGGAAGCTGAAGGAAAATTCAAATGATACTGCCCCATGTGCAGCTGCTGGGATCACCCTTGCTTCTAACAGGAAGCCCTGCAGGAGCTATTGGGGTGATGTTCACAGCTCACACTCCAGTCCTGCTACATGACCTGACTGAGAGCTGAGTTTGTGGGCCCTAGGAAACTGAGTCTTCTATTCCAACATCAGGCGGAGAGAAGCAACAGAGTAACTACAGCCTCTTGGTATGACCTTCACATGGGACTTACACTAAATATTGCCCTTAGTCAACCCCACTGTATACGATTGTTCAGGCTGTGGGGCCAAAGCAGTATTCCTTTGTGTATTATTTAGGGCATGTCTACATGTGCATTAATGCACTGTAATTACGATGCACTAAGTTTAGTACCTGTAATAACAGGTACTAAATGCGCTGTATCAGCACTACTGTACAGTAGTGCCGGCATACATCTTTTATGTGACACTAATGTGCAGTAGACTAATTCTAAGTCACAGCAAAAGTTGTGCTAATGTACTAATCCATAGCAGAATTAGTCTATTGCACTTTTAGCGTCTTATGTCAGATGAACAAGAAAAATACCGTATAAAGAACCTCCTGCCTTACAGTGAGGGGACACAGGTGGTAGGACAAAATGGAAAAAACAGTTTCAGTTCTGAGGGGGCCACTGACAGATCAGCCACTTCAGTTCCTAAAGGATAGTAGTTTCTATCCTGACATCCAGACACAGATGTTGCAGACTGGGGTCAATCTTCTTAATCCCACCTCTCCCCTCCCTTGGAAGAATCTCTAACCCATACAGAAGACATTTTGGGCTCCAAGATGCCCTTTGAAAGACAGTTCTGAAGGATAGGGGCAATCAGAACTGCAACTAAATTAGGACTGAACCTGATCCATACAATTTATTTTGTGGCAAGGAACAACAAGTTATGGGCCTGGTATAACATAAATGCATGAAGTCAGGGTGACTTTTCTCATAATGCAGGAAAAAATATATAGTCTGGGGACCAGAATCTTGTTTAGCTCATAGTCTTAGGACAGGCGTGGGTAAAATATGACCAGCGGGCCAGATTCAGCCCGCAAGGCCATTCTATCCAGCCTGCAAGGCCCCTAAAAAAAATGAAGAACAATCAATATTTCTCTGCCCTTGGTTCTTGTCAAAAATGACAGGAACTAAGGGCGGTAGGACCCAGGGGAAGCCCAGCAGGCTCCAACAACAGCAGGCCCGCCCAGCCCTGCCCCCCAGCCAGAAGCCCCAGCCAGGGTTTCTGGGCTGGGAGCACATTACTACCCTGGCGCAGGAAGCTCAGATAAGTGTGGGGGGGGACCCTGGGCAGGGAAGGAGCACAGGGGAGGAGCAGCCCCTCTCCGCCCACGCCAGGTGCGCCATGCTGCAGCTGCTTGCAGCCCACGTGGGCTGCCTGTGCCCATTCTGGACAGCCCCATGTAAGCTGCAAGTGCCTGCAGCATGGGGCATGGGCCATGGGGCAGGGGAGGTGCTGCTTCCCCGCCCGCACTCAGCATTTTCCTGAGCTCCTTCTCTGCATGGAGAAAAGTGGCCCCCTACCCTCCCCATGGCCAGCACTCTGTGCTGCAGGCGCTTGCAGCCCACGTGGGGCTGTCGGAGCAGGCACAAGCAGTCCCAGGCTGGCTGCAAGTGGCTGCAGTACAGGGCACTGGGCATAGGGCAGGGAGGGGCTGCTTTCTCCACCCCCCCACATTCAGCACCACCTTATAACCCAGCTGGCAGTGGGGCAGGTTACAAGCTGGTGCTAAGCACAGGGAAAAGTGGCCCCTCACCCGCCCCATGGCCAGCACCCCCTGCTTCAGCCGCTCACAGCCTGCCTGGGGCTGCCTGTGCATGCTCTGGACAGTCCTGTGTGGGCTGCGAGTGCCTACAGTGCAGGGCGCCGGCCATGGGGCAGGCGAGGGGCCATTTTTCCCAATGCTCAGCACCAGCTTCTTCCCTGCTGGCGAGCAGGGGGGTGGGGCTGTGTGCTGCCCCCTGCCTGTACTGCAGGGGCAGGGAGCCAGTGGGAGCATAGGGCCCGCATCAGTGTCCCAGGACCAGTGCCAGTGCCAGTGCGGCCCAGAGTAGGGTGGCAGGAGCGCAGGGTCCCAGCTGGCAGGGGCTCTATGGAGCCGGGCCAGCTCCGCACTCCATGCTGGTGCAACCCAGCCTGGCTCCACAGACCCCTGCCGGCCTGTGTCCTGCTCTGGGCCCCATTGGTGCCGGCCCTGTGACATTGGTCCCAAGACATTGGGACATTGATCCCAAGATGGTGACCGGGGGCGGGGCTACCCATGCAGCCCTCCACCCAAAATAATAGCCCACCCCTGTCTTAGATGAATGATGTCCATCTCCTTTGTTCCACAATGTTGTTACATGATGAATTACACTGCACCCAGCTCTATTGGATCAAGAGCTGTGAATTACATTTGCTGCAGTTTTATTCTACTGTGTGCGCCTTTGCAACAACAGTTTATCATGCTTTGTGTGTATTTGTTGCTTTGTTCTTTTCTTGATCTACCTTCACTCTTTAGTTTCATCTTTCCCTCTCTGTTTTCCCACCCCCAACAAGAGAAGCAATATATTGTGCACACCTTGTGTAATAGAATAATTTTTTCAGTTAGGTAGTCCTTGACTTCAATAAGAAACTGAGTATTTATGCCATGCAGCCATAGCATAACCTGCTCACCATCAGAAATGCTGTTATTAAAGTACAGTAGGTTAAGTTTTTAACATCTGACTTGGTGTTGTGTTTTGTCAAAAAGTCTGTGGCTCATTCTGCCCACTTCACATATTAAGGGTCTATAATCTTACTATCACTTCATGACAACGCCCCGCAGGTTTTATTAAAGGAAGTGATCTTGTGATTCCTTGTGGTAAGCTATGCCAGTATTCACTGGAGAAACACAAATTGGTACAAATACTTGCTGTTTCCAAAGTATTTTGAAAACAAAGAGCACTAAAGCTTTACTATTATTAAACTGTTCTAACCATGCTCTCATTACAATAAAGACAGAAGGCTTGACAATCTGTCAGAATAAGGGGGGAAAAATTATGCAAAGCTGGTCTAGCCAAAGGCCTGTTTCATCTTGTGATGATTCCATAGTATTAAACTTTTTTTGGCTCAATACTGCAAAAGAGAATCTGTATATACCTGGATATAGGGAATTCCCTCCCTCCCCCCACCCCCAACACAGTGGGAGGCTTTTTTTCTTTTCTTTTTTATTTATCCAGACTTTGATCCACCTGTATTTGTGTACTTTGATTTTTTAAGTGCTTTGTAGTCAACACAACACAATTTCCCAAGACTGAGAATGACACATACACATGTCCTCCCTCTCCGGGACAGGCTCATTTGCTTGCTGAATATTCTGGTAGACTAGACTAGCAGAACCTTTAGAATTCCTTTGCTGTGGGGAAAAAAAAAATCAGCATATTTCCCTTTTTACATGCAAGTGAAAGGTTTCAAAATGTAAATTAGACTGAAAAACTTTTGCAGTATATTAATTTTACAAGTTTCAATCCCTTTGTGTGTTTACCTCAATAATCCCACATTCAACCTCATCTACAATGTATCTAGGACATCTATAAAATATCTATCACCATGATATTTAGCTCCTGCAACTTAATTTCTAGACAAAAATACAAAAACTGCCCCCCACACACACACCCCACCCAACCCACCAAGGGAGACAACATACCCTGTAGGCCTGTGCAAATGGGCTAGTATTCACTTCAGATTCAGATTCAGCCAATTTGGGGGACAGTGATTCGATTCAGTGATTCGGGCTGCTGCCAAATCTCCAAATCACCCAGGCCAAGCCCATCCTGCACCCATTCTCCCAGCCCAGCAATGGCTGCCCTGCCTGCCCCAGCTCCCGGCACTTGGGGGGAAAAAAAAAAGCCACAATTCACCAGGTGCTACCAGCTGGGAGATGATTTCTGCTGCCCCCCACTGCCCCACACTGCATGGGGGGCTCTTCATGAGCCCCCCAATCCCCTGCTCCCTCCATGGCTGCCACCTTTCCTGATCCCTGCTGCCCCAACAGCGCCATGCTGCATGGGGGGGTTCTACCATGAGCCCCGTGAAGCCCCAAGGGCACTGCAGGAGTGGTAAGTCCCAGGGTTTTACTTGGGTTTCTTTTTTCTTAAAGGGCCGGAGCTGGGCCGGGCAGGACAGCTATGAAGGGGGCTGGGGGAGC
>NW_017728918.1:85786711-85803555 GCF_001723895.1 Crocodylus porosus
CCGGGAGCTGGGATGGATGGAGCAGTCATGGTGGGGCTTAGGGGAGCAGGTAGGGTTCAGGGCAGGACTGGGGGAGCAGGTAGGGGATGGGGCCTGGCAGGGGTCCCCCCCATAGCCCCATCTTCCCTCCCCCAGCCCCGCCTACCCCACCCCTACTTACCAGCTCCAAGTCTGACTGCAGTTACCTGCTGCAGCCACCAGGAACTATCCGAACCATCAAAGCTCTCCGAATCTTCGGAATCGATTTGGACCTATTAATTAGCCTCCTGATTTGATTTAGATTCGGCCACTGAATTGGGCCAAATTTCCTCCCAATCAAATCACTGCCCAAAGCTTCGCACAGCCCTAATACCCTGCACTTGATTTCATAGATTTCACAGACATTAGGGCTGGAAGGGACCTCACAAGATCATTGGGTCCAGGCCCCTGCCCAAGGGGCAGGAAGTCAGCTACGGTCAAAGGATCCCAGCAAGAAAAACATCCAAATGTTTCTTAAATAGAGTCCACAGTAGGTACTTGCACCACCTCTGGGGGGAGCCTATTCCAGGCCTTTGGGGCTCAGACATTAAAGAAGTTTTTCCTTATGCCCAGCCTAAAATGGTCTTGCAGGAGTTTCTGACCATTGGACGCTGTCATCCCCTAGGTTGCTCTGGTGAACAGGTGTTCCCCCCAAATCCTGATGCACACCCCTTATGTACTGCCACCAAGTCACCCCTGAGTCTTCACTTTTCTGGGCTGAAGAATCCCATAGCTCTCAACCTCTCTTCATAAGGCCTGCTCTCTTGTCCTCTGATCATGCAGTGGCTCTCCTCTGGACTCTTTCAAAATTCTCCACACCCTTTTGGAATTGTGGAGCCCAACATTGGATGCAGTACTCCAGCTATGGCCTCACTAAAGCCAACTATAATGGGAGGATGGCATCCTGGGACTTGTTTGAGAAGCATCATTGGATACAAGCCAGAGTTTTGTTCACTTTGCTGGCTGCAGTATCACATTGGTGGCTCATGTTCATCTTGTGGTCAATCATGACCCCAAGTTTATTTCAGTCGTGGTGCTAGTGAGTGTAGCACTGCCGAACCTATAAGTGTGAGGTGGGTCATTCCACCCCTGCTCCGAGGTGGAGCACCTTGCATTTCTCCTTATTGGATGCCACCAGGATTTCATCTGTCCACCTTACAAGCCTATCAAGGTTGGCCTGGATCACTAGCCTATCCTCAAGTGTGGATGCTCTTCCCCAAAGTTTGGTGTCATCTGCAAACTTGGCCAGTCCGCTTCTGACACCAGAGTCCAGATAGTTTATAAAGACATTAAAGAATACAGGTCTGAGAATGGAGCCTTGTGGGACACCACTGGTCACTGAGTGCCATGTTGATTCAATTCCATCAGCTACCATCCTCTGGGTCTGACCTTGGAGCCAGTTCCCCAGCCATCAGACTGTAGTATAACCGAGGCTGCAGGTGGCCAATTTGTCCATGAGGACATCATGGGACACCAGGCCAAAGGCTTTTTAAAAGTCCAGATATATGATATCAGATATAAACACCCCTGAAACCTGATGGCCCCTTTCTTGTAGCCATCAGGGACGGTATGGTAGCTGTATCTATTTCCTCCTCAGTGAACTTTTTAAAAGGGGTAATAAAATGAACTGTATAATTAAAAATTACATGTTAGGCATTAGGCCCATATAATACACCTCACCTCTGGCTCAAGAGAATGACCTAAGATAGCTCTGAAGTATCTTGATCATTCATGAAAAATGTGCACCTTAATTGTCATTGCCTTGTTCCTGCAGTCTCTGTACAAGTTCTGATTACCTTTAAACTCTATTAAAACTCCTTCTCTGAGGTCCTGCTGGCTGTTCCTGCCCAAGTCCCTGGCTACTCTGTCCTTCTCACCATCACTTCAGTGTTTCTTCAGACTTCAGGTGACCTCACTGGCAGGAACTGCAGATTGGCACGCAATTTAGGTGTTCTTGTCCACCTATTCTGGTTGTGCGACACTGGTCCCTGACACAACTTACATTTAAGACACAATTAACCAGTTAACATGTGACCAGGTAACAATTTAAGATGTTAATGCAATTAATGGTGTGATAAAACAAAGAATAAGGCACAAAGTTATTACACAAAAAAATGTGTAATCATTTTTTGTCTGGTTCCTATCACACCATTAACTAAATTTGGTCCCAGCTACAGAAGCACACCATATGCACCCTTGCAGCAGGAAGTCCCATATCAGCTGATGAGGCTCCCAGTCACAGCACAGCACGGTGCACCACCACAGCTGGGAACCTGGATTAGCTAACAGGCTTTCCAGCCAAGCAAGCATGCTACTTTGCTGGTACATGGGCAGCCTGGGATCATGATTCTGCAGTCCCCCTCCACAGACAATGAGGTGTGATGGAATCTGATGTTCATTCCCACAGTCGCACCTCCCACCATGCACATGTGGCATAACAGGAAATGTGATTGTGAGGATCCTGCATCAGATCCCATTATTCCTTTTCTTGCATGTGTGCCAGGCCTGGGCCTGGGTGTCTGCTTGTCTAGAAGATATACCACCTGGCTTTGGTATTATCCAATAAGCTAGAGATGCCAGTGCTTTCATTAACAATTTGGATGATAGCAAATACACTTACAAGAACTGCAGATGATGCCAAGCTGCAAAGTTTTGTAAGCACTCTGGATTAGAGTTAAATATGTTCTTCATAAATTGGAGAAATCAGAGACAAAAAGCCCAACAACAATCGAAATTCAATCAAAACAAGTACACAGCACTGAACTTAAGAAGGAAACATTATTACAAATGCAAAGCAAGAAATATCTGGCAAGGCAGCAGAAAAGGGTCTGGGGGTTATTGTAGGTCAAACCTTTTTTAGTGTGTTTAAAACATGTGACACATTAAAAAAGAGAGGCAAATTTCATTCTGCAATGCATTAAAAAGCATGTCCCAAGTAAGCCATAAAAATAAATCATTTTGCATTTCTTGGTGCTAGATACCTTTGTCTAACTGGGGGCACCACACTTTCAAAAGGATGTAGGCCAATGGGAAAGAGTCCAGAGGAGAGCAACAGGAATGACAAGAAGTTTATAAATCATGACCACTGTGAAAAAGCTGCAGAAATTGGGTTTACTAAGTCTAGAAGGTTTAGACATCAGGAGGCACTACTTCAGTCACGGCGGCTAGGATCTGGAACCAACTTCCAAGAGAAGTGGTGCTGGCTCCTATCCTGGGTGTCTTTAAGAGGAGGCTAGATGAGCACCTTGCTGGGGTCTTTTGACCCCAGTACTCTTTCCTGCCATGGCAGGGGGTCGGACTAGATGATCTGCTTAGGTCCCTTCCGACCCTACTAACTATGAAACATAATAGCAGACTTCCAATATGTTCTCCATGGTCACTGGGGAGGTACAAGGTTAAAAATCCAAGCATAATTTTCAGCAAAGAATATTCAAGCTGGATACTAGAAACAATTTTCTAAATAACAATGATGAAAGACTGGAAGTGGCGAACGAGGGATGATGTGGAATCTCCTTTGTTGGAGGTCTGTAAGCACAGGTTACGCAAACATCTATCAGGGATAGTCTAGGGATATCTACTCCTGCCTCAGGTCAGGAGAATAAACTATATGAAACTCTTGAGGTCCATCCAGCCTTGCATTTCCATGGGATAGGGCAAAAATCTCATCACTGGAACAAGACAAGGCACTGGGGAGTATACTCATTTAGAGACATTAGGTTGAAGCCAGACAGTAAGGACTAATAATGGCTCCACTTTACCCAGTTCTAATTTCTATTCATCTCTAATTGCCATGTGTAAAGGTATGGGCAGGGGGGGAGGGAAGAAGCACATAACAATTAACTAAGACCAGTAGAACAGAGAAAGGGTTTATCCTCATAGCATAAGCTACCTGATGTTCAATTGTTCTGCACCATAAAAAGTCATAGAATCATAGGAAATTAGGGTTGAAACTAGGACCCCAGGGCTAGGGACAGATGTTACACATAAACCAGTTTAAGTGATCAGAAACAGGTTTAGACCTGCAACAGAATATATGTTCAATACACATAAATCAGTTTGAAAATGGCTGAAACTAGTTTGAGATAAACCTGGTTGAATGTAGTATCAGACGTAACTGATTTGGGTCAAACTGGCTTGTGCAATGTCTGTCCCAGACCCAGGAGGTCATCTAATCTAACCCCCTGCTCAAAGCAGGACCATCCCCAACTATATCAGCCCAGCCAAAGCTGTCTATCTGGGTCTTAAAAACCTCATAGGATGGAGACTCCACAACCTCTCTGGGTAACCTGTTCCAGTGTTTTACTATCCTCCCGATATCTAACCTAAACTTCTCTTGCTGCAGCTTGAGACCACTGTTCCTTGTTCGGTTGTCTGTCACCACTCAGAACAGTCTAGCTCCATCCTCTGCTTCTAGCACTGGCCGTAAAGGAGAACACAGCAGCACCCCATTCTCCTCAGTCTGCAGCTGTCCTGCGTCCAGAACCCCTGATGATAGATGAGGCTGAAGTTGGTGGGAATAAGGAACCAACCTCATCCTCACTGATGACAGTCATTTCAGCATAACAATATCTTATGTTAGAAGATCCTGGAATACTGAGTAGGGAAGCATGTCCTAAGACAGTGTTTCTCAACCCGTGGGATGGGACAGGCCGCTGACGTTTACAAAAGGGTCTTGGTACAAAAAAGGTTGAGAATGACTGTCCTAAAATACTATTGGAAACAAAGACAGAAGTTCATTATCATGGTCACATACATCTTCACAAAACACCCACACTATATCCAAACAACTGTACTCCAGAAGGGATAGGGAACTGGAGAAGAATGTCCCCATTTAATTGAAGGCTCTTCTGTTGTAAATGCAGCATATTTACAACATAAACAGAACTTACCTATCACTCCACTTCTCTCCTTGACACAGTAATTACCTCTTTCATTCCCCAAAGCAGAGAGAATCAGTCATCCTGGCCACAGTGGACTCCTTGTATTTCCCCTAGATTTCTTATAATGGGGAATTAAGGGATAACAAAAAGCACAGACAACTCAGTTTGTATCTTAAAGCCTTTTCTTTTCCTGTGGGGAAAAAAACATCCTTAGTAAAAAGATAAACACTTGATTTAACTTACATAAGTTCATCAGAAGCCTGTGACCAACAAGCTAGCAAACAGGGACTGCCAACAGGGGAACAGTTTGCAGGCAGTGCTAAAGGCAAGAGAGAGGAAGAACAGAGAGAAGCCAGGCCAGGCACCAGATCCTGCCCAGGAAAGGTGAGTGATCCAGCTGCCTATACCTTTAGTTTAACTGTTTGTTTGTTTGGTGCTCTGAGAAGCTGGGAGTGAGTGTTGATTGTTGATTGCTATGGGATTGCTGACTACTGTGTGATTGCTGCCTGGGCCTGAGTCAGCCCAGGCCCAGAAAACTATAAAAGGAGACTCTCCAGTCAACCAGGACTATTGACAGGGGAGCAGTTTGTAGGCAGGGGTATATATACTATGTATGTGCTTCTGATAGAGACTTGAGGTAAGTGAATGAGGAGGGGGGCTACTATGGGGGTGGTGTTGTGGAGAACAGCCAGGGACCCTGCCTTGCTGCTGCCTTTGGCCTCCTGTGAGGCTTCCAGCTGGACAGACACCTTGGATGGGTTGGTGGTGCCCTGGCCCCCTGTCTGCAGGGTTTGCTTGGTGGGACCTCTGGGGACTGGGGTTCCCTTTCCTGTCCCATATATGGCCAGATTAAAGCCCTGGAGGGTCAGGTGAGGAACTCAAAGCAGAAGTGAGCAGGCTGCAGGGGATCAGGGCTGCAGAGGATGAGTGGTCCTGCGGAGAATGAAAGTATTCATTGGACACCTAGCACAGAGGCATCACAAGAGTCCCAGAACAGCTGAATAGAGGGTGGTCACCCTCCAGAGCCAGATAGTGTGGCTGTGACTGCTTCCCCAACACAACTGGGGAACAGATACAAAGCCAGGGCAGCACTAGAAGATGGAGAAGCTGCAAGGGAAGATGCAACTGCAACAAACACCGGGCTGGCTGAGCGACACCCAAGCAGCTGAAGGAAGAGACACTGGGTCATCATGGTGGGTGACTCCCTCCTGAGAGGCATGGAGTGGCATGATAGGATCCCACGGCATGAGAAGTTTGCTGCCTAGGATCTGGGACATCACTGCAAGGATTCCTGACCTCATCTGGCCCTCTGATTACCAACCCATGGTTCTCATCCATGTGGGCATGAATGATGCAGCCAGGAGTAGTGTGGACCACATCATGAGTGACTACAGGGCTCTAGGGATCAAGCTTAGGAAGTTGGGGGAACAGGTGGTCTTCTCATCCATGCTTCTGGTCACTGTCGGCATCAGGATGCCTGCATTGGGGAAGTCAACCTGTGGCTCTGGAGTGGATGCCATTATGTGGGTTTGGGGTTCTACGCTTCCATGAGAGAGTCTTCATCTCTCTTCTAAAGGTAAGAGTCTGTTCTCTTACAGGTTGGCTGATCTCCTCCAAAGGGCTTTAAACTAGGTTTGCCGGGGGATGGGGAAGCAGACTAAGGAGAACCTAGGATCAGTGAGCCACTGGATCAGCCCGGGTAAGCACTAAGGTGCCCAGTTTTGGGGGAGGGGGTTATTTTTTTCTTTTTTTTTTAAGACTGGGCGGGGGAGGGAGGTACCAGGGGCACCCATTGGGATGGTGGCTTAAATGTGTCTACACTAATGCTAGAAACATGGGGAAGAAGCAGGAGGAACTTGCGATCCTGCTTGCAAGCAATAACTTCAACCCGATGGGACCAGCAGGGCATTGAGGGTTACAGGTTCTACAGACCAAATAGAGTGCGAGTGGGGAAAGGGTGGGGGGAGTTGCTCTTTGTTATGGAATGATATACATTCTCTGTAATCAAGATGGGATCAGAGGAGGGCTGAACTGAGGTACTATAGGGCTGGAGACCCAGAAGTCTGGGGGGGGGGGTGTTGAGAACTTGGTAGCGAGGGTCTACTATAGACCACCAGACCAGGAGAATGAGCTAGACCCGAAATTCTCCAGATGGCTCTGAGGCTGTATGGTTGTCAGGGTAGTTTAGGTCACTCATGACATCTGCTGGGAGGAGCAGTCGGCCAAATTTAACTACTCTTATGCAGGTTAAGAACCTATGCAGGACCTCTACCTATACAGTCCCACTAGGGGAGACATCTTGCTGGACTTGATGTTGGCTATAGGGGATGACCTGGTTGGGGAATCTTCAGGTAGAAGGTAACCTAGAGGATGGTGACCATTGATGAATTCACTATCCAGTGAAGAGTAATCAAGTAAACTAACCAGCAGGGCTGAAGTGCTAGATATCAGAAAGTTTAACATCAGTATGCTCAGGAAACTAGTTAGTGAGGCATTAAAGCTCAAGAGCATTGGTGAAATGGGGGTCCAGGAAGGGTGCTCATTCCTCAAAGGAGCAATCCTATGGATATGCAGAAGGAGACAATCCCATTGTGTATAAAAGGGGCCAAGAAGCCCTCTTGTCTGAACAGGGAAGTCCAGGAAAGCCTAGGGGCAAAGGAAGAGGTATACAGGCTGTGGAAACAAGGGGTAGATACCAAGGAGGAATATCTCCCTGGCTTTCACTTGCAGGGAATCGGTCAGGAAGGCCAAAGCAGGATTAGAATTTGGGATGCCGACAAATTTAAGGACAACAAAAAGCCCTTCATCGGGTGTATATAGTGATCAAAAGGAAGGCACAGGGTAGCAAAGGACAAACTAGGGCAATTGGTGTTGGAGAGGGGACAAACCTGAGCACTTCCAATGAGTTATTTGCATCTGTATTCCTAGACATGGACCAAGACAAATCTCCCAACTGGATCATAGATGGACACAGGAGGAACACTAGCCCACCAACTGCTGGCACAGACTTAACGAAGGGGCACTTTGAGGGGCTGGATGTGTTCAAATCAGCAGGCCCAGATGAACTTCATCCAAGGGTGCTCAACAAATTGGCCAGTGTCATAGCAGAGCTGCTGGCATGACTGCTTGAGCACTCATGATGCTCCAGTCAGGTCCCAGAGGACTGGAAAATGGCCCATGTGTTCTTTATTATCAAGAAAAAGGGGAACCAGGAAACAATAGGCCAGTTCATCTCACCACCTTTTATCCTTGTGTGATTCTTAATGATTTTTTACAGAGTTTCCCCATGTGGGAACCCAGAAGGAGAAATAATGCTGAAAGAAAATCTGCATGGACTCATTGCGGGTAGATCCTGCCTGACTTGCCTTGTTTCCTTTTATTTGGCCAGGTCACAAAATCCTTAGACAGAAGTTGAGGTAGATGTAATCTCCCTAGACTTCTTAAGAAGGCCTTCAATACAGTATCTCATTCAGTTATCATAAATAAACTGATGGGCTGTGAAGTAGATGAATGCATGGTCAGATGGGTGGCAAACTGGCTTAGGGCTTGCACCCAGAGTAGTGGTGGATGGATCAATATTGACCTACAAAAATGTGGGCAGTGGAGTCCCACAGGGCTCGGTCCTTGACTGATGCTATTCAGTGTCTTCATCCTTGACTTGGACAAGGGCATGGAGAGCACCCTGTTCAAGTTTGCCCCACAATTTGGTATCATCTGCAAAGTTAACACACCAGAGGGTAGGGAACAGATCCAGGTAGATCTGGACAGGCTGGAAAAATGGGTAGAATGAAATGGGATGCTGTTTAAGGAAGACAAGTGTGAAGTACTGCACCTGGGCAAAAAGAACCACCAGCAAACCTACAGGCTGAGGGTGACCTTCTAGCACAGCAGCAGAAAGGGAACTTGGAGTCCTAGTTGAGCGAGGAGCCATAGGGGAGAGCAGACTTAGGTTGGAAGTTGGAAAGAACTTTTTCACAGTAAGGGTTGCCAGAATCTGGAATGGGCTTGCAAGGGAGGTGGTGCTCTCCCCTCCTGAAGACCCCCAAGGTAGAAGACTGAACAAGAATCTAGCTGGGGTTGTCTGACCCCAGCACTCCTTCCTGCCCAGGGCAGGGAGTTTGACTTGATCACCTACTGAGGGCCTTTCTGACCCTTACATCTATAAATCTATCAACCCAGACTTGACATGTCTTTGAGAGGCAGCTTCCTCCGCAACAGGGCAAGTCAAAAAGACTGAGTAAACCAACCAAGTAGCCTCAGAATCTCAGTTGCCAATAGGCAGAGACTAGCCCAGCTGAGACTAATTGAAAGGGGCACAGGTGATTTAATTGGGGTTGCTTGTAAAAGTCCTCATGACCAGCTTATCACTTTCTCAGCCTTGGAGAGATGAACTGCTGGTAAGAGTGATTTGCAGACTGGGTGCTTCCTAATAGACTGGAAAGTTCTATATGTTAATGACTTTTGACTTGCTAACCATGTCTAACTTGCTTACTCATCTGAGTTGGAACATGTCTTCAATCTCAGCTGCTTGGCTTGGCTCAGTGATACCATCCACAAATCATCAAAGGCTTGTAGAAATGTGCTGCTGTATCTCAGTAGCAAGGATAAATTCTTAATGTGATTGCTATCTCACTTCAAAAGACTATGGTCCAATCCTATTGTTTAGGGGTTAAGTAGTAAACTGGATGGAGGGAAACCAAGAAGACATGACACGCTTTTACTTAATGTTGTTTGGTGGATTAAGTGGATTCAAAATGAATGAGCTAAGGGTCAGATTCCTCCTAATGGACAGTTTGTATGGTTCTGCCATAAAACTTGGCTGCCTTCAACCCAGTTCAGAGGATGAGCGTGGATCTCATGTGGCTGCAGTAGTGGGTAGATATCACTACAACAGGCACTTGTTTGAGGGTTGCGTCATAAGCCACGAGGGACTTGGTGAGGTTGGGTTTGTAGGTGGATTACTATTATTTATGGTGATGTTAGAAACTTAATCTCCAGGTCAGAATTGTAGAATCACTGAGTCAGAAGGGACCTAGACAGATTGAGTCCAACCCCCTGCCACGGGCAGGAAGGAGCACTGGGGGTGGGAGGGGTCATAAGATCCCAGCCAGGTGCCTATCCAGTCTCCTCTTGGTTTTTTTTTCCAGGGAAGGTGGGAGCACCACCTCTCTGGGCAGCCTATTCCAGGCTCTGGCCACCCTTACAGTGGAGTAGTTCTTCCTAATATCCAACCTAAACTATCCTCCCTCAGCTTGTGGCCATTGTTCCTGGTGAACAGACTTTCCCTGAGTCCCTGCTACTGGCCCCTGATAAAGTTGTGGCAGCCACAAGATCCCCCCTCAGTCTCTTCTTGCAGAGACTAAAGAGATTCGGGTCCCTCAGCCTCTCATAGGGCTGGCTATGGAGACCCTCAACCATACGAGTGGCCTCCTCTGGACCCTCTCCAGGTTCTCCACTTCCCTCCTGAAGTGTGGCACCCAGTACTCCAGCTGTGGCCTGACCAGTGCTGCATAGAAGGGGAGCAAGACCTCTCTGGACCTGTTAGTGATGCCCCTGTTGATGCATGATAGAGTATGGTTGGCTCTGCCTATTGCTTCATCGCATTGGAAACTCATATTCATCCTGGAGTCAATCATGACTCCAAGATCTCTCTGTGCCTCTGCTGCTGAGAGGGTCAGCCCCTAATCTATAACCATAATGCTGGTTCCCTCTCCCCAGGTGCAGCACCCTGCACTTGTCCTTGTTGAACGCATCCTGTTCAGATCCACTCACTTCTCTAACCTATCCAGGTCTGCCTGGATGCGGTCCCTGCCTGCCGGTGTATTCACTTTACCCCACAGCTTGGTGTCATCAGCGAACTTGAACAGGGTGCTCTCCACCCCATCATCCAGGTTGCTAATGAAGATGTTGAACAGCAGCGGCCCAAGGGCTGAGCCCTGGGGGACTCTGCTCCCCACAACCTCCCAGGTTGACATTGACGCACGCACACGCACGTGACTACATTTGTCAATGCTGCAGTCCCTCAGCTTGCCCACCAGAATTGCGTGGGACACTGTCAAAGGCCTTCTGGAAGTCCACGAAGATGACACTGACTTCCTCCTTCCCCTCTAAGCTCTTTGTTACCTGGTCATAGAACGAGACCAGGGTAGTCGGGCAAGATCAGCCTTGCACGAACCAATGCTGGTTACCCCTCAACATGACTTCCCCTACAGGGCTCTCACAAATGTGGCCCTTCATAATTTTTTCAGAGACCTTCCCCAGGATAGAAGTGAGGCTGACTGGCCTGTACTTGCCAGGCTCTTCCTTCCTCCCCTTCTTGAAAATAGGGACCACTTTGGCCCTTTTCCAGTTCTCAGGGACTTGGCCTGAGCACCAGGAGTCCTCGAACAGCCGTGCCAATGGCTCCATGATGACACCAGCCAATTCCCTTGGCACCTGTGGATGAAGGTCATCTGGGCCCACCGACTTGGACACATCTAAGCCCTCCAGGTAATCCTTAACTAGGTTTGAACTCACAGTCAGGGGACTTCCATCCTTCCTGGGCCTCTCTACACTATCACCCGAGAGCACCCCATTGTCAGCAGATAGGAACACGGAGGCAAAGAACTTGTTGAAGAGTTCTGCCTTCTCTCGCATGTCTGTCACCAACTGCCCTGCTCTGCCTCATAGGGGTCCAATGTTACTCTGAGATTTCTTCTTGCTACCTATATACTTGAAGAAGGACTTTTGATTATCCTTAATCCCAGAAGGTCTAGTGCTGCTTTTGCCTTCCTCGCCAAATCCCTACAAGCTCGGGTCAGGGAGGTGTACTCCTCCTTTGTCCCTGCCCCCTGCTTCCACCGCCAGTATGCTTTTTTTCCTATGCCTTCAGGCTAGCCTGGATATCCACGCTCGGCCATGAAGGTTTCTTGGACCCTTTTCCTGCCTTCCTGCACAGAGGAATTGCATCCTGCTGCGCCCAAGGATAGACTCCTTGAGGAAGGACCACCTTTCCTGGACCCCCATACTAGCTATCCCCTGGGCTCCGAGTGCCTCCCTGACTACTGCCCTGAGCACATTGAAATTGGCTTTCCTAAAGTCAAGCATTTGTGCTGTGCTAGTTACCCTCCCCACCTTTCTCTGACTAGCAAACTGGATCATCTCATGATCACTGTCCCCTAGCCTCCCTTGTATTAGCACCTTCCCCCACCAGATTGTCCCCAGAGGCTAACACTAGATCCAGTATGACGTTTCCCCTAGTGGGGACGAGTACCTCCTGCACGAGGTGTAGGTCCTGTACACGTCAGGAACCTTCATGAGTGGCTAGACCTGGCCGACTGCTCCTCCCAGTTGATGTCAGGGTAATTCATATCACCCATGACCACAACATCCTTTGCACACGCAGCCTCCCCCAGCTGCCTGGAGAATTCCAGATCCAGCTCTTCCTCCTGATGTGGTAGCCTGTAGCAAAACCCTACCACCAGATCCTTCTTCCCCTGCCCTCCTTGAATTTTGACTCACAGGGTCTCAGTTAAGTCTTCCTCTGGTCCCATTTGGAAGGTAGAACTGGTATACTGTTCCCTAACACAGAGCACAACCCCCCACCACCACCTTTTTTCCCCTTCCTATCTCTTCTAAACAACCTATAGTCTTCTATGTCTACTGCCCAGTCAAAAGTTTCATCCCACCATGTCTTCACTAGGCCAACCAGGTTGATTTTACTACTTGCAGGCAGGAGAGCAAGTTCTTCCTGCTTGTTTCTCCTGCTTCTTGCATTACTGAAGAGATGCCTTAATCCTCCCAAGAGAACCCTGGGCACCCTTTTTTCCCCCCCCCCCTGCTTCCTGAGAGACAACTGTTCCCTTTGGTATATACCTGAGCTCTTACCTGGGCAGGTCTTACACCTGGTCGAGTTTTTTCTCTTGCTCCTGTGGATCCCCATCCCCCAATGAACTTAGTTTAAAGCCCGCCGGAGGAGGTCAACTAGCCTGTAAGAAAACAAACTCTTACCTTTTGGGGGAGAGATGGAGAACATCACACCCCAGGATGCCCTCTGCTCTCAAGTGTAGGTTGTGGTCCACGAAGCCAAATCCAGCATGACAACACCAACTCCAGGGGCGCCAGTTCACCTCACGGATGCAGGCACTCTGCCACTGACGGCCTCCACTAACTGGGAGGAGGGATGAAAAGACCACCTGGGCCCCCAACTCTCTAAGCTTGGCCCCCAGAACCACGTCGTCATCCATGATCTGGTTGGTCCGGACTACTCCAGGCTGCATCATTGGTTCCTGCATGGATGAGGACCATAGGATGGTAGTCGGAAGGCCGGATAAGGTCGGTGATCTTTCCTGTGATGTCCCCAATCTTGGCTCCTGGGAGACGATGGTACACTCCTCTCACATTGGGGTCTGTGCGGCGGATGGGTCCCTCTGTTCCTCTGAGGAGGGAGTCCCCTATGACAATGACCTGCTGTCTTTTTCTCTGGGTCACTGGATGATGCTCAGTTGGTATGGACTCCGGCTTGTTGGATGAGAGCATAGCTTCTTCCCTTCCTCATGCCCAGTCTCCTCCAGCACTGCCAGGGCTGCATACCTGTTCCCCAGTTGTACTGGAGTGACAGTTGATGCAGCTGTGCGCTGCCTGAGATGCCACCTGGCCCTGGAGGTGACAGTCCTCCATTCGCCGACTCCTGGGTGGTGACAGCCTGAGGGGATGGGCCCTGCAGAGAGAAAGTACCTGTCAATCTTGTCCTCCACAGTCAGGAGAGCTTCATGCCTCCCTCCAACATAAGGACCTGAGCAGGGTGATCCTGGCAGTTCTGTCACTTTGTTTTGTAGTACTATAACTTCAGACAGTAACTTCTGTGCTGACCTCATGTTTGGGAGGAGCTCTGAGGGTTGTGAAAAACTACGCACTTTGGGGTGGATAGTGACAGCTCATCACAAGATGCATAAATCTCCTTGTGCTGCTTTGTCCTCTGGGATTTTCCAGTGATGCACCAGGGGGGTTTCTTCCCTTCCTCAGAAGCATTGGGTATTGGCCACAGCTAAGACCGAAGATTTTGACTGGGGTATGCCAGTACTCCAGCTGGGACAGAACCACAGATGTCCCTGGCTAAAGAATGCTGCTCCTCCAGTCAGGGCTAGGTCAACTGCCAAATTTGGGATTGGGAAGGATGCTTAATGGATCATTGGATCAGCATGGACTGTGAGGGCTTTTGCTTCCCTTTTGTAGCAGGGGGTATGGCCTTCTTTGGATCTCTTGAGTGTACTTTAAGCAAACTACTTTCTGGCGTTGCAGCAGCAGGTCACTGACTGTGTGCCCTTGTCCCCTTGTTTCACCTGTGGTGGGTTACAGTTTTTCATGTTTTGGGGCATGGTGCTTGGTAGCTGCATGAGGTAGTGGTTCATGCCATTTTTAAGAATAGGTTAAATATACACCTGCAGAGATAATCCTGCTTCGAGGGGGTAGACTAAACTACCTCCTAGGGTGCATCCACACATGCAGACATGTGTGCTTGCAGCAGCTCAGATGGAAGTGGTGCAAATTTGAGCTGGGGCTTTTTTCCCTCAGCGTGCATGCCTGGCCATGTGCTTTGGTGTGGTGCAAGTTCTGCCACTTGGAGCAGAATAACCCTGCCTGGTTCCACTTGGATCTGCAGCCAGAGGGAGCTAGAGCCTGGGGCCAGCACCTGTCCTGGCCCCAGCAGTACAAAAAGCTGCCCTGGCATACAGCTCAGGGCTACTAGCTGTCAGGAGCTTCTGGGGCCCAGCCAATCCAGTATCTGAGGACACTAACCCTGGACTGCTGAAATAGTCCTGAGTTCCCTACGTGCTGCCTTTGCCTACTGGCAGTGGGGCTGCTGCCTGGCTGTAACCTGCTGCCACCTGCCAGATCTGGATGGGAACTACACAGCCAGTAGAAGCATTTGCCCCTCTGGGCTAGCTGCCAGTGGGCTGTGGCTGCAGAGTTGGCCTTTGTATGGCACTACTGCCATGTGTGCCCCCTGTCTGGCCATCTGGGCAGCTGTCACCCAGAAAATGTTTCCAATGTGGTGGCCTGCTTTGAAATGTATAGGAGGACATGCTTTGACATATATCACTAGTAATCACTTAGGCAACGTTTTATTGATTATATCTACAGTATTTAAAGCAATTTCAAAGCCTAGTGTTTCTCTCTCTCTCTCTCATCATAATAAAATGAATTCTAAATACCCATATGTTTTGCTGTTTGCCTTCTGGTTTTCTTATCATAGAGCAGTTAGAGCTCCTTGTGACCCCTTCTCTAACCAGGATGTGGGGACAGCTGCCCCTGCAGCCACAGCTCCTGCCCGCAGGCCTCATCCTGTCTGGCAGCTGGACATGCAGGGTGTGTGCTGGAGCAATGTGGGGTTTGCACAAGAGGGGTGAGGGGCCATGGGGTGTGTGGGTGGGGGATGCTCAGGAGGGGTGGGGCCCCCACCCCCTCACGGAGGCTACATGGCCCCACAGGGGCTACCACTACCATGCCCCTGCTGGGCCCACATGTCTCACCCCCCAGCCCCCCAGATTGCTGCCTTGCCTGGCTCCATTCCCCCACTTGTATTCCAAGACCCCCTGATGGCTCCCACACCCAGCACCATCTACCTACTCCCCCAGATGCCCTGATAGTTGTCCTGCCTGGCCCTAGCCTCCTGTCCCTTAAAAAAATAAATAACTAAATACTTGCCCTCACCAGCAGTAGCAGCAGCTGTAGGGGTCACTGGGGCCTCCTGGCAGAGCCCCCCCACACACACACACACAGCAGGGACCAGTCCCAGCCCCCTGGCACCCACACTGCCAGTGCCCTATTGTACAGGTCTGCTGTCAGGCAGCTGCAACTGCTGTGGCTGTCATCCAGGGCCCAGCATCTCTCAGCCATCAGGTGGGGAAGGAGTCAGATGGGGCAGCAATGTGGGGGCTGGGCACAGGCAGGGAATGGGGTGGGGCAGGACTTAAAGGGGAAGGGGGGAAGGGTCCAGGCAGGACAACAATGGGGCGGGGGGCAGGCAGGGGATGGGGCCAGACAGGACAGAGATTGGGAGGGTTTGGAGGGGCAGGTGTGGGATGGGTCTGGGCAGGGTAGTGATCAGGGGGGCAGGCACTGGATGTGGCCAGGTGGGGCAGTGATCTGGGGGGCTTGGGGAGTGGGCAGGAGATGGGGGCAGCAGAGGTCCCCCCTGTGGTCCCCTACCCCCTCCTGCAGCCCCCCCCCCCCACCTTATTTACTGGTATGGAGCCTGGGTCCAGCTCCTTGAGGCATGCAGGGAGGCATGCAGCATGCTTCAGTACCAGAACAAGGACCAGCCATGGAGATGCTCTGGGTGGCTACCAGAGCATCTCTGTGGAGGACCCAAGCCTCTGGTTGCCTCAGGGTTTAGTCCAGGACCATGTCCTGCCCTACTTTTTTTGCTTGGGGTATTTTTTGACCTCTGGATATCAGGGGTTTAATTTTGCCCCTACACTGCAAATCTGGTAACCCAAAACACAAAAATGGTAACCTTTTTGTGTTCCCATATGTGCCTCTTGCAGTGGCTCAAAGGGCTTTGAGATGCTGCAAGAGGCAGGTGCGTGCCCATCTGGCTGCACCCCGATGTCCTTTCCATCCCTACTTCTCTATGATTCTATGGCATCCTCAAAAGATCATTGAGTATTATGGACCAGCTACATGGGCTAATGATGAGAGTTGGGAATATCGGACACCTATATATATGCTAAATAGAATCATCCAGTTGCAGGCAGTCTTGGAAATAATTACTAACCAGACTGCCACTGCTCTCGCGTTACTGGCCCGACAGAGTTCTCAGATGAGAGCAGCCATATACCAAAATCAGATGGCTTTAGACTGTTTACTCGCAGAGGATGGTGGAGTCTGCAGAAAGCTCAACCTTTCTAATTGTTGCCTCCAAATAGACGACAACGGGAAAGCAGTCTTAGAGATTGCCAAAGA
>NW_017728918.1:85803831-85805157 GCF_001723895.1 Crocodylus porosus
AACACCACCAAGGACATCTCGCTAATTTACTATCTCTTTATAACACTAAATCACACATACCTTCAAACTCCCTCTTCTTTCTCATGTAAACTACAAAGGCTGTGATTTAATTGTCTGTGTCCTTGGGAAAGAGGGGGGTTTGAACTTTTGGTAACCTGGAGAGCTTTCTAAGCATGCGTAATTAGCTAATGCATACATGCCTATCCGCCCCGCATACTTAAGTAGTTAATTATAATGCACATGCAACGGATGACGTGACGTCATTTCATGTATGTTTGTATGAACCAGAAATGAGTTGTAAAAGTTCCTGCTTCTGCACATGTACCCAAAAGGAAAGGGATAAAACCCAGCTGAGAGTTTTCCTCGGAAGCAGAGTGGTCTTTTGTCTTCACTCTGACCCTATTTGCAAATATATCCTTTGTGTTACTAACAATGTGTGCCTGAAGAATTATTATTCGTGAGCCTCCAAAGAAACGAACCGCGATTTTCATATCAAGTGAACCAAACAAATATTTGCCATTGGTGGGTGGGGGAGGAGGCGCCTCAGAGCCTGCCTGCACTGGCTACAGGGGGCACTCCTACATGCCTCCCAGGAGGCAACTGGACTGGTCCCTCTCTCCAGCTCCTCCTGCCCCACCAGTTGCCAGGGCCAGACACAAGCATGGGCAAATTGGGCAGCTACCCAGGGCCCAGACAGAAAGGGGGCCCAAAAATGATGGCAAAGGGGGAGCAATACTAAAAGTTTGCTCAGGGCTGCCAAGAGTCTAGGTATAGTGCTGAGGGGGAGAGATCTCATACCTCTTCCTCCAAAGCACCCCCAGCCAGGCAGTGGTGCACTGCAGCAAGGCTGGGACTGATGAAGGGACAAAGAGGCTAGACCCCACTCTGCAACCCCCGTGGCCAGGCAGTAGCATGCTGTGGGGCCAAGGTTGCTGAGAGGAGAGACCCACCAGTTGGCTGTAGCTCACAGCTGGCTGGAAGGAGGAAGTAGGTGGGGCTGGGATCAGAGGCTGTTGCTGATTTGAGACAATGACAGCCAGGGGCGTGGGGGCTGGCTCGGTGCTCAGGCCCAAGGCTAAAGCATAGCCCTATGCCACACCATTGAGGATAGTGGTGATTGCATGTGAGTTAGCCTCCAATGGGATATGGCACAGAGATTTGAATGCTCTGCCAGAAAGGGCTTTAAGTCAATATTTCATCCAGCAAGGTTTAACTTTAGGTGCAGACAGATGTTAGGGCTCTACCCTAACTCAGGGCACTTTATATAAAGCATCATGAGAGAGAGCCCTCATCCCAGCCCAACAGACCTGGGGTAACTGGGGGATA
>NW_017728918.1:85805257-85809447 GCF_001723895.1 Crocodylus porosus
AGCTCTGGCCATTGTGCAGCTGGGAGCTCCCTCTCCTTCCCCATCTCTCCCCCTGATGGGGTTGGGCTTGGTAACCAGCCCAGCCCTGCCCCACTCCACACAAAAAATTAACCTGGGAGGGAACACAATTTCCCTAAGGCACTCTACTTTTGAGTGCCTTAATATAATACCTGATTGAACCAGGGTTAATTTCTCGTGTGATCAGCCATTTTCAATGCACTCTGCAGCCGTGCACGTGTATGGCTGTAGAGGCCAGATCACTTGAAAAATGTCACTTCTATCTGCACCTTTAGCGTGTGATCCTCCATTTTTAAAGCACTCTAAGAGCTATGGACGTCTGTTTGTTTATGACTTTAGAGCACTTTCTGTGGGCTTAAAGCGTGCTAGGTGTAATGTCTGTACCACCCAAAGATCATAAGATTGAAGCAGTAGAATTAGATTAAGGAATTGTTTGGAGACAATGCTATAAATGTATCAACATGCAACAAACCAAACTAAGACATCTGGTAGGGTAAAGAGCAGAAACTTTGGGGAATTCATAGTAAATGTTACACAAAATGAGTGACTGGAAGATTGGAGATGTGGTCAGATCATCACATTCATTTCAATTTAAAGCACCCCTCCCTTGCTACAGAAAAAGGAATATTTAAAAAGTTTTCAATTGCTGTACAAAGAAACATTGGAATTGCTATACTAGAACAAATCAGTGGCCCATTTAATTCACTATTTTACTAATAAAAATGGTCGGTACCAGCTACTTCAAGGGAAGCAGCAAGAAACTCTTATTAGCAATTATGGGATAATCTGCTTCCAGGGAAAACCTCTTCCTGACTCCTAGAGGTGCTGATAGACCGGTGGGGGAGTGCTTTAAGAAGAGGAATTGTTCCCCAGCGTCTGTGTAGCTCACATGCTCAGTAGGTCTTTTTGGCACTTGTACGTAATAGCTGATTCAAAAACCCCACTGAAGCACATGAGCTATACAGAGTCTGGGTGACCTGGGTCAAATTGATGTGATGCCTCTTCTGAGCACGCACCGTGCTTGGAGCAGGGCCATGCTGAGCTGAAAGTAAAGTGCTAGTTGGGGAAAGGGGCTGTTTCTAATTCTCCCTCATTCTCCTCCCCCCCCATGTCTGTAAGCAGCCCTACTGTTTAAAGAGTGCTTTATGCCTTTCATTGTGAAGGCTTAAACCCTTTCCAGAACTTTCTGACATTTTTTGCTATTGTGACTTTGAATGTTGTTGCCAGCTGTGCACACTTACAAAAGAATAGTGGATTTCAAAATGGAATAATTTATCTCAGTCGGGGACCAACCCTTTTAGCAGGTGTGCCAACAGTTAAGTCCTGCACCCTTCCCAAGTGCCATTCCAGTCCCCTTCCCCTGCCCAATCTGCTGGTATACTTTCTGCCCCCTGCCCTATTTGCTGCTGCTCTCCCTGCTCCTGCTCCAAGTTACACAAGTGCTGCAGGCTGCTGAATTGGCTAACCAGTGTTTGTATGTTTGTATGGCTGCAGGTGTCTCCCCCCTGCCTCCCTCCCCTAAATAAATGAAATACTTAGGAAAAAATGCCTCTTGGAAACATTCAAGTGACTATTCTATAATGATAAATTGCCTTTATAGTAGGGCTGTAAGTTAATCGCAGTTAACACGTGTAATTAATGCATTAATCAGTTCTTGATTTAATTTTTTAAAGGTATTAATCATGCACATGGTTTTGGAGCCAGCACCTGGGCTCTGCTTCACCACCTCCAGCCACCCAGCAGGGCAGCAGTGACAGCGCATAGGACCACAGGTCAGCCTGGGTGTGGGTGTGGTCATGGGCAGCTGCAGCCAGGGTGTGGCATACAGACACACATGAGCAGTCGTAGCCTGCACGCTGCAAGTAGAGCAGTGCCACACTGGTAAGTCTGTGGAGGGGGAGAGTTGGAAGGAAGAGGGAAGGGGGGGGCAGATCAAGGCCCCTATGTTGAGGGAGGGAGTGGGGCAGGTGCTGGAGTGAATGGGGCCTCTGGGCCGAGGTGGGTCATGGGACAAATGGTGGGAGGCTCATCCAGAGGCACGAGGGAGAGTGCAGCTCACTGCTGCCACACATACCCCTGGAGGAGGCATGGGGGGCACATTCCCCTCATATTTGTGCACGGGGCAGAGGCAGGCTGCCCTTGTGCCTTTGACCCAGAAGCCATGCACTGGCTGTGCTACACTTCCCCTGACTGCCCAGTGGTGAGGTGCAATCCACGTGGGTACTAATGATGCGGCCAGGGGAAGCCCTGATCACCTGATGGCAGACTACCATGCTCTGGAGGGTGTGCTGAAGGAGATAAGTGCACAAGTGGTATTCTCTTCTGTCCTACCAGTGAGCAGATGTGGAAGACAGCATGAGACATGAATAACAGACAACAACTGGTGGCTTCGGGAGTGGTGTCTTGAGGCAGGCTTTGGCTTCCTTGACAATGACCCGCAAATCACAACGAGAGACATGCTCGGGTGGGATGGGCTCCACCTTTCTCCTAAAGGTAAGCATGTGTTCTCTTCTAGGTTGGCAGATCTCCTCCAGTGGGCTTTAAACTAGGCTCATTGGGGGAAAGGGAAGACAAGGGCGGAGGAAGCCTTGGACCGCTAAACCAAGCAGCAGCCACAAGTACAATGAGTGGAACATATACACAGGTAAGCAACAGGGGCCAGGGCAATGCTGAGATTAGGTGGCCAGTGCACACATCCTCAGGAGGCCTCAAATGCTCGTAGTATGGGAAACAAGTAAGGGGAACTTACCCTCCTGCTAGCTGACACCAACCCAGACATAGTGGGGCTCACTGAAACATGGTGGGACCCAATGCACGACTGGGCGGTGAATACCAAGGGCTATAGGCTGTACAGGAGGGATAGGACAGGGAGGGAAGGTGGGGGTGTGGCGCTCTACATCAAGGAGGAATACACATCCTCATCAAGTAGCACAAGGTCAGAGGAGGAGCACACTGAAGTGCTCTGGGTTAGAATACAAGGCAGTCGAGGGGAAAGAGACTTAACAGTGGGGGTCTACTACAGACCACCCAACCAAGGGGAAGAGCTAGACCAGGAATTCTCAAGTCAGCTCACAGAGGTAGTTAGGTCAAAGGACGTGGTCATCATGGGTGACCTGAACTTTCCAGACATCTGCTGGGAAGAGCAGTCAGCCAGGTCTGACCACTCACACAGGTTCCTAGCCAAAATGCAGGACCTCCATCTAACCCAGAAGGTGCACAGTCCCACCAGGGGAGATGCCTTGTTGGACCTGGTGCTGGCTGTGGGCAACGACCTGGTGAGGGGGCTGTGGGTGCTCGACCACCTGGGTGACAGTGATCATCGCCTGCTGGATTTCACCATCCAGCACAAGGTGGCAAAGGCCTGCAGCAAGGCAGCAGCCCTAGATTTCAGGAAGGCAGTCTTCAATGAGCTAAGGAGAGTAGTCGGGGAAGCACTGAGGTCCCGGAGGAGAGGGGAACCAGGTGTCCAAGAAGAGTGGTTGCTCCTTAAGGAGACAATCCTCCAAGCCCAAAGGGAGGTAATCCCAACATGGATCAAAGGGAGCAGGAAGATGCAAAAGCCCCCATGGCTCACCAGAAGCATCCAGAAATGTCTCCTAGCTAAAAGGGAGGTGCACACCCAATGGAAGGGAGGGGCCATCCCCAGGGAGGACTATACTGCAGTTGCTCGGGGCTGCAGGGAGGCGGTCAGGAAGGCCAAGGCAGAGATGGAACTGGGACTAGTTTCCCGGATCAAGGACAACAAGAAGTCCTTTCTTAAAAACATAAGGGGCAAAAAGAAGGTACCAGGTAAGGTGGGGCCCCTCCAAGACACGCTAGGAAATTTGGTCGTCACACCAGACGACAAAGCTAACCTATTTAATGACTTCTTTGCCTCCATTTTCTTGAGCAGGGACCATATCAACCCCCCCACTGAGCCCCCCTCAGGCCCCAGGGGAGGCGCACCTAGGCCAAAGGTCAGTGAGGATCTAGTCAGGGAACTTCTGGAGGGACTAGATGTATTCAAATCAGCTGGTCCTGACGATCTCCACCCCAAAGTGCTGAGGGAATTAGCTGAGGTCATTGCGGGACCCCTGGCATGGCTGTATGAGCACTTGTGGTGTTCTGGTGTGGTGTCAGAGGACTGGAAGAAGGCCAACGTGGTTCCCATCTTCAAAAAAGGGAGGAAGGAG
>NW_017728918.1:85815256-85822694 GCF_001723895.1 Crocodylus porosus
ACCCCCCCAAAATCTGTCTTTTAATGTAAAACCAAGGATATAAAAAAGATGGGAATTGTATCATTTAAAACCCATGTTTTGAGGTTAGCGACATAAACCTCAAGTCTAGATTATACTCTGTAAGCAAGTCTGGCAAAAGAGCTGAATCCTAGCAACTGTGTTCAGGAATGGTTTTCTAAAGGAAAGGAAAGTGATTGCTTTACAAAAACATTGTCCCGTGTAATAATTTGTGCCACACAGGGAATTGCTTTCACACTAGGTCATTCAACAGAGATTTCAGTGGAATGTGAACAGTCAGTGCACACAGCAAAACAAAGCAACCATGATTTAATCCTGCTGCCTCGTTAATTTTTATAGTATATTTGCATCAGTGGTTAGAATTCAGTGCCTGCTAAGCAGAAAGCAGAGAGAAAATAGATCAGATGACTTTTGAAAAGTTAGAAAATTATGCATCTGTTTACTGCATAAATGTTGCGGGGATTATAACTAGACTCAGAAATAATTGAATGGAATGGCTGTTTCTTTTATTATAATAGGATTTTAGTAAATTATATAAAATCTGTTAATTTTTCTTTTGCAACTCCAGGTTGTTCATTAGGAACCTTTTGAGGAAGACTAAGCCAGACCAATTATGCATTCATGAGCAGGAAGCTAAGGGCTTCACTTGGCTAACCAAAGGCTGATAACTGAATGTAGCATCAAGTTACCTTCCCAAAGCTACAGCATAATGGAGAAAACAATAGAGCTTCCAACACATTTCAGTAAGCCTAGCACTGCTCTTTAAACTCCTGCAGGCAAAATGATGGACTTAAAATAACTGCACCCTTTATTCTGTTAGGTAATAGTAGACTTACATAGTTTATGACATGCCATGTTGACTGGTATAACACAGAGCTCTGTACAGCTAACAAACAGAGCAGGCAGATCCTATTTCAAAGTTATCTTTAATGTAAGAAGAAGAAACATTTGTGATTGTTAGTATTACAATAAGGCTACTGAATGATCAAGTCTGTTACCTAAATCATTGCAATCATATAAGGAAATCAAAGCCTTAGGAAGACCAAATGCAGGCAAAAAACAAACCACACCAAAATTTATGCATGTTTATATATGTACTGTAACTCTTTGATACAAAAGTTCCATTGTAAGCTTTACTATAGAACCTTGTGTAACCTGAACCAAGGGAAAAGCTGACTTTGAAAAATGCACTACAAATAAAAAGCCCAATCCTGCAACCACTGGTTCACATGAATAGCTCCCATTGAAGTCAATAGAACAAAACGCACAAGTAGGGGCAACTCACTTGAAACAGCATAAATTAGCCATACCATGGCTAGATTGCTCACTCACTGCACTGAGGGATTGGAATTAAAGCTGGGGAAACTTGTTCAAAATATTTTCAAACGAGTTTGAAAACAGCTCTTTATTAGGTGTTTCCCTCGAGGCAGGAAAGGGCTCTGCTTTGCTCCACATGACAATGCTATGCAAAACACCTTTCTTTGCACTCAGAAAGGCTCATTGAAAGTAAATTAAGCCACTACTAACTTTTACCTTGCCCAGGACAGTTGTCCCAATCCTGATCTTAGAAAATGGTTGCAAAAAATCCCACTGATACCAGCAGTGCCAGCTCTGTGCTAGAGCACTCTGCCTACATTAAATGGGGACTTGTTCATTCAAAGTCCCTGAAGCTTCTAATACACAGTTAAAAACTATACCCTGAATAGCAGTTTGTTTTCTAAATACACTGTCCTCAGAGGAAGGAACACTAGCCTGCACATAAACTGTGTGTGTTTTTTCAAGGCTACTTAACTTTAATGATTACTTTAAGCAGGACCTATGACAGAAGCAGAATTGTTGGAAAGGGCCCAAGATACGCTATCCAGACACCCTCCAGTAGGGTAGTTTTGTGAAATCAAGTAGCATAAGTGGAATTAGAACTGCTATAGTCCTTTTAATAAAACTGAAATGGATATTAAATGTGTAAGTCCCCTTACTTCCCTTCCTTTTTAAATAAAGACATCTTGTTCTTTTTCCAGGCATTACAGGAATGGAGTATAAGTTACCAGATCGTTTTTCTAAATCATTGGATCCGTCTGATAAAACTCAAGACAGCTTTAAATGTGCTTAAAGCTATTAAAGCAAAACCTAGCCACCAGCTATTTTATGGCTAAGAACAGGACATCTACGGATCAAAGCAAGTGCTTAAAGTTCAAGTCCTCACATTCAATGGGGGTCTGTTGTTTCAACCTAACTATTGCCACTATTTTCATACAAGCACTATGTTTAAAGAAAAAGTATTTCCAAGAAGAGATGCTTCTACTAAAGAGTGATGTATTCTACCTTCATATTTTCCTCTAGAGCTCACAGGGAGAAACAGAGGTGAGGAAGAACACATTCATGATACGTACAAACAGTAAGTTTTGATTGCTTTTTAGCATACTCAGTGTACTGAGAAAGTAAGAACTCAACACAAAGGACTATCAGTAGCTATTACTTTCTCAGAAATGTGGACTATTATATCACATCTTATCAGCTAGTTCTTTTTCCCCAAAAGGAGGAAGGAAAAAAACCAAACAAAAAACCTTTCTTCGTGAATAAAGGGTGGGAGGGAAGTGTAATGATAATTAAATCTCACACACTCTGAAAACAAAGAATGGGCCACTTTAGAATTTGCTAAAATAATTATTTCTGTTTTTTAAAACCATAGTGACCTCTAGCTTTTGGAATATTTCACACATACTTCACTGTAAAAGCATCAAACCTTGTTATAATATTATTGAGTTTAATGTCTAAATAAACCCCTTACTAATATCAGTAGAAAGCTTTGTTGTGGTGCCTAAATAAACAGAATCAAGAAACCTCATATTAAAATAAACAGGTCTGTGGCTTTCTATGATTCTAAGTTTAGATGTTGGAGGTAATGTAATCACAATACACAAAACTGTGAAGTCAGTAGAGAAAAGCTTTAGAAAGGAGGAATTAAAATTATTAGATAAAATCTATAGGTAATCACTCTATGCAGTAGCATTAAAGATCTAGTTCGCTAATATTTTTAAAACAGGATTCAAATTATACTGGATTCAAAGGGGGAGGGAGTGAGGGTTGGTGGAAGAAATAAAAATAATAACACTACATGTCTAGACCTTTGAAGTTTTTAATCACATATACTGTCTTGCTCGGCCAGTTTATTTATATTGTGCAGGTGAGTTACAAGGTTTTTCAGAAGAATTTTCTGGAAGTGCAGCTGAAGTGCAGTCCCTGCTCCTTTTATTTACAATTCATGTCCAATACTTAATCAAAGCATAATTACAGACACAAAAATACAATCATTACAGTGAACTGATACAAAATATAGGCATAAGGAGATGTCCATACACACTCAATGACAGTAATTTACACTATTTTGCCACTACTGTTTGCATGTCTGGGTCCATAGTCAAGGTAACTGTCAAGTAAGATGTTCATTGTTTGGAAGTAATGAAGGCTCGTAAAGGGCTGATAAGCTGCATTGTGGGCAATATGAATAATTATGTGATCACATTTACACTATTGACTTGCTTTTAACAGATTTTAGCATCAATGTAGTTTGTTTTTTCCTCCCTCAATTAAGCTTACTTTAGTTTGATTATGGCACTCTTATCCAAAAGATGTGATAATACAGAAACAAGTTGTGAAAGTATCACTTTGGATTCATAACATTAAAAAAATGTATTTACAGAAGAAATATAAATTTTTTTAGAACTGAATGATTCAATTAGATTCCAGTCTTCAAGTTTCCAAAGCACACCCAATTATACTGTTTTGTATTTTTGGCTTTTAAAGCTTCTTCCTCCCATCCTCCCAAATATTAGCTAGCCTTTTACTTTAAAATCACAATAGTTAAGTCTTGAAAACAAAAATAGTTTTCAGTTTGTGCCAGAAAGCAGCATTTAAAATTACTCAAAGATCCCACAGATATTTCAGCATTAAAAGCTGGTTCTAGGGGAAAAAAGTTATAGGGAAGGGGAGCAGGAGACAGAAAGAGAAGGGAGCCAAGGGAGGAATGAAAACATTCATAGAATTTAAAGGGAATGCTTCTCCCAAGACTATTGTATGGGAGTCACATTAACAAAATGCTCCTGGTAACTTCTCCACAGCCCCAATTCATCCTCCTCCTGGGACTTGCTACCTCCCTGTAGTTAATAATTCAACTCTTACAAAAAAAACCCAAAAAACTAAACAAAACAAAAACACCACCCCCCAAATGATTTCTAAGTACTTTTAAACTATTCCTGACTATATAGGCATTCAATTAAGATTGCTGGAATTTAAAGAGAGGAAATTGTTTTACAACATTTGCAATTCTTTTATCCTCATGGCAAATGCATACAAGCCAAACTAAAAGGATTCCTTGTTGGGTTTATTAATATTTTTCTGTTTCTCTCGAATATCTTCCTTACTACTGTAGATAAGTGAACAGGATCATGTATGCTGTTTTTATTCTTTAGTGGTTCTGTGAGCTTGGCAACTTTTGTATTTAAAATTCAAAATTACAAAGTTCTCTGAAGTTGCGGGTTTTTTAAATTTGGCTGAATCTGTCACCCACACCTACTACATGGCATTTTCATATCTTCTCATTTTTAAAAGATCAGGGAGTGGAAGCATCATCTCTTTGCTTCCATCTTGTATACAGATTCCAGCTGGCTATGCTCTGGAGCTCATCATTTTTCCTCTTGCTGAAGATGGTCATATCCTTTTCACATCAGTCAGTGTTGGAACATTTGCACAACTCTCTAGATCAGATGGATACTGATTTAATGCAGGGAATAGAACCAAGTCAAATTTGATGTTTTCATGCAGGCTTTGAAGATCTGTAGCCATCACCAATGATTCAGGGACTTGGGTGGGGAGTAGTCACTGTTTTCCAGCCAGAGTCTTTCAACAGCAGAGGTGCAGAAGAGAAATTGAGATGATGAGGAGACTTGTGGTTGAATGAAGGCAATTTCCATGTCCTGGGGTAGTGGTATTATTGTTCAGTGAATTTGTGATGGCTGGCAATGAAGTGGAATTCACTGCAGAATTATTTGAAGGTGCTGCACTTGTTCCATTAGAGTCAGTCTAAAATATGCAACAAAGTTGTATTATTCATTAAAGGCCATAATGAAATTAGTCGTTCAGGGTTACAATTTAACATTTCATGTGACACTTTGAATCCCTAGTGACAAACATTACACTATTGTTTACAACCTTCATCATTTGGTTAAACGACAAGGGACAACTTGACTTACATTGAGGGGACAGATAAAGGAAGCCAATCCTGACTGCTTGTTATGTTCTACTCCTTGCTAAAACTATACTGAGAACAAAAAAAAGTGCTACTAATCCCACCTTTATGTGTGGGCACATGCATGCACACCTACCCTCTCTAAAATCAGAGACCCAACATCAAGTAAAGCTTCCAGATTAAATTTTTCTTAGTGACCCCCAAAACTCCAACCAAACTTTATTTTTCTTTTGTCCTGTTCACTCTCCTTGAATACTCCCATAGGGATAAATATTAGGACAAGCAAAGTAGGGTTGCCTACATTTATTCTTTCTTCTGAAGTTTCTCTCCACCCCACCACTACTCTCATATTGAAATCCCTTTGCAGGAGTTTCAGCAAAACTAAATTCCAGCTCCTCTGGAATTTAGTTTTGCTAAAGGATAGAGAGTTTATATTAACTGCCCAAATTAAAATATGCCTTTGAAGCAGCACAAAGGAAAATGCAAACAATGGTGGGGGGGTAGGCAATGGTTGATTAATTACCTCTTGCATTGATTTTTGTGGCGTGCTGTTAGAAAAGCTGTCAAGGTCAGTTCAAATACCTTTAATGTTTTAGACTCCTCGTTCTGGTTCTACAGCTTGGTGTTTGCCAAACAGAACAATGGTGCTATATTGATAGTATAGCATAATAACCTGTTGTTGTTGCCATTTTGAAGCACACAAAGAAGATATTCAGAACATTACTGGCAGGTAACAAGCTCTACACAGCTGGGAAAGAAGATACATCACCTCTTCTTATTTCCATTATAAGCTTCTAATATCTGGGATAGGAACCTTGCATTTTGCCCATAGGAATACTTGAAACTTTTCAGAGCTTAATTCATCCATCTATTTTCCCCTGTAATTACTTGCAAAACCCATCAAATTCCATCTTAGTTCCACAGCAATGGTTCTGAATTCTGCAAGCTCCAGGTGAATAGAAATCCTGAGACAGACCCAAGTAAGTTTTAAAACTTTTAGATTTTAGAGACCCAAATAAGATAATGAAAAATAGCAGCCTTCAGGTTCATGGGTTCAGATTTCTGGTACCATCCAGAACATGCCAGGCATTTTCCAAACAGGAACAAAAAACAAAAACAAAACAAAAGGGGGGGGGAGAGAAAGAAAAGAAGAGCCCCAGCACCTAGAACTGATGTTAACTTTGATTTTATCCTCATGTTACTTTCTGTTTCTGTTGAATACCTCCTTAGTATTGGAGATCAGGACAGACTCCTGTAAGCTTTGTGTGTGTGTGTGTGTTTGTGAGCTCTTGGCCACACTGACATATTTAAAATTCAGCGTCAAAGCCTCTTTCACAGGAAATGCCACAAAAACCCCATCTGTATCATGGAGCCCATCAAGCGGGAGGCTGAAAAAAGACAAAGCTAGGGTGGCTGGGAGTAGTAGCAGGACAGGCACGGGGTGGATTAGACATTAGATGAGCCATTCTATACAAACCAAAGAGCAGCAGCAGGAGATAAGGGCTATTTACAGGGGTCTGCATTTCACCCTAGTTACATGCAACTGGAGGGAGGGGAAGGGGGAATAGCTAATCACACCTACCTTTTTAGACCTGGAAAGACTTTTGCAGAGGGAAAAGGGCTTGCTTTTTTAAAATATGGTTTTGAACCCTGAAAGCTGAAGTTCAGCTCAGTTCTGGGAGAAGGAGGTTTAAAGGTGGGAAGAGGGAAGGACAGTCTCCTGGAGCTGGGGAGTTTCCGAGATCTCTCTGCGGCCTGCACAAGCATCCCCCTGTTACCAGTCAAGGACCCATAGAAAGTTGGGGTTGGAGGGGACCTCAGGAGGGCACCTAGTCCAGCCCCCCGCTCAGAGCAGGACCATCCTCAGCTACATCAGCCCAGGCAGGGCTTTGTCTACCCGGGAAGTAAAGACCTCCAGGGACGGAGAGCCCAGCACCGCCCTGCGGAGCCTGTCCAGCGCTTCGCTGCCTGAGAGCTCTTCCTAACACCCAGCCTCAACGGCCCTTGCTGCCCCTGGAGCCCCGCGCTCCTCGTGTCACCGGCCACCACCGAGATGAGCGGAGCCCTGTCCCCTCAGTCTCCGTCCCCTGCAGATCCCCGACCCGTCCCTCGCCCTCCGCGGGGCAGCAGCAGCGAGCTGGAGGCCGCGGCGCGGGTGCCTTGTCCCCAAGCAGC